>NC_135505.1:63154148-63454148 GCF_052857255.1 Amblyomma americanum | reverse complement strand
AGATTTCTGCATCAGAAGAGTGCATTCACTACATGCGCCTTTATTGACGGCTGTAACTTGAGCCGTCGTGGTGGAGCGGTAGCGTTCCCGCCTGAAACGCCGAAGGCCTTGGTTCGATTCCGAACCTCGGCACCTGATTTCTTTTCTTTTATTTAGTGAGTGGGCGGGGTGTTTCAGTGGCTCCCATGGATGCCGCAGCTGAATACGTTGGCTAGCGGCTAAGCGCAGGATCTGTTAAGGCGCGTTTATGCTGCGGCGAGGCGCGCGTGCGCCCTGCACGGCGAAGTTAGTCGGTCAAAGCGAGACCCTCTATACTCCAACTGCGCTTCACCGCCGACGCGTTCGGCGGCTTCGGCGCACTCTGACCTCATTGGCGGGGAGATTCGAGCATGTATCTATTTCGCGCCGAGTGCGCCAGCCGCCGCCGGCCCGGCCAGACTGATTTGGCTCCGCGGCGAGGTGCGCGTTATATTCAATAGCTGCGGCAGTTCGGCGGAGCTGTTCTTTTCGAGCTCGGCTATTTTAATCCATTCACAGTACATATCACAAGGTACGTACATGCAAGTTGGCGATAGAGCCAGATCCAGTGAACCCGTTGGATCTAGCGGAAGCCGTTGAACCGTCGTGCGCCCGGTTTGGTTTCAACCCGCAGAGTTTAAACGCGACCGCCGTCGAGCACCCATTTGTTTTTTGTGGCAGAAAATAGATAACTTGGCCCTTGCAACCGTGGGAGACCTCGACACTGCTTGCTGCGCCGTGCAACCGCTGCGTTCAAGGAATCACAATCCGTTGGCCCCAAAGCCCCGGCCAGCCTCCGATGGGCGCAACGCACCCATCGCGACTCCCCGCACTAGGGTTATGATATTTAGTTTGCAACGGCTGCTCACTGAGGAAGCGGGAAACGACCCGCCGGCGCCTAGCCTAACCGTGCTCCCTCAAAAGCATCGCACGCTCTGTGGGGCTGAGGTCGCTGAAATGCAGGCCAGAGTTTTTGCGAGAACTACGTCGTCGGGTGCGGGAACGAGATCCACCGTAACGCTGGCAAGACGCCGGTGCAAACGTAAACGAAGCGACGGTGGCGACCCCCGATAGATGCCTTCAACGTGCGGCGGCGGTAGCTTTCATTTCGGCAGCTGCTAGACGCACCGCTATCCTCCAGAAATCACGGAGTCTCCGTTTACGTCACGTTTCACGTCACTCCGTTCTGTATCGTCATAAGAGTTCTCCGTGTCGTCATTAGAGTTCTCGAGTTTGAATCTGAGCGGCATGAAAAAATTCTTCAAGTTCGAATCCAAATTTCTTTGAAATAAATGCATCTTTCGCTCCCGGACAAGCGTCAACAAAGCCATGAAATGCCGAACTATGAGATATTGCTAACAAAAAAAATTTGATAGGGTTCCCCTCAGTGCCCCTTTAAAGGCCTAGGGAACAAAACAGTAAGGTCAGTGACGGGAGAACCGGGAATTTTGCTGTTCACTGTCGGATTCTAAATGCAAACCCCTGGTCGATAAAAAGATATCTTCTTAGGCACGGAGAAGATGGAGGAGAAAGACAAATCATGGGGGCATATCACATCAGATTAGCAGGCAGCCAATGCGTCTGCATGCCACCATTTGTGCTACATATAGGGATTTTATTAAATAGAGCTCAACGTCTCAGAGCGACGCAGGCTATGAGAGAGGCCGTAGTTAAGGGATCTGGAAATTTAGACCAACTGGGGATCGTTTACGTTCAGTGACATCGCACAGTACTTAGGCCTCTAAAATTGTGCCTCCGCAGAAATTCTACCGCCGTGACCTGCATCGAACTCGTGTCTTTCGGGACAGCAGCTGAGCGCCATAACCACTGGGCCACCGCGGCGGCCTAACATGCCAACATCAATTTAGATGGTATTTTTGAAAACAGATTGACTTCCACAAGGCGAATTGTAGCAGTGTACTTAAGCTTCGTGTTTTTTAATTAAGTATCGGTTGGGTATGTAGCCCTCATTTTGTCATGCATGTTTACCTTCTAAGCCCCCTCTTCTTTATTATGCGGAATTTTTTTTCATCGTTGCTTCCGCAGAGTAATTTAGTCATTCGTGCTCGGACAACCGAGGGGAATTCAATGCATGCATTGTTATTCAGTGGTGTACGCAAAGTGCAAAGTATCAGTACCGATAAGAATGAGTACTACGACTCTGCCATAGATTAATATCATCCCGTTAACTTCATATCTTTTGTCTGGAACTGCGCTTCAAGCGAGAGTGTAATAATATTAATAGGTTTTGGTGCAAACGAAATGGCGCAGTATCTGTCTCATATATCGTTGGACACCTGAACAGCGTCGTAAGCGATGGCACAAAGGAGGAAGTGAAAGATAAAGGAAGGAAGAGGTGCCGTAGTGGACGGCTCCGGAATAATTTTGACCACCTGGGGATCTTTAACGTGCACTGACATCGCACAGCAGAAGGAAGCCTTAGCAATTTGCCTCCATAAAAACGCAGCGCTTTCCGTTTCTGTGTTGTACACTGAAGACCGTTTGCCTTCGAGATGATATGTCGATGTTAAGAATTTTGTTACTATTTTGCTTTTACCAATTGTGCTTATCTTTGCTAAGTTTTTGTCACATGTTCATTTTCCGCAAATTGCCCCCCTGCAATACTGCCCTTGTGGTGCTGCAGGTACTTGTATAAATAAAAACAAATAAATATATAATTAGATCCGCAACGCCTGGCCTGTGATCGTAGGCGGCTGTAGACTCATCGGGTGTCGTAAGTCGCCAGCAATGACTGCGCAGCACATGGCACATGTTTCTTTCGCTGTGTTTGGTAGTGCCGAGAGGGCAATTTAGCAGGCAGGAGGGCCAGCTATGTTATATTACCTTCCAGCGGCAACACAACCTGCCCACGGGACAGTGAGAGAACTGCCATTCGCGTCATGTGGTTGCTCGTAATGGCGTCTGATTTTATGGTTAGCGTTACCTGGGCTGCACAAAGCCCACTGCTTGGGGCGCGAAGAGGGATACGAAGATTACAAGTGATCTATGAATGTAAATTAGGTTAATAACATTTCCATACATCCGAATTAATCCAAATGCTATCATGTCACAATCTTCAGGCGTTGCTTAAGTGTCCTCTCCATGTTATGTGTCTGTGTGTCTTTAGCACAGAATGCACAAAACTTTTCTGCTTGTCTTTACGTTCTTGTCGGTGTTACGAAAAAATGCTTCTTTATAAGCCTCAAACGTCGTCCATACAGCCATTGTTTATTATGAAATGAAAGTTGCTGTACACACACACACACACACACACACACACACACACACACACACACACACACACACACACACACACACACACACACACACACACACACACACACACACACACACACACACACACACACACACACACACACACACACACACACACACACACACACACACACACACACACACACACACACACACACACACACACACACACACACACACACACACACACACACACACACACACACACACACACACACACACACACACACACACACACACACACACACACACACACACACACACACACACACACACACACACACACACACACACACACACACACACACACACACACACACACACACACACACACACACACACACACACACACACACACACACACACACACACACACACACACACACACACACACACACACACACACACACACACACACACACACACACACACACACACACACACACACACACACACACACACACACACACACACACACACACACACACACACACACACACACACACACACACACACACACACACACACACACACACACACATATATATATATATATATATATATATATATATAGTTAAACGATATGAGGGGCTCGTTTGACGAACACCATAAATGGAGCCAAGGTGCACAAGAGAGTTTAATTTTTTTTGACGTGTAGTGGAGATAATAATACTTAGATTATTCTATCGCTTAAACAAAATTACTTATAAAGCAGTTGAAAAAACAACCATGTCGCCGTTGGTATCCGAACCCACGGCCTCCAAATATCGCGTCCGGCGCTCTACCAACTGAGCTACGGGGACGGCTGTCCCGGTGAACACTCTCAAGGTTCTCTTGCACACAATAGACATAAATACCTACGAGAGCAGCAGATTGGACAGCCGTCGGCGTAGCTATATATATATATATATATATATATATATATATATATATATATATATATATATATATATATATATATAATCTTTGTATTGATCAAAGCGGCTGCGCTCAGCGGAATGAAAGGGATTTGACCTTCATCAGCAATTTACGTTTCGCCCGCAATCAGACGCCATCCAATTATATGCCCATCCAATGCCTACCCGTTTTCAAATGTTTTCTTTGCACCTGACTTTTGGACATGTGCTACGTTCTCCTTTACTTAAAATATGGTCGAGTCATAGAATTGACTATCAATATTGCAGCGAATATTCGCAGTGTTTGTTCATTCTTCGAAGCTGGCGGCACCCCGCTTCACAGCTTTGCTTGCAATGCAAGACGCGACAAGATTTATTTCGATTGATCACAACCAGGCGGAGCAGATGCTACTTTGTTCCAGATTGTTCTGGTAACTTTGCACGTTTTATCTCGAAAGTTCGCTATCAGCTTTAAATTGAGCACCGCCGATACCGGCGGCCATTCTGTTCGACAAGCGTCGAGCGCGCTTGTTTATTGCAACGCCTCCGCCGAGTGATTAAGTCCATTGTGGACGCAAGTCAGCCCAAATAAAGTTTTGCATAGTCACCATTTTCACAGCCTTTCTGATTTACCGACTGAGTCACCACTTCGTGACAATATCCAATCGCTTTTCGCATGACGTATTTCCTCGGCGCATTTTCTCTTTTGTTTTGTCTTGAAGATTTTAAATGTTTTGTCTTGGTTCTGTAAATCTCCATAACTCTTGCTTCCTTCTAATTCTATTCGTGTTCCCTTCTAAGGAGCTTTCAACCGATCCAGCATTTTATTTCACATCTTAATTTTGCCTCCAGATCTCTGCCTCGCAACATTGTGACAACCGCTTCGTGATGAAGAGATCTAGCATATGACTCTTGCTCCTTGAGCGACTGTCTGTATCGTTTATTCAAAGAGGCCCTCCTAGCCCATATGTCCCTTCGAGACGTGAACACTATAAATTGCCTTTTTTGCAAGACCGATGTCGGGCACCAAAAGTTGGTCCTTTAAATGTTGGAATTTCCACATATTCTCGTATCCTTCTGTAGATTTGCGAATACAATTGGTCCCCGTCAAACCATGGCAAAAACCGCTGACTGTTGTTATTCTTGGAGTTTTCGATTTTTACAGTTAATATCTCTTACGAGGGTTAGTGTAGACTGCTCTTTTTAATAGCTATAGTCTAAGCTCCATTTCAGTGGGATGTGGTACACTGCGTTAAAAAGGCGTGGTACAATTATTATAATGTTGTTCAGTAGGAAGCGCAAAAAAGCGGAAGTACGACGGAGTAGAAGACCGAGAAACACGTTCACGAGCGCTCCCCTACTCCGTCTCTCGTCCGTTTTTCTTTTTGCGTTGCCTACTAAACAACATACATCACCAAATAGCCCGGCAGCTTGCTCTCCAGAACTGCAGTCTAATGTTGCAAACTTTGCATCTGGAGTGTCTAAACGTTATTCACAGAGTTTTTCCTCCAATGAGAAGCCTGTGTAGGAGCGCCTGCGTGGCGCGCTTTGCAGTGCGTCCTCCCTGTTCTGTTCCGCCACGTCAGCAATCGTAGAGAAATTCCACAAAAAAAAAAATGTAATTTTGCTTAGTAGTCACTGAATTTTAATAAATTTCCGGTTTTCTGCGAGGGTAATGTTGTTCTCTTAGGCTGTGTATTTACCTGATTCGTGATTCGCGCTTGGTAACATCGCGGCTCTGGTATTGATTCTATTCGATCATCTCCTCACCCCTCTATTATTACTCCTTGAAGCTAAAGGTGCGGAGGTTTGGGTATTCGTAAAACGTTGAAGCTCAAGGAAAGGGCACGTGGCGTCATTTCAGTCATTCGGAGTGGCTTGGTGAATTAACGAATGAATGTAGAAATCAATCAGTCAATCAATCAATTAGCATATCAGGCTCTTCATCAGTCATTCGCTCAATTAATTAATAAATAAATTTTATTTAAATAAATGTTGAAATAAATTAAATCATAATCAATAAATGAAGGTTTTAGTCAGTAAATGAATAATTAAATAAATCAGTCAATAAATGAGTAATTTAGTCGATAAATGAATAAATTAACAAATCTGTCGCTAAATCAAAAAATAAGAACTAAAAAAATGGGTAACCAAATGCGTAAATAAAAAATACTTCAGTGAATAGATAAATCAATCGATAATCCAGTAATTAAATATAAAATAAATCAGCCAATTAATAAAAAATGAATAAAACTGTCAATACAACAATAAATGAATGTATTATATACAATGAATGAGTAAATAAATAAATAAACTAATAAACGAATAAAAAAAATAAGCGATTACATCGGTCAAGAATAAATAAGCCGATAAAATATATTTGACGAGGCACTAAATAGAAGGCGCTCAAAACGAGAAATTGAGAAGTCCTGTACCCGTTTTATAGTAGTAGCAGGTTACCGAGAATAAGGAATACATGTAAGTGAGAGAAACAAAAAATATCGTCCAAAGATGCTCTGATTTGAACAAACATAAATGTTTACCAGGGGACAAGAAAAAAGATAACTATCGTAACATAAACGTTCAACTTAGTGTTGTAAAACTTTCAAAGGCACTGGTTCCATCAGTGCTGAGAGATGAGAGGAATATATCTGATCAAGATACAGCTGTAAAATAGGAAACAAAACAAACAGAACGCTGTCTAGTGGTAGTTGTATTTCTCACCGCGACACATTTATAAGTGTACAAAAGTAGTCTCTGAAGTGAGCATTTCCTGCTTCAATGGACAGCGCGGCGTCCTAGGTGGCATACTTCTCGTTGCCTGAATGCAGCTGGCAAGAACTTGGCGCTATTCCAGGCCACGCGTGCCTCTTTATTCTGGGCTCTATTCCAAAGGCGTTGATGTTTTTCATTAAAAATAGCTACTCATGGGCATTATCTAATTTTGCGATATATTGAGAACGGGAAGGATTTCCACTTATCGCTCTGCGTAGACAGTGGAGGAGGAGAAGACCATGAAGTGAAGAAAAGAGCTATAACTCTCTGTTCGTGGACACTTTAGCTGGGCCTTCAGGAAACCCATGTAAGAATTTGACGAGGAAGGACTTAACATGCATTCATAAATTACATACCACGCTAGGAGTGATCTGATCAACCAAGAAGCTACAAACCATACTCGTGTCGTTTATAATTAAATTGCTGAGTTGGCTCTCAGTACTGTAGTCATAATAACTAATAGTACTTTGGAAGCAAGATCTTTACATTAGAATTTTGAAGCGAAAGCTTCACTGCGCCAGGTTTTCAAGAGGGTAGTGTAGCTTCGTTTATGACCTTCAAAAGCTTGAGAGGTCAAACCATAGAGCAAAGTCACGCTGGCTATGGTGGAGCATATATGCCTAGCTAAGATGGTGGGCCAGCCACCCCACAAATCTCTCCAAGGTCAAGGTCAAAATCAATGTCAAGGTTAAAGGTTGAAGAGCTGGGACATCTTTCGATGCTGTATGACGGTCACGTCATACAGAAGGAATTTATGTAAACAAGCACTTAAATCATGGAGATAGATACTCTGCTTGACAACGGGGGTGGAGCCACACTCTGTGACGTCAAAGGAGAGCTGTGTATATATACGAACGGTGAGCCGGTGGGCTAGATACCGGTTTTGCGATGGAGAAAGAACAACATCATGCCGTGATAGCTCCCCGGAAAGCCAAGCTGCAACGTTTCAATGAGGCTAGGAGGGAACGCCGTGCCGAAAAGGCAGAAGCAAAACCTGCCACACGCGTCGAGAAACGACGGAAGAGTGCTACTGGGGAGGGGGCGAAGAAACAGCAGAAAGAACTTCAGGCTTTACTTCTAACCAGCGACGCAGACTCGCAGCTTACTTTCGCTTCTCACCAGGTGTAACCAAAGCTAAACCACAGCTAATTTTTTTTTCTTCTCCAGTATAAAACCAACGCCAGCTACGGGTCCTAATGATTTGCGTGCTAAACTTCAAGAGCTCCCATTTAAACACGTACCTTCAGAGTACGAACAGGCGGGCCACGCGCCATTAATCCTCTAGGTTTGCTCAAAACACCCCGTTTCAGTGAGAAATACGCTCGTTTTACATCTCTCTCGCAAATGTCTCCATTTAAGTCAATTTTGCCTACTTTCAAAGTGCCCGCAGCCTAGAATTATTGGCGCGCGAATAAATGTTTGTACGCTCACATATCAGAAACACCACGGCCATCAAACCACTATCAAAGAACATACATCCTTCCTACCACGAAGGTAGGAGAACAGCTGTAGCCAATGCGCTAACGAAGAAATGCGGGGGAAGGCAGGATATATAGAGTATTGTGATGCGCTGGCATACAAAGGCAATATCGAAGCCTTCGCGATAGCGCTCTCAACAGAAAAGGAAGGACTAATATCGATAGCTACAGTCAGCGTCAAACATTCCGATGTTGCGGAGGAAGGGACCATAACGGAATCCTTGAATAAGCTCAAATTTTAAACTGTTATGGCTCCAAAATTGCCATTAATAACTATTCAAATGAAAGAATCTCATAAACCTGCCTGAAAACCCGCCAACATTACCCTGAAAAAAGGCGGACGTGGTGGTTACCTAGGTACCATGTGGCTATGGCAACACTGGGAACATAACGCTTGATACTTGTAGTGAGTTGGGGCCAGTAGTAGTACTGCCGGAGGCGGGACAAGGTGCGGGTGACACCAAGGTGGCCGGAAGTCGGTTCATCATGGCAGGCAAGGAGAACTTCATCCCGTAAATTATACGGTATGACGAGCAGATAACTTGCTGGACTTGAAGTAGAGTTCTTTTAAAAGCACCCCGCTCCGGAGGCAGAACGAGGATAGTCCACGAGCCAGATACCGTGGTGTCTCAGGGTGCCCACATGGTGCCTTGTGGAGGAGGTTCGACGGGAGCGCGTGATAGGATATCAGCGTCGGTGTGTTTCCGGCCGGACTTATAGGTGACGGTGAAATCGAATTCTTGCAGGCAAAATGCCCAACGTGCGAGGAGGCCGCAAGGGTTCTTGAAATTTTTCAGCCAGCACAGCGAATGGTGGTCGGTGACGACACAAAACGGTCTACCTTAAGGGTATGGGCGGAACTTAGCTGCTGCCCAGACTACCGCTAAACATTCTTTTTCGGTTGTAGAGTAGTTCAACTCTGCTCCCGACAGTGCGCGGGTGGCGTAGGCAATTGCTTTGACGACACCGTCTTGATGCTGGACAAGAACGGCGCCAAGACCGACGTTGCTCACATCCGTATGTACCCTCTTGTCGGCCTCTTCGTCGAAATATGCTAGGATTGGCGACGATTGGAGTCGGCTTCGTCAATTCGTCAAAGGCAGTTTTTTGTCCATTGCCCCAGGAAAATTATGTATCATCCCGTGTTAGGAACGTCAGAGGGCTGTCAAGCTGGTCGAACTTTCTAATGAAGCGACGATAGTAGGAGCACACGCCCAGGAAACTTCGGACTGCTTTTTTCTGAACGGGGACCGGAAAGGCATCAACGGCGGCAAGCTTCTCTGGGTCAGCTCTGATTCCATCAGCACTAATGACGTGCCCGATAAACTTCAATTCGGTGAACCCAAAGTGACATTTTTGTGGTTTGAGGGAGAGCTTGGTGGAACAAACGTCTTCGAGGACAGTTCTGAGGCGGTGCAGATGTTCCGTGAACGTTGCAGAAAAAATAATGACATCCTCAAGATAAACAAGACATGTCTGCCACTTCAGACCAGTGAGGATGGTGTCCATCGTTATTTGAAAAGTGGCCGGAGCACAGCAGGGCCCGAATTGGAGGGCGCGAAATTCGTAGAGCCCGACCGGTGTGATGACTTCTCATCGACTTCTATCTGCCGATAACCGCTCCTGAGGTCTAACGAAGAGAAGTACTTGGCTTGACGAAGACGGTCGAGGGAGTCATCGATACGTGGCAGCGGATACACGTCTTTCTTTGTCACACTTAAGTTTCTTATAGTCGACGCAGAACCACAGTTTTCCGTCTTTCTTCTTCACGAGGACGACAGGAGACAACCACGGGTTGGTGGACGGATGGATGACGCCCTCCGCGAGCATCTCTGTGGCCTGTGTTTGTATAGCTTCTCGTTCCCGAGGGGACACACGATAGGGCTGCTGATGGATGGGTCGAGCTCCCTCATGAGTGATGATGCGGTGTTTAACTAGCGACGTTTGTCGCACTATAGACGAGGACGTGAAACACGCGCGAAACTCCCGCAAGAGGTTCTGAAGTGGCCCCTTTTCAGCGGGTGAAAGGCCCGGATTTATGTTGACCTCGTTGAGCGCTTCTGCTTCACCTCCAGGTGTGCCTTCCTCGCAAGCAAAGCATTCGGCCACTTCCTGAACATGGTATACGTAAGCGATGGCTGTGCCACGGAAAAGATGTCGATGCTCATTGCAAAAGTTGGTAACAAGGACCACTGTCCAACCGTCATGAAGGCAGCCAATAACTCGTGCCGCCGCAATCCCCATAGTGAGTACGAGAGAGACATTAGGCTCGACATCCCGGAGTCTCCGATGTGGCTCGTCACAGGTAAATCTAGAGAGAATGCTAGCACGTGGGGGCACCGTAACGCTATCGTCGGCAACTTGCAGGGGCGACCGAGACCCCGGTGCGCCGGCTTTGCTGTGGCCATTTTGGTAGAAAACGTCAGCAAGCGATTCGGGAGTCTATTATAGCACCGTGCTCACGAAGAAAGTCGATGCCAAGGATGACATCGCGAGAACATTCGCGCAGAACAAGAAAAGTGGCGACGAAGGTGCAGCCTCAAACGTAACCCGGGCCGCACACATACCGAGCGGTGCGACAACCTGTCCGCCGGCCGTACGTATGTCGGGGCCTTCCCACGGTGTCGTCACTTTTTCAGGGCAGTCACAAGCCGTCCGCGAAAGAATGAGGTAATCAGCGCCCGTATCGACCAACGCGCTGAGCTCCAAAGTGTCGACGAGAACAATGATGTCCAAGGAGATCCTGCCTTCAGCGCAGCTTGTCGATGGCTGTTGGGATGGACTCAGTCGGTGCGGCGGCGGAAGCTGGTCGGCGACTGGGGTTGAGGGGAAGGGGCGATTCGGCCGACGTGTAGGGGAAAACTGTACGGCTATGCGGCGTTCAACGTCGGGGCAAGTTGGTCGGTACGGCGGTGGAAGCTTTGCGGCGGATCGGCGTTCGGCGCCTCGCCCCCAAAAGTCGCCGGAGCTAGTTTTCCCGATGAGGGCTCGAGGAACCACGTTGGGCTGAGGCATAACGGGAATCAGAAGGCGAAGACAGGCGTGGAGGAGGCGAGAGCGACTCGCGGCGAGGAGACGGGCGGCGGGGAGGAGGCAGGGAACTACGCTGGCTGACGACATACTCGGCGATGTCCTGAGGGTGTTCTCCAGGTCGCTTACGGAGACTGTCCAGAGAAAATTCGCGCAGACCCATTTCCCGATGGGGGCACTGCCGGTAGAGATGGCCGGCTTCGCCACAGTGGTAGCAGAGCGGGCGTTGATCCGGAGTGCGCCAGAGACCAGTCTTCCGCGGTGCCTGGCGCCGATCAGCCCAGTAAGGAAGCGGTTGAGCAGCGTGCATCGCGACCACTAAAGGGGTGCAAGGCGAACGCCCAAGAATTGTGACTGGGCGGCGCACGACGTCCACGTACGTGAACGGCTGAACAGGGGCCGGGTACGGAACGGGAACGCATGGGGTCCTTCACTATTGCATCCCTCACGGCCGGATTCGCTTTTGAGACGTTAGCCCCAAATATACATACGATCTATTTTAGACATAAGTGTGAGCATTCAACAATCTGGTACCTTTGTTAGTACAGTGATGTGTGTCTTTTATTGCCTTCGGTCTTATAACCGTCATGACAGCTCTTATTAAAAGTTGTAGGGGTTCAACGCAGTTAAACCGAGTAGACATGCAAAAGCAAGTATTCATTCTTCGATTGGAGGGTACACTTGGCTCCGATTTAAGGATGTGACGTGTTATCTTTATTGGGTTTATTCTCGTATATAAAAATTTTGTCATTCTCTACTTAAGATTTACAGATGATGGAGAGTCCCCATCCACTACCAGCGCACGGGTGCCGCGGTTAAGCGATGCTCCTCTGCACTCGTACTTGTCTCCTATCAAGAAAACTAGTGTGAGCAGACGTACTTGCTGTTGGGCTAGTTGGTTCATCATAAAGTTGCATGGCGCAAGGGAATCAGCTCAGGAATGCACAGATACAGAAAGAGCGCTTCACAGCGTCACAGTACGAATTTTGCTACCCCTGTTTCTCTTCCCGAGCAAGCTCTCGCGCACCGGGCGCGACGCTCCTCTGAGTGACTCTGCTCGGGTGGCAACAAGACTTGGTAGGCAACAGCACAAGATCTCAGGACCATACGTACATACGGCGGCAAGATTTTTCGTCGGTGTTGGCGACCGCATGAGTGATTTCGCTATAGTAGGATCTACCTCTAATCATACTATCAGGAATAGTTATCGAGGAGTTCAGGTCGGAAAATTCGTTCCTTAATACATTTACAAACTACAGGAGTGTCAAGGTCAGAAGAATAAGGAGGACGTTTATACATACAGTGGATAAAGGTCATGGAAAAGCAGCAAAAATATTTGGTTAAATATTAAGTTCACCGTGAAGTACAAGAATAAGCAACTACTGAGCTATTGCTTTCAAGTTTATAATTTTGAATAAATATGCGACATATGTTGTGAACAAGAACAGCAACAAAGGGAGCAGCAAAAAGTGGTCTGGATTAGTACACTTAAAGGCCAGTACTCCTCAATCGCAGTTTAGTACAGAATAGGAATAAATGTTCCGGTGGAAAAAAAGGAAGCATTCACAATACCTAAAGACATGTTTTAGTGCGATATGCATATGTTGTTGCAAATTTTTCTGGAATTCTGCAGATGTTAACAGGATTTGTAATATTTCATTAACTGATTCAAGCACCTCATACACCTTAAGTTCGCTATAAATTTTCCTTAATTGATTTCATCTTGGACGAATCCTTGCATTAGAAGCGTACTATATTTTTTACTGCAATTGACTGAAGAAGTGGCACTCATGTTTTTAAAATAATTGTTTTTTTGAGCCTCAAAATGATTATTGATATTTTTTTAGAAAACATACCGTAGTGGCAGTGTGCTGAAATGAAGAACGAGTGTGTCAGCAATTCTGCCTAAATGTTTAAAAGTAATAAGTTTAGCGCTAGATTTTGCATGTTTTGGAGATGTTGAAGGTGAGTAGCTGAAGTGTTGCTCCATGATCAAAAACAGTGTTTCAGTTGGCCGTGAATGAGTGCTGTGCAAAAATTTATCAATGTGTCTGCTGGGAAGTGAGGAAGTACGGACTAGTTTTTATCATTACTTCAAAAGAAGAACGTCATCTCTATCGAAACAATTTTCGTATGCCTATCAAATTTAATATACGTGTCTCAAAGGCGGTCTCTAAACTGGTAGTTTCGTCTGTCATGCAGCCGTTACCGCCCCGGACATCGACCCTGGCGCGCGGCAGCTGCACAAGGATATCGTGCGACTGGCGATGGTGTTGCAGGGCAGCGGACTCATGCCCGGTGCGCGACCCTCGGAACTGCGCGAAGTGTACCTGGAGAGCATTGCTGCGCACACGGCGAGCTACATACCACGCCTGCACTCCCCGGCCGCTTCTGAAGCCGTGGGTGATGAAGCGGAGCATTCGGGTGGCGAGAGGAACCTGTTCTGGGTCTTCCCGCCTGTGCAGGTCTTCTTCTACCTGCACAGCTTCTCTCAGTGCGGAAGGATGGGCAGAGCGCTCCAGGGAAAGGTTCGTATTCGTTTATGTTTCCTGAACAATATCTACTTTTATTTAACAAAGCACGCCGTCGTGTTAGTTGGTTCTGCATGATTGCTTTGAATAGAAACTCAGTGTTGTTTGTATACGACAGCCGCAAGTCCATATGACGTGATGAGCCAAAGCCCACTCGAACACTTCATTCCTGCGCACTCCCTCCTTACCGTTCCGCACCCTGACCCTGTAGCGCGGGAAAGCATCTGCTTGTATCGAACTAGCACTGCATGAAATGGGTTCTCTATGAGCGACACAGACGAGGTTTAAACCTTTGTTATTTAAAATTTAGCGCCTTCGCCATGCAATAACGAATACAATAGGTAGTGTACGAAAGCAGTGCCGTGCACGCATCTGCACAAAGCATGTAGAAAGGCATGCGAAGTCCCATATTGCACTGATTGCACTGAGGCCTTTTTTTGGTACCCTTATTGGAGTCTCAAAAGTGGTTTATTTCCATGTTTTAGTTTCCTTCCGTGTGCTGCAGCCTTCTTAGCCGTCAGCAGATCTGTCTTTTCCAGGACGTAGTTCCGCATGTAGGTGTCAGTGGCAACCCACAAGATGTTGTATATCACTGTGTATGGGTGACGTCTGTTCAAGCAAACATCCTAATGTTATCCCCAAACAAGTGCTTCAGTAAGCTGAGGAGAAACTCTCTTTGGCACCGTTTTGAATGTAGCTGTGCGGCATTCTCTTTCGTCGTCAATGTTTCCAGCATCGTTTCAGTGTGCAGAATAGCACTGATTACGATAGGCCGCGCAAATTTCAGCACTCATCTTGTTAGTCTTTTGATTAGGCAGTTTTATTGCTATGGAACAACCCTGTGCTCTCTTTCGAGGTTTCTTCTGTATGCTGCGCAGGGAATATTCTTGAACGTGGCATGGACGAAGCAACCTGCTATGTACATATTTTCGGCTGAACATACTTGCTTTAATATAATGTCCTCCCAGCTAACCTTAATGTTGTACTGACCTTTAAGTAATTTCCGTCACATGCAATGAAGCTGGAATTAGAAAGTTCTTTAATGTCGGGAAATGCCGATGTGTGTTGAAGGCACAGTATGGTTTCAGACTCGTATATCTGCTGAACAGAAATATGATGGTTTTATTCAACAAGCCGGCGGTATCTTCCAAACCATTCCCCGAACTCACTTTTTTACATTTCCTGGCCAAGAAAGGTTTGAAATTCAATTCTTGGAGGCAGCCTCTGCTAATATTATCAGTGCATATGACGTCAGCCGGAATGCCGTGTTAGTTTCCGCTGTCAATGCACAAGTACAGCCGGCACTTAAATCACGCAATACAAACAATCATTTTTTATTCTTCTTGGAAATTATGTTAGGCCATTCCGTGTGTCGAACCAGTCCACCAAGTCACCAAGAAATTGAAACTGCATGTCGCTCATGCTTCTGACAAGTTCCTGATAAATATTTCTGAGGTGTCGGGAATTTTATTGGAATTTTTATTTTACAATGCAGGAGCACTTGCATATTACTACTGTTCACTTCGCTGTGTCAGCAGCGTAGCGAAACTAAGGTTTCGTGGTGAATCTTCAGGGCTAGTGCTACAATTGGGCTGATTACTTTTGGTGCAAGTTTCGCATTTTTAGGATCAATATTTGTAGGGTGCAGCACCTTTTATGTGCGTCCTTACGCAAACTTGACAGTTTGTGTCGCTCCGAAGTAAACAGGTCCGAAGCGAAGCTTTTTGGTCTCAACCTTTCATTTAGTATTTTTCAACTCAGGATAAATAAGACAAGTGTGTGCATTTTACTTATTCAGCCAATTTTTTCTGAGGTGTTTTAATATGTGTACCGGCTCCACAACACACAAAAATAAACAATTGCCCAGATTCGCCTGTTGGCTAGAGATACACAATGTCAAATGTGTTTTACTTGGAAAAGAATGACAATCCATCTGAGAGTCAGCGTGAACATTATGACGCAGAGAAGTGGAGGGACACATTGAAACACGAAACACAGCGCTAACAACATTTAAAGAAAAAAAAAGAGATAAATCGAGCGGAAATATATAGAGCGGTTAGGGGCGGAAAGAACGATCGAGAGGGGAAAAACCGATGGGAAATGGGGCCGCAACAAAATCAATAACAAAACCTTAGAAACTATGAGGGAACATATTTCGACGGGAATACGAAACCAGTGAAGCCAGACAATCTGAGGCCGCGTTACACCTCTGAGCGCACGTGTGCTGGTAACCGGCAGATAAAAGAAAATCAGTCGTGAAAGCAGTCAAAACATAAGCTCTAGGCAACAAACCGGACACTTAAAGAACCTAATGCTGCGTCGTAAAAACAAAAAAAGAAAAAAAATTGCGCCAACAATAACACGCAGAAACGAACCTAAAGGTTTGTACTATGAAGATAGACAATTGTAAAAACTTGTAAAAACCTTCCCTTCCTGGCTTCAAGCCACACTAGAGTAGAGTTAAAACCAATAAATGGCAACAGTAACTCGGCTACACAGGGTTAAAAAGGCCAGAAACGTGTTGTGGTGACTAAAAAAATATAGAATCATAAAAACGATGGCGAAGAGGATTCTAAGAACAAACGGGACGAAAAATTGACCGGTTTATCAGACAGGACAAACATCATGCAGGTATGCTTTTTCTTTCGTAGACAGTCTAGTAGACGTGGTGGTTATCCAGTTCATTCCTTTCTTACGGATGGCAACAGCTTCGATGATCTCCCAGGCCAGCCTGTCTTTTTTTCTTATCCCGGGGATCGAGATGTTGTCTAAGTTAGCTGTGCAAGGGTGCTTAGGCTGGCGGCAATGAAGAGCCAGGAAGCGTGACGTGGCAGTTGCTCCTAATGAATTTGCGTGTTCTCTAACTCTTTCAGTGTCTCACCTGCCGGTCTGTTCGATATAGCACTTACCGCACGTGAGAAGGAAATTATAGGTGACCCCCTCCTCGAAATCTGCGTATATTGCTGGTGGTTGACTGCGCAGCTCATCCTTTGATCTTCGTTGTTGACTTTATAAGATTCACCGGTTTTCTGGTGTCTCCAACACTGGTAATACTGTGCTGAAAATACATATTTTCGCCTCAAAAGCCCCACTTTTCTTTAGCGTAACGCAAATTCTTCCGTGAAACACCTGGTACATGAGAAGCAAAGCGTAATCCCAATAGGTTGTTTGGATCAGCCGCGCAAGGTCGCGTGATTTTCACGTCGCGACCCTTCAGATTGGTCGTAATGTTTCCATAACGCTGAAGGCAACGCCGACACGGGTCCTTCTGCGACACCGGGGCGTTTATTGCTGGGCGTTAAAATTTATGTTCAAAGTGCATTTTTCCCCTCTGCAGATCGCCATCTGCAATGTCGCACTCCCGGCTGTCAACCGTTTTCGACAGGCTTTCAAGTGCGGGCCCCAACATCGCCTCGTCTCAAACTTCACCTGGCCAGAAATCTCGAAAGCGTCCATCATCGAGCCACCCTAGTTTGCGCGGTTCCCTACCTTTCCGAGTGTAATATTATGGGCTGTGGGGGTTCCTTTTTCTCCGATTTCTATATATCTTACAGTGTTGCAATTTTTGCGCTAATGTGGAAAACTTCATGCGGGTAACTTTTTTTTTTCGCGCGCTTAGATTTTCGTTGCTGCATCGACCTTCTACTTACGTGCCAGGAAAAGTGCTTTTTGGTTCTAAATTATGCCTTTTTCACAACTCTCACAATTACGAGGCATCCTTGTGGGCCTGGTTCAAGCACAGATGGAGCGCTGAAAGTGTATTTCTCGCCATTAAGGGAACAAACCGACGGAGTTCTCCTTGAAATCAAATCAAATCAGTTTTATTTAAACATCCTGCGATTCCTAGGGGTTGGTATTTGTTGACAAATACCTTGAGTTGGTATTTGTGACAAATGCGGTATTTAAGGCGCGTTCTTTAACAATCGTGTAGAGATATTGGTCTTGTTGAGGTGTTGCAGCGAACTGTTACATTCCACCGTTGATATCAGTCTCACTCGGTTAGCTCCCAGTTCTTTCTTTGTGTGTGTGTGTGCCATTAGTGATGTTAATATTCTTACCATTTGCTACTCCTTGGGTACTGACGCTCAGTAGCGCTATTATATTCACATGCAAATCAAAATCATTCATTCTATGAGGTCAAGGTGTTGATTTGCTTTTCGTGACTGCTGTGAAGCAAAAAACGACATCGATGTCAAATTTATTTGTTTTTTTTTCATTCCTGCCAGCAGCGTATGTTGTAATTCTTTGCATGGCAGTGTGTTTCCCGCGCATATGCAACTCCGACATTTTCCCCTCGAGCCGATTTCGCGCTGTACTGTGCAGATTGCCGTCATAGGCAGTGCGTTGGCTGTGCTTTATACTAATGCAACAAGAGCCAGAAGTATTACTGTGGATGATACAAAGACATTATCAGGTTTGCAAAAGCGCTTAGCAGTGCTTCTGGAGTTTCATTGATTTTGAAGCTTTTCAACAAATATTGTTGACTGCGCTGAGGACCTTGTCTGTTGAACTAGGTGACGGCTACTTTCGTCTACGTTATCTGCGGAACGCTTACAGACGACTACTCAGTGTGCATGCAGATATCAGTGGAATTTTGAGCCCAAGTTCTCAGCTCTGAAATTTTTCATTGTGTCTTGCTGTATGGTTTCTGTGCTTGGCTGTAATTGTTTTTACTGTTACATAAGCAAGCGACGCTACTACTCAAACGTGTTGTGCACTAAACTGTATCTTAAAACTCTTAGCATATAATTGCGTGTCACTACTCTTGTCAGACCTGACAACTTTTTTCATGTAATGTAGACGCTCTAAATAAACACTCAGAAAAGTAGCTTCACTGCGTTCATATCAACTAAGCTAAATCCATGCCAGTTGGCACGCACAATTTTCTAATATGGAAGGTGTACGGTGTAGCGCGAATTTAGAAACACCGAAATACTATGGCGACTTGGTCAGAACGTTTGCACCGCTAAAATACGAAATGGCCGAGGAAACTAACTTCGACTCCAGCCCACATCAACCAAAGTGAACAGGGCCTATGGGCGGAGTCGCAGTCTCCTATCCCACAATCCGGGACAGCACTTGTCTATCTGGACAAATTATCCATCATTTGCGCGTGATAAACCTTTGCCAAGAGGAGGAATATCCGGGGACGAGTAAACAGTTCTGATTTCGGATGATGGCGGGATTTGGAACGTTAACTTGATTATCCGGTGCAGTTTGGCTGCTAAAGAGGATTCGATCGGTCTATTTACAAAAGTGAGAATTAGCCAGATCAGCAGACCAAAATTACGTGTTTTTGGAGTATGATCAGAGAGCGACGTGGAAGGCTGTGTTGCCAGGCGTTGGGGCTCTGGAAAGTGTCATTCGAGGTACAGGTTTGACTCATCTGAAAAAGTAATAACACAATTGACCAACACTGCAGAACCAGCATAAATGTTTTTTTCTTCGACATATATACTATCTGCACCCGCGCGTCGTCTGTCACGTCTTGTGCATGTTGAAATGCTGCTCCTCACAGATACCATATTCGAGAAACAGGACAATCGATAAGCGTGAGCCTGAATAGGCACCAGCTTGACATAGGAAGGAACATCCCGAAAGTCACTTTCAGAACATAATAACGCTGTGAAAATTTCTATGAACTTAAGGTATTCATTCTCCAATAAGGCTTCACGTCTGCAAAACATACAGAGGCATGCTAATCCACAGTAATGTCTTCAGGTGAAACTTACAATCTTTGAGGTATATTCCACAGCTCATCCAATTTTTGCGCCTGCTCACATCAAAATAGCACGAGGGAAATCTGAAGAAGCACAGGTAATCGGCTCAATCGTGGAAATGATTTACTTCACTCTGGTCCTACATAGCATCGGCCCTCGACAATACGTTCTGCTATTGGTACGTCGACCCGCGCTGCTTGGGATGGACGCTGCACCAGCCTTTCCCGTGCTTCACATCGCCTCTCCAGCCTTACTTTCCTCTTGTTCCGGTTTCATTGTTTCTCCGATTTTTTTTATTATTGGGCATAAAACTGCCCTTTGGTGAAATGTTCAGGGAATTACCCATGGTGGAGTAGCTTTGTAATAAGGGAGCTTTCGTTTGTACCCGTGTGGCTGAGCTTGGGTGGATTCCAAAGAGTAATTATTTGCTTGCTACAAAACTGGGGTTTCTGTGCCGTTACAAGTCTCCGGCCGGGCCCATATGGGCAGCCCTCGTGGGACCCATTTGAACAACACATGATGAATACATGCGGGTTCGGCATCTAGTGCCTAGTTGCGCCCCGTGCAAGCTACGCAGAGATTACTCCAATCGGGACATTTCGCACCTATATGGATAGCCGAATTTAGGCCTCGCGCACTCAGCCAGAATTAGTGAGAGCGCCTTCAATACCGAAACGGGATCGATGGGGGTTCAGCAGCGGCAAGCCTCACTTGAACTTGCCCAAATATTTTGCAAGGTGGTTGTGGTCGGCTTTTATGGGCTGTTTGCGCTGCTTCATTAGAACAATGCGGGTTCTGCACGAGCCAGCTGAGTTTGAGATCCCACGCAATACAGCAGCAAATGTCCGTGGTGTGGAGAAAAACCCACGTTAATGCACATAACGTGGGTGTGTCAGAAAAACAAGGATCTAGCTGCAATAAACTAAAACCCGAGTGCAGAACAGTGGGAGGGGATGCTCTCCAGCGAGGACACGGCCGTCCAGCGCGGATTGGTGCGGAGAGCCTACCTGGCGGCATACCTCAGTGGAGCCCTGGACCAGGGGACCCAACCCTGTTAAGACGGGCTGCAATAATTCATCGGAAGATGAAGAAGACAGCCCGCGACCGCTAATAACACATTTTATTAACAAATATAAATAAAGTACTTACTCCTCCTCCCAGTTGTCCTGTGGGTCCCTGGGGAGCCGAAAAACATGCTTGAATTCCTGGCGCATCACTCTATTCTATCGTCCCACCGAGACTTTTTTTGTAGCACTTGACGCACATGGGCTACTCACGCTAAGTATTGAGCTGGCCGAAATTTTCCTGATAAAAGCGTTTGCGAGAGCTTTATTTTGACAATGGCTCGAAATAAAGGCAGTAGGATTGGGCTATGTGTGCATTTCTTACTGTAATAGAACGTTGAAAGTTGCAGGCGGTCGAGGGCATCTCGTAAGGCGGCGCAGTGTTTCCTGCTTTTTGTGTAGTAATTTTGCACAATTTACACGAGTAGGCATGTCAAACGTGTAATCTTCAATAACTGAATATATGTGCTAAAATATATTACGTGAATAAGGTATCAAAAAACCAAAGCGCACATATTAAATATTAGGTAAGCCGAAGAACAGAGAGCATGATAGTATAGAAGCACAATTGAGTGCTAAGCGCCGCTACGTCACATCACGAGCCCTCAGTGGCATTCCGACGGCAGCCCCTTTTATCTGGCCGGTTTTTCCTTAGCAGAGCGTGGAGTTAGGTTGCATATGCCCTGAAATGCCAGAAAAGGGGGGCAGATATGGGCAGCATGAAGGCAGCTCGCTTTCCTGCGCCGCTGCAGCCCGTGGAGGACTACAACAATCCTCTACGGGCAGACCCTTTAGTGCTATAGCCCAGGTTATTGTGCATCACGCTACATATACGTTGCATCTACCGTGAAGTACACCAGGAAGGACCGATTAGTGGATAAGGCAGGCACGCCCGCTGCCCAGTCACACCGCGGCCCCCATTGAACCTACAGCGGCTCTGTGCGGGTAACCCCACTAGGGCTAGCCTTATTTATTACGGCATAAAACCACGCTTTTGCGTGGAACCTGCCCTCAAGAATCCCATATGGAACCCATGTATAATGATCGCGTACAAGAGCGCAGAACTCATGCTCACGTTGATGGCTTGCGCGTTGTCGTTGTCGGCGTAACCGGCAAAGCTATGAAAGGAATGAGCACGGAGAAAGGTGAAAGTAGAGCCATAGCGAAGTGAGGCAGTTGGGAAAGATCGATATCGTGGAGGAGGGTTAGAAGAAAATGTTTTTCGAGGAAAGAAAATGGCGGCACTTTCTGACATCTCGATGCACACGCCAACCACTCCTTATGTGAAGGGATAAAAAATGGAGTGAAAGAAGAAAAAAAATTAGTGGACGCTTAATCTTCGCCTCTAAGAGTGGAACATGACAGAGTATTGCAGCATTGCCAGGGAGTCCACGGAACGTCCTCGCCTATTCGCTGCAACACGTCGTACGCTGGATAATTTAAGGAACGGACGCCTGTCTGACATATCTCGGTGGTCACCCAGGGAGGAAGAACTGGCGGGGGCGGCTGTAGAATGGAGTGCGATGAAGCATATCCCCGGAGAGAGAGACTCTTTAATGAAGAAACAGAGAATTTAGCCGGCGTTTCAATATCGCTGGCATGCTACTCTGCGTAGGGAGGGGAATTTGGGAGATAAAGACTGAAGGAGAGCAGCGTGGAAGAGGTGGAAAAAAAACGAAGATAAAATGCAGCCATGAAATGGGTACTAATGATGCAGTGGCGAGTATTGATGTAACCTATGGAATGATAGTGCATAGTCCGACGAATGGGCTGACGAAGTTCACTGCAAGAAGAATGCATGAAGGTAACCTGCAAGTGAATTTAGAGCGTATCTAGATGTCCAATGTCTTTTAAATATGTAAAAAGAAAGTTCAGTGCAAGTATCTGTTGCCTGAAGCAGGCTAAGGGGCCTAAAACTTTGTCCATTGTTAGGGGCACTGGGCAGAGCTTCTGCATGCAATGTTCATAGTACGCACGCTCGTTAGCATACGCAGGGCACTCAAGCAGGATATGTTCCACAGTTTCTATCGAAGCACAGTTGTCACAGTGCGGACTGTTCATTTGTCCAAAACGGTATCGCAGGCCATTTGTATATGCAGCATTCATACGAAGTCGGTGACAAAGTGTTTCGAGTTGTCGAGGAATTCAGGGTGTGAGTCTTGATCGAAGATGTGGGTCGATTGAGTGAAGAAATTGGTACTCATGTGTCGGCAAACTCCAAAGCCGATACGTTTCTTCGTACGCAAAACTTTTAGCCATTTGGGACGCATCAGATTTCGTGAGAAAACTTCGAATGTATCTCTAATGTTGATGGCCCTTACGGGCCGCTTCATCTGCTTTTTCATTAGCCATAATGCCACAGTGAGCAGGTACCCACTGAAATGTTATGCAGTGGCCTGCGGCAATAGCTAAATGATGGATATACCCAATGTCCAGGGAACTGGCTGGTGATTCGTTTTCTTCAGCAGGATGGCCAGGATCCCCGGAGTGCCCACGTTGTGTGTGTAAGGCTTGACTTTAGGCGGCGAGCATCGCGTCGTTGCTGTACCAGCTAATCTACTGTATTTAGCTGCGCATGTTCTTGGAGCGCGACGATCGGGGTAATGCGGGGAATGCAAGTAATGACCCTCATTGCCTCTCGATTAACAGCTTCTAGACGATCCCATTGAGCCCTCGTCAAATGCTGGATTTGGGCTTGGTAAACGATGCGCGGTTGCACATCCGCCCGCACCAACTGTCCTTCAACATGAGAGCGGGCTCCGCCTGTTTTAGGAGCAATGAGTCTAATCACACCCAAAGCAAGAACTGCTTTTTTTTTAGCCAGAAAAAGCCCAGCAGTACCTGTTCCTGACTCGTGTATTTTGAAAACCAAGAGTTTTACGGTCGAACTTTCTTGAATTGGAGTTCCTGGACTTCCTGATAGATGGAGATGAATTGGTGCTGCAGCCGTTTACAGCGCCCCCAGCGGTTGGCGACTGACACGAACGTGGTTTTGGTGACTGAAAGCTGCAGACCAATTGAAGAAGCAAAAGCCGATGTAATATCTATGGCTCAATGTAGGCCTGCTGCTTAAGTCATCACGTCGTTGTGAGTGCTCCACACCGTTTTGTCATCAGCATACAAGCAAGGTGGATAAAAGCAAAATTAAATAATGTTGGCGATAACACCGATCCCTGGGGAACGCCGCGAAGAGGCACAAATGATCCGACGGCCTCACCCCTCAGGCGTGCGGCAAAATGTCGGCCTTCAAGGAAGGATTTAACAAAATTGTGCACTCTAACGCGGAAATGCAGCATGTCAAGCGATTCCAGGATGGCATCATGACTGATATTACCGTACGACTTTTCAACGTCCGTGGCCAGTACAGTACGTACATTGTGGCTGCGAGTTGAGGCCAGAATTGATGACGCCAAGACAGCCAGCCCAGCTTCTGTACTTATGGACGTACAGAAGCCAATTTTGGCGGGATGGTAGAACCCATGGTGCTCAAGCCACCACGACAGTACTGTCGGCAAGAAGTTTTTCGGTAAGCTTGCATAATGTTGGCGTAAACGATTTAGGCCGGAAATTTCCGAGGTCTGTCGGTGACTTCTCCGGCTTCGGTATGGGGATCACAAATGCCGATTTCCAGGTTTCTGCTACGACGCCTTCAATCCATACCTTGTTAATGCTGCGAGTAATTGAGGCAGTACAGCGGAACTTAACGTGTAAACCTCGTAGTGAATGGAGTCAGGACCGGGCGCA
Source organism: Amblyomma americanum (assembly GCF_052857255.1). Taxonomy (NCBI): domain Eukaryota; kingdom Metazoa; phylum Arthropoda; class Arachnida; order Ixodida; family Ixodidae; genus Amblyomma; species Amblyomma americanum. The sequence continues at coordinate 63,429,616 of NC_135505.1, read as the reverse complement.
GTGTTCCCACGGGCCGTGTCAATTGCTGTAAGCAACTCGAGCAATGAAAATGAGCTTGCAATTCCCTCGGCGTCTGCTGTAGTTGGGAGCTTATCGACATTTGCAAGAATGGCAACCAAGGGGGCTCCTATGACCCTTGGAGGCAACACATCATACTTGGGGAAAAACTTCCGCGCTACCTCTCTGGCGAAATAATCCTGAGCTACGGTAGCTGCGAAGCATGTTGTGGCTGCTGCGTCTGGACGAAGGGAACCATGCCCCATTGCACGAAACGTTCGCCAGGGAGCATCATTCGATGACTTTTTCGAGGACTGCTCACACCACGCATACCACTGCCGTCGCTAGAGATCGCGTTCTTATCTGCGAGCCTTGGCAGTAAGGTAATTCAGCCTTGTCCGTGCTTGCGCAGAAGTCGGGTCTCGGAAAGCTGCCATCTCCGCTTGTCGGCGAGCAGCCCAAAGGTTAAGCAGACCCACATCCGGCGCCGGCCGATTCACGTCTGTCCAGGCGACAGCAGCAGCCTTATTCAGCGCAGTTTGTATGCAGTCCACAAGTAGTATTGATGATTGCAGAGAGAGATCTTCAACGGTGGTGCGAAACGTGTCCCAATTGACAACAGAACAGCTAAGGCGTAATCGGCGGGACCTTGATGGATGGAGGCCGATGATGATAGGATGGTGGTCACTACCCCAGTAGTCTGACTCCAGGTGCCACGATGGAGTCCCGGGTCCTGACCACCACGTAAGGTCCGGAGCATATGTTGGATTGCGAACATGGTGCACAGTCTGCGTTGCTGAATCTTTACGGTTGAGTGAAACAAACAGCGCATCCGCGAATGCGTCCCGCACACGCCTACCTACCACGGGGGCTTGAAGTGGGGTACCCCCAGACCAGATGAGGGGCGTTAAAGTCACCACCGACTAATACAGGCCACTCTGGATACTGTCGTCGTTGAGTTAATAACCACCCCAGATTAATGCGGGAGGGAGCTGCTTCGGCGGGTCTTACATAGTATGACACGACCACAACAGTTGCCTCGGGAAGCTTCACAGTCACTGCGACTACTTCTTGATAGGAGATGCACCAGTTTTTCTATAGAGGCGAACATGAGGAAAACGCGCATCAACGTACACCGGCGCCTTTCCCGGAGGGGCAACAGTGCGCACACACGACGGTCGTTCCTTGAAGGAGACATGTATCCATTAAAGCCCGGAATGGATGGCAAGGCATTGGTCTCCTGCAGTAGCAAGGCCCAAACCTGGACCTTGTTCATGCGAAGTCCATATTTGAGCTTTCTTAGCTATGTGCCGAGGCTTCTGCAGTTACACACACACACACACACACACACACACACACACACACACACACACACACACACACACACACACACACACACACACACACACACACACACACACACACACACACACACACACACACACACACACACACACACACACACACACACACACATATATATATATATATATATATATATATATATATATATATATATATATATATATATATATATATATATATATATATATCAACTGTATGCGCCGCCCCGGACGCTCAGTGGTTGCGGCACTCGGCTGCTGGCCCGAAAGACGCGGGTTCGATCCCTGCCAAGGCTGTAGAATTTCAATGGAGGCGAAATTCTAGAGGCCCGTCTGCTGTGCGATGGCAGTGCACGTTACAGAACTCCACGTGCTCGAAATTTCCGAAGTCCTTTACTACGGCGCCTCACATAGCCTAAGTTGATTTGGGGCATTTGCAACCTTATATGCCATAAACCAAACTATACACTAGCTGATGACGTCATATCATGTCACACATTTTGCTTCCAAAATTTGCATCACTTTTGCGGACACGTCAGCTGCCGATGTAGCCTCATAATTCTTTGCGATTTATAACCATTAGTTTGGAACAACGTAGATTCACTTCGACCTGCCTGCTATCCTTCGAGAAAAATCTCGTCGCCTCTAGCATCACAAATAAAGCGATAAAGCCGCGTGCCACCGGTGTTCAACACAAACAAATAACCATTACAAAACTTATTACAAAGAATACAGCCTACAAAGCTTACAAACGAATGCGGATTGTGTCGTCCACCGCATGAATTTTAAGCGCAATTATTCTAGACACCATTGACAATATTGTAGTGTGTGCTTGTAACCAGGACAAAGTCATAAAGTGTAGCGACATGTTTGTAATTATTTCATTATTTTTTCAGAAAGAACAATTTACATTACTGCGCCCTGTTGGAGTTTGAGACACTGTTAAGAAGGTATGTAAAAGGACTGGACTTCAGTTTTTGATTAATTAATCGTAAAAAACTTTAGTTTTTGGATTTACGCGTGAAGTTATTTGTGGACAGCACGTCAGTTAGGCGCACGTACCAAGTGCTCAAAAAAAATTCTTGCCTCAAGTCTAGGAAGTCTATAAAGTCAATAGTACAAGCATGGTTTTCTATTGCCACGAATCAGCGTTTGCTAAATCGTGTGCCCATGATCTGCAGGCCAACTTTGATAGCCGTTTTTGGAAAATTTTACTAGGTAAGATTACAAGCGCCATCGTGAAGTTAAGACAGTGTCAATCGCAAGTACGCGTGTGCGCGTGTTTAGTGTTGTGACCGCGTTTAAATAAATATATAAATATATAAAAGTCACACAAACTTCTAGCCTCCAGAGGGACCCAAACCGTCACCACCGCCAACAGATCAGCTTTGATGGCCTCAGCTGTAGACCACTCGCCCATCCCCACAGCGTTTCAACGCACGGGCTAGATTGGCATGCTCAACACCGCAAGCACTTTTGTGCACGTGTGCGCTAAGAGGACGTCAAAAATTCATGGCGCACGCACAAGTTTTTGTCTATAAAGTGTCTGGAATAAATCTGAAATGCTTCGGCTAGTGATTTAATATAAATGATGTGTCATTTCAACTCGTTTGTGGAGGCACCGATCCTGGACCTTTTCCTTTGTGTGTGAGTTGCGAAGCGATAGCAAGAGAAAGCATACCAAAGAAAAGATGCGATATTCCTTACACATAAACATCTGCTAATGAGATTTGTGCCAACCAATTATTTTTCTATTCGCGGTAAGCTTTGTGGGTGCTGACGGCTGTTGCCAAACCCGTCCGAAAAAACAAGTGGTCAGGCACAACAAGTTCGAAGAGACGGGAAGTGAAAGTACCTTTGCGAGTGGAAGTTTTCCGCCACCTGCATAAATTAGAGCACATAAAAGAACTCCGTTGTGAGCGGTTTGGTTGTACCTTTCTTTTTCGCCCACGGAAAAGGTTGCCATACCATGCCCTCCTCTCTCCGGCAACGAAATACGTAGAAAAAAAGCAAACCCGGCACAATGTGCAGCATACATGAGGATTAGTACATGAAATGTCACTGCCATGTGAAAAGACTGTTTCGGTCAATCTCGCCGATGTGAGGACAAGCGGCTGTAGAAGCATGAATAAAATTTATATCATAGGAAAAGTGCACTTTGTGGTGGATTGCTTGTCTTGCTAGCAGTGTGCGCTATATTACGACAGTGCGAGAAGTCTACGCAAGAGTAAGGACAAGACAAGAAACTGCAACTCATAAAAAGACAAACAGAACAAAAGAACGACAAAGGAGAGACGCTCCTCCTGCTTCCTATTGGCGGTGTTGTTTCTGTTCACAAATAATACGCACAATGTAGGCCAAATTGTTATTCTTCTAAAGTGAAAACGGGCGCGTACATAAACTGCTGGAAGCGTGTCGAACAAATAAAGGGAATAACGAATGCATAAGCGATGCTTCAGTTATCATGTATAGATTGGAACGCGGGCTTCAGTCTGCCACAAGACAAGATGTTTCTTAATGAGTCTGTTACCACTATGTTTTCATTTCACACATTAGTGCATTATGTGCGCGCAGCTAATATACAGCATGATTCTTTGCAATAAATCGGTTTTGACTGCTCCGTTTTTCCGTGTATGTGCGCGTTTTTCTTCGTTATGCAAACGTGCATCTCTCGCTTCAATTGTGTCTGAAGATTTAGTTGTCGAAAACCTGAGAATCATCTTCCTAAGGTGAGAGGAAGAAACGCTAAATACCGGTGAGCTTAGGTGACCACTTTAAAGTACGTGCCCACAGAAGCATGTTTGCTCAACGTAGCAGAGGCGTAAACCTCCAGCGACAAGTAATTCTGCTGGGAACAGTGTTCACTTGACCGACTAAATCCCGACAGTGAGAAAACAAATGAACAAGAAGTTTCAAAGGGGCACTAAAATTATCCAGCCAAGATATAAAGGTTACACTATGTATTTTGTATTATATTTAAAAATACTTCAAGTGCAATAGTTCTTCCACAAAACAGACTTACACATGAATTGATAAATAATCACTCCCTACACGAGGCTACAGGTTGGTTGAAACAAATGGTCTCACGGAGAACGTTTGATCTAAGCTGCAAAGCTTTTCTGTGCAAAAACTTTGCATTCTGGCTTTGTGATAAATAAGGTTGCTTCAAGAGCTGCAGGTACCAGAGCAGAATCATCGTTCCATATTAATTCCCAGTCAGCCTTACGATGCCAATTGTGACTCATTCAGCAAAAGAAATAAAAAAGCGCTGCAGTTAAGAAAGCATTCCTGAACTTTTAGCCACCGAATAAGAGTCGTGTTACAGAAGCCTGACATTCAATTATAATAAACAGGCTATTTGCGCTCATGTGATAAATTCTCTTTGCCCCAACTTGCATCACTGTGCGGGTTTCAAAGGGCCTCAGGGCGATACATAGATTCAAGTATTCGTGCTAAATGCAACAGTTCTTTTTAGTGTTTTCGAAAGCATTTGACTGGGTGCGCCACTAAGAGTTCTTACTGGGTTTATTGCATTCGCATTCGAATTGCATTTGCATTATTGCAACCTCGTGTCAAATAATTAACTTTCCTGCCACCTGTTAGTGCAGTTAGTTTGCTCACAATCCGTCAACAGGTAGTGATCAAGCCTCATGGTCACGTGAACTAGTTAGACGCCCTTGGTTGGATTACACAGGACTGCTCGCTCACAACGCCGACTACGCGGAAGACCACGAGGCCGGCTTTTTGTCGACAAAAAGAACGTTGACAATATCCTCTTTTTAAATGAATCACTGCTCGAAAGATGTCACGTGTCGTTGTGACATCATTGAAAGCTGTCCACAGTGGCATGCAGTTATGTGCCAGCCTGCCAAACCGGTGTCCGTCTATATGAAGAAAAAGTGCATGGCTCATCTGCCACATTAAATTTCCTTTTCCTGAGGGAAGCTAGCGTCCGTCCGTCCGTGCCGCAGAATAACTGGTCGTCAACCTGCAACATAAGGGATGTGGAAACCTGTTCACCGTGTTGTGGCTAGCATGCCACCATGGCAGGTAGCAAGTGGCGTAGAGAGGTCACTCGAGGACTCTGACACATCGTGACGTCCGCGCAGTTACTACTAGTCGAGAGGGTCATGACGTCATCCAATCACAGTGGCGAGTACTTTGAAGAGAGCAAAATTTCAGCAGAATGAAAACAGTTGCCGAGAAGGAATCGAACCGATGCCTGTTGGGATTCAGGTAGCGTGACTGGGCCGGAGAAGAGACGAAGACGATCGAAGAAAAGTTGGAAAACTTTACACAAGGACTATTTACATTATGTACAAGTACGGGCAACTGGGAGGGCTCCTCAGTAAAGAGAGCTTCTTAGAAGTCGGGAGTCTCTGATACCTCTCAAGAAGGGGGCTCTCTCCTGGCATCAAACCAGCAGCTCCTTAAATACTCTTCGTATTCCCCAGATCCCTAGCTGGGGAATACAGTTCGAAGAATGATGTCCAATCACACGATGGCACTGATGGTAACACCCACTGCAAGGCGGCCCTGATGTTTCTTCGCAGCTCAGTCGAGGGAAAGAGAACAGGACCCGGTCACGTTGTCGTCCCCGCGGCCTCCAGGTGGCCGCACACGTGCATCCGGAGGGCACCTGCATGACACAGGAATGCAGGCTGTCTCCCCGCAGGTGTCGAAAGAGCTTGTACTGCTGACCGGAACGCGGAGGCTCTGTCTCAGGTGCGGCACTCGGGCAATTGTTCAAATTCAGCGTGACTGTAGGGGACCACACGGATACCGCACTTCGTCGTGGCGAGGACCGGAACGAATACGCTTATGGTCGTCGCTGGCATTCCTGTTGAACACGTGGGGACGTTATCGTCGCTGCTTCCGGCATTCCTGTTGGAACACGTGGGGACGCTATTGTCGTCGTTGCCTCTGGCATTTCTGCAGTCACGTCTCCCACACAGGCCTCACCCGCCCTCGCTGTGGTCTTCAAGGAATCCTCCCCATGCCCCACTTCGCCGAATTCCACGGCAGGAAAGCAGCGCGATCACAACAGCACCCCCACCGCCAGATATTGCGCCCGGAAGATGAACTGCTCGCACGTAGCTCGGCTGACTGGGCGTGCCAGGAACCATATGCTCTTTGGGAGTCTTCTGATGACCTTCAGTGCCGAAGCTCGGCATCGCTTCCCCTCGTCAGATGGCCGTTTTGGTAAATTCTCTGCAATGCTATCCAAAAGGGATCACAGACGCCAAACCACACCTGACAAAAGCACGTGCCCTCAGAACGCACTCATCCCGCCAGACCGAAACTCAGGGCCAAAACTGTACTTATCAAAAACTTCATCTAAAACTTGAAAGATCAAATGGTTTGCCTGAATGAACTCTTGGTGTCTCCCGACGAGTAGTATTGACAGGGCACCTGTCCAAGGCGTGTGCTCCTGCTAGAGGCGCACTTGGATAGGAAAAAAAATTCGCTAAATGAAATCAGGTTGGTGCTTAGAGGGCACGCGGTACGGGAATAGGTGACTTGATTTGGTCGACGTGGCGTTCAATTTTCCCCGCCCCAATACCTAGAGTCAAGGTACGTTACACCACTCACTCTTACTTATCCTTGCCCGAAATAAGGAAACGTACTCCTATGAATGTTACCTGATTATGAACAACATTACTGCGAAGAAAGTGGGAGATAAGGGCTCTCCATTAGGAAGAGAATATGAAATAAACCTCCTAAACTACAAATTTGGTGGACATCCCCTTTTCTAAAATCTTTACTAGCTAAAAGGCTCGGCTTAGCCCGTCGGCATTTGTTTGGAGCTTGCCTCTCTTGTAGCGAACCTCGAAGCTGTGGTGCTGGAGTGCCAGGCTCCACCTTAGTACACGACCATTTTTGGGCGACATATTGTGCAGCCAAGTCAAAGGGCAATGGTTCGTTTCTACTGTGAAACGGGACCCGTAGACGTAGCATGCCAGTTTGTCTATCGCCCAAACGAGGCATGCGCATTTTTTTCAGACGTGCTATACGCCTCTTCCCGCGCGCTGAGCTTGCTGCTCAATTAAAGTACAGGCCGTGTGTGCCTACCATCGCTTTCCTGGAAAAGAATAGCGCCTAACCCGCGGTCGCTGGCATCACATTTTATGATGAAGGGTTTCGAGAAATCTGGCGCAGCCAGTTTTGGGCGCTCGCTTAGGGCCGTTCTCAGACTCTGAAATGCCTTCTCTTTCTTTTGGTCCCAAGAAAGATTGGCAGGCTCACTTTTTCTCAGCGCGTCTGTCAGGGGGCTGGCTAAATCAGAGTAGCCCTTTACCTAATGTTGATAATAGCCTGCTAGGCCAAGAAAAACCCTGAGTTCCGATTTTGTGGTAAGGCGACGGTACTCCACCACGGCAGCCACTTTAAATTCTGCAGGTGTGCGTTATCCTCATCCAACCACGTGCCCAAGATAGATCACTTCGGCGCACCCCAGGTGGCATCCCCCCCCCCCCCCTTACCGTTAAGCCAGCCTCAAGCAGTCGGCTCAACACAATACGCAGGCGTTCACTGTGCTCCTCCCAGTTTTGTGAGAAAACGGCCACGTCGTCATGGTAGGGAAGATCGAAACCTGAAAGTCCCCGCAGCACTTGGTCCATTAACTTTGAAAAACAGTACGGAGAATTTTTCAAGCGAAGGCTCAACATTACAGGGCGAAACGTGCCCGAGGGGGGTCACGAATGCTGCGTACCTGCTGGCGCGCTCAGTTAGTTGCACCTGCCTGTAACCACGAACTAAATCCAGTGTGGATATATATTCTGATTTAACGACTGTTTCAACCCTCTCCTCGATGTCCGGAATAGGGTAGGTCTGGTCCACTGTGATTGAATTCAGTCTCCGATAGTCCACGCAAGGTCTCGAATCATTGCCTGGAATCTCTACAATAATGATTGGTGACGTATAGTGACTTTCACAGGACACTATGACGCCAAGTTCGCACATACGGCGGATCTCCGTCTCAATGATTTCTTTTTGTCTTGGAGAGACACGGTACGGTTTGCTCCTGATGGGCTGTTCGCTGGACAGCTGAATGTCGTTTTCGACGAGGGTTGTTTTTCCTGGCTTGTTTGAAAACACCGCCTCAAAGTCGCGGACAACGTTTTTCATGTCTTCTCGTTAATTTTCCGACAAACGTGGCTCTCCATCGATTGAATTTAGCAGCTCATTCGCTGCCTGCTCGTCCTCATGTATGACATAAGGTATGTCTGAGATCTCTTCCTCTGGCATGTTCAGCGCCATGTTAACCATGGCCTGACGCTGCACATAAGGCTTCATAAAATTACTGTGGATTATCCGATTATGTTTGTTCTTATATTTGACCTCATAGTTGGTGTCCGAAAGCTTGGACACCACCTTACTGGCCCTTCCCAATGCACCTCAAGCTTGTTCCTTTTTGACGGACGCAGCAACATCACCTGGTCACCAGGTTGAAAGGTGCGCTTGCGTGCCGATTTTTTGTAGTACACTTTAGACAGTGACTGCGCTGCTCTGACATTTGCTTCCACGAGGTATCTGGTTTTCGCAAGTCTTTCCAGTAGTTTCAGGACGTATTCCACTACACAGGGATCCTCTCCGTAACCCTCCCATGACTCCCTTAGCATGCGCAATGGGGTCCTCAAGTCACGCCCGTAGACTAGCTCAGCAGGGCTAAATCCTGTGCTTTCGTGGGGGACGGATCTCATTTCAAAGAGTGCTGCTGGAATGCAGCCTTCCCAATCCCCCTTATGCTCAAAACACAGAGACCTAAGTATCCGCTTTAGCACTGAGCGCATACGCTCGACAGGATTTGACTGGGGGTGGTGAATGGAACTGCGGAATATTTTAATCCCACACCGTTCAAAGAACGTTATTGTCAAGCAGCTAGTGAACACGCTCCCGTTATCGCTTTGTATCTCTGCAGGAAACACCACGCGAGATAAAATTGACAAAAGGGCGTCTACAACACATGCGGAAGTTAGCTCCTTCAAGAGAATGGCCTCGGGAAATTTGGTTGCCACGCACAGTGAGTTCAGATTGTAGCGACCGCCAGAGTTGGACGCTGGCAGTGGGCCGACAGTGTCTATTACAAGACACCGAAACGGCTCTGTAATTATGGCAGCAAGTGTCATGGGTGCTTTCCATTTATCCGTCGACTTGCCGACCCGCTGGCAGGTGTCGCAAGATCTAACAAGCTGTTCTACATCTTTCCAGCAGCGAGGCCAGTAATATTCGAGGGCTAATCTAGCTTTTGTTTTCTTTATGCTCAGGTGGCCCGCCCATGCATTTCCGTGTGCGAGCTCTAGAAGCTGCCGCCGGTAGTTCTCAGGCACTAGGAGTTGCTCATATGCGCGTCCCTTTGAGTCGCAGTATTTCCGGTACTGAAGGCCTGATTTCTCATGAAAGCTCAACTTCTTTCAGGCGACTCCGTCGCTCACCTTATTGCTTAGAGCTCTTAACGGTGGGTCGTTCTTCTGCTCTGCAATAAGTGCTTTCCTATCAACCTTAGTCAACTCCTCCCAACAAGTCGAAGCAGGTGTTAATGTCGAACCCTTCGCGTTGGATTCTGTTGCCCCATTCTGTACGGAATCGGCACTTCCTTGGATTTCATGAGCTACCGCTTGTTCGGGAACACCTTCATGGTCATGCTCATACGGTTTAGACGGATCAGTTTTTATGCAAGGATCCCCCGGCTGGTCAGGAGAGTGGTCGGTGCCTGCTCATTTATCGGAACGCAGTCGAGTTTCTTTGCGAGCTTTCGCGCTCGAGCACTTGTTAGCGCCATGCAAGCCAAGCCAGAGGTGAAAGAGAAACCTTTCTCTATCAGCAGCTGCTTTAATTTGTTCGAAAACAGGAGGGCAAGTGTGTCGGCAAGTTTGCGCTAACTGCGGCTTCCGTGTCTAGCCTTCCAAAAGTCCGCGCTAGGGTCACCTTCGCTATAGGCAAGCATACACTCTATTCTACGGCAACCTGCTTAATCCAGGCGCATTCGCCGGTGTAGTCCGTGGAGGAAACACAGGACGGGTGAGCAACATCCATGGTAGTCGCTGAATCCCGCAGTGCCCTGAATTTCTTGCCATTTATAACCACGTCCCGCATGTATGGCTCCAGCAATTTAAGGCTTTCCTCCGACTCTCGCATGCACGCGTACGCCATCTTTTGCTGTTTGCAGTTCACTGAGATGTGACCCTTCTTGTTGCAATTATAGCAGACAATGGGCTTTCGCGTTTCAAACGCGCAAGCCCCAGGTGCCTGCTGTTTCGTTGAATCGGCAGATTTCGGTGACTCCATCTTGTTTTCGCTACCTCCTCCTTTTGACCTCTCTTCCTTTGTTCGGCGATCCCGGCGTGCTGGTGGCACCCTTCAGTCGGGGATTCTCTTTAAATAGGTTTCTCCCTTTCCTAACCTGTTATCGTGCCCTGCCTTGCTTTGGAGGTTTCAGCGAACGTAATACTCGTCTGCGAGCAGTGCTGCTTTGTCTAGGTTTATATCTGTTAGCCTATCTTGCAGCCATATCATCAGGTCTTCTGGAATCGCGCTATAGTACTGCTCTAGTGCGATGCACTCCAGTACCTTGTCATGACTTTCGTGCACCTCAGCGGTCTTAAGCCACTCGTTTAAGTAGACTTTAAGCCGGTACGCGAATTCAGTATGCGACTCATCGCCTTTATTTGCCTGCCTGAATCGCTGACTAAAGGCTTCAGCAGAAAGCCGGTACTTTCTAAGCAGTGCGCTCTTTACCTTGTCGTAGTCATCACACTCTTCCCCTGAGAGGCGAGCCACCACTTCGGCCGCCTCGCACGGAAGGAGAGGAAGTAACTTCGCAAACCAAGCGATCTTGTCGATGTGCACCTTCTCGCATGCGCGTTCGAAATTTACCAAAAATAGTGCAATATCGCCTCTCACGCGGTATGGTGAGACGAGATCCTGCAATCTCTGCCTCCCTTGCTCTTCTACGGAAGCTACAGGGCTAAGACGCGCCATATTCCCTCCGTTCTACGCGATTTCGAGCTCCTTCATTTTTTGAGCATGTTCTCTCGCTTTTTACTCTGCCTCACGGAACTCCCGTCTCTCTTGAGCCAACCGAAGCTCTTCTTTTTCTTTCTGCTCGCACAACTCCCGTCTTTTTTTATCTTCTTTGCGTCCAACAATCGTTTCCCAAGCCTCGTCGACCTCCTCAGTAGTCACCTCCTCATGCCGCATAACCTCGAGAATTTCTTTTTTTCTTTTCGCAGAACCTAGCGAAATCCCCAGCTCCTGGCAAATTTCGAGCAGTCCCTGCACGTTTAACTTCTCCATCGATAGTTCCACCATACGTTAGCAAGCCCACTAAATCAAAAGCCCTAGCTTGATGTGGACAAAGCAGTTTCCCTAAATCAATTTTCGAGACAACAGGAATCCGCCCCTAGACCTGCGGTCCGGCGAAATGAATGGAAAACATTGGGCACTCACCCTGCCAATTTATAGCTGACGCCTTTCAGTCCCGTAGCTGCCGAGGTCCGTTGGAGCCGGTAACTTCACGTGGACGTCCCACAGCTGCCATCGAGTTGTTGGGATTCAGGTAGCGTGACTGGGCCGGAGAAGAGACGAGGACGATCGGAGGAAGAAAACGGGGAAAACTTTATACAAGGACTGTTTACCTTATGTACAAGTACGGGCAACAGAGAGGGCTTCTCAGTAAAGAGAGCTTCTTAGGAGTCGGGAGTCTCTGATACCTCTCAAGAAGGGGGCTCTCTCCTGGCATCAAACCAGCAGCTCCTTAAATACTCTTCGTATTCCCCAGATCCCAAGCTTGGGAATACAGATCGAAGAATGATGTCGAATCACACGCAGGCACTGATGGTACCACCCACGGCAGTGCGGTCCTGATGTTTCTTCGCAGCTCGGTCGAGGGAAAGGGAACAGGATCCGCTCACGTTGTCGTCCCCGTGGGCTCCAGGTGGCCGCGCACGCGCGTCCCGAGGGCATCTGCATGACACAGGAATGCAGGCTGTCTCCCCGCAGGTGTCGAAAGAGCTTGTACTGGTGACCGGAACGCGGAGGCTCTGTCTCAGGTGCGGCACTCGGGCAATTGTTCTAATCCAGCGTGACTGTAGGGGACCACACTGATACCGCACTTCGTCGTGGCGAGGACCGGAACGAATACGCTTATGGTCGCCGCTGGCATTCCTGTTGAACACGTGGGGACGCTATCGTCGCTGCTTCCGGCATTCCTGTTCGAACACGTGAGAACGCTATTGTAGTCGTTCCCTCTGGCAGTCCTGCAGTCACGTCTCCCCCAGAGGGCTCACCCACCCTCGCGGTGGTCTTCATGGAATCCTCCCCATGCCCCACTTCGCCGAATTCCGCTGCAGAAAGGAGGCGTGAGCACAACATGCCCTATAAATCACTGCAAATGCAATTTTAAACGTAGGTTAAGTGTTGTCGAAGTTCTTCATTTTTTCCTTTTATTATTTGTAATTCTAAAGTTGCCACTTCTGCATAAAACTTGTTAGTAAGAAACTTTATGAAACGTTACTGAAATCCGGTTATGAGTAAAGAAGTCATATAAATTTCAAGCGTAAATATTTTGAAACCGAAAAAAAATCGGCGGTGGGTTAGCTTTGGTTAAACCTGGAGTGACGCGATAGCTACAGCTTGGCTGAGTGGAAGTTGGTCACGTGACAAGCCAAGTGACGAACCACGTGATTAGCCACGGCGTCGCACCGCCGGCAGCAGCTCCGCACCACGTGACCAGCCACGTGACATCGTAGTGGCGCAGCCACGCTGAAGGCTCGGAATGCTACCGTAATGTAGCTATGGCTACAAAACTTCACTACGCTAGGTAAAGCAGTCGTCTTGCAGGCCGCAGAATGACCTTGAACAGCCTTCAGCGCAACCACGTTAGCCCTGCGTCCCCATTTGTGACACGGTTATGGTGTCGAGCCCTTGCCCCTTTACCAGGACCCATAACCTTTAGTTAAATTTCGACTTCTGACCATTGAGCTTTGAAACTGTGTGACCTTTGTGTTGACATTTCACTCCTGACCTTAAGAACGTCCAATGGGGTTATGTGAAGCCACGTGATGGCATCTGATGGGGGTGTCGGAAGACCATGTGATACCACGTCATAGCCACGTGGTCGTGTTGGTATATATTGAACGGCTGTCGCGCCCGTGTGGCGCAGGTGCCATGGACGAGCCTCAGACGCATTGCAAGCGTCCTTGCTTTTCGCTTGAATTCCAGGGTTAGACAAATTCAGCCACTGGCAATTTTTTCCGCCACCTACAAGTGGAAATTCGAGTCAGTATTGGATGAGAGGCCTGCCTCTTGAAGAACACGACCGCGCACCAGCTAAGCTCCTCGACATGCCTGAAGCAAGTGGTGCACATGCATTGGCGTCCTAAGCGGGTGATTCGCAGTGAGGAAGTTTTTCCGGCTCTGGAATCTTCTCACTTCTCACTGGTGGCGAACGGCATCCTTTTTGAAGGAACTTGCGAACTTTTAGCCGGTTCATTAGTTGCATACTTTCATCGTATGACTCTTCGGCAACAGAATCCTTTTATTTATGATCCAGCAATGGCACTTTCTTGCCCACTTTTGGAGTGCAAGGTCCACGCAGCGGAACACAATGTTCTTAGTTCTACTAGATAAATAGGCAGTTATGAGAGGCATGGTTAGCTGTGGCAACCAAGTGCAAAGAGAAGTGTGCACAATGCCCATTTTACGGCTACCATTTCAGAGAGCCACATCTCTTTCATGAACATGGCTGCGAATCTTTTTGTAAAGAGCTGCCTTTGCAAAATAATCTTGATTAAAGACACCTAGATTAAAGACACCACCGCCCTACTAACCTGCTAAACAGTATGTGGAGGTTACACCAGTGGTAATGCGGACGAAAAGCAGTAGTGGTTTATCTTCACTGTTTCCCAATCACTAAAATCTTTTTTATTCGAATGATCCTTTGAGCGTTGTTACAGGGAGGATAGACATGAATACAATTCGCAACAGGCAAAATAGACATCTCATAACGTCAAGTTGCACGCCGTCGACGCAAAACATTAATGGAACGTTAGAGTTCATGCACATCCGCTTGTACGACAACTTCAACTGGTAAAACACTCGAAATATAAACCACATCATATTCTGTAGTGTATTTGTGGATAAGGTCGCTAGAGTGCTCGTCCATTCTTAGACCTACTGGATGTGTGTAACTCCGGCCTCAAGCATATATGTGGCGTTCAGAACACGACGCTCTGCAGCGGATGCATTCGTGGCGCTCCCACAACATTGCTTATTATCGGGAAGACGCAGAAAGGACTTTATGACAAGGACGGTGACACCACCAAAGAAGGTCTATGGTGACAGCGGTCGCCACTCTACGGCTTGGCGGGATGTTATTTCGGCGCACAATAATGATCCAAAGTGGTCGAAACTACTACCAAAGACTCCACTACGGCACCTCTTGCCCGTTCTCTCACTTATCTCTCCGTTAATTCCTCTCCACGGCGGAGCTTGTCGAAAGACGGTTGCCTTGAGCATCGCCTCTCTGAAATGAAGCCTCACTCAGTGGCTAGTCGCCTCGCGTGGTCTGTGGTGCACATAATGCTTCCGGGAGATCCTACGCTAGCCAATAAAACTTTAGGGGTCACTTAAGCTCGGAATTAACGCTATGACTGAATAGCGGCAATGGGTACCTTTTGCATCGAGTTGTCCTGTATGCGTATGGCTTCAAAGACACGGGCACTGTTGTTCCGTTCACCCTCACATAGTGTTTAACCTACCTTAAGATTACAAAGCGGTAGGATTTAGGGATTCCTCCCGCGCAAGTTCTGAAAAATCAGGAATGGAAACAACGAAGAGAGATGCCGTCGGTCAGAGGAACTACAGTTGATTCTCGCTTTACTTCAACACCACACGCGCTAAATTGATCAAGATTGGACTTCTAGTTTTATTAGGGCGACGCGTTAGCCTGCTATAATGTCAAGCTTCGAAGAGCTCGTAAAAGTTAAGAACAGTATCAAAGAACCATTTCGAGGTTATGTATAGCTTGAGATCGGGCTAGTTGGCTGACTAATGGAAGCATTTTAGGACACTTATTTCCTGCTTGTCGCTGTCGTAATGATCCCCCCTCCCCCGCCAATTCTTCTGTTAATAAGTTGCTGGCAAGGCCTGGTTGAAACAGAATACGCGCCCGTGGCGATTTTCACCAGTGGCGGTTGCGCCTACGGAGGAGTCCAACCTAAACAGACCTCCCCTCCCCCCCCCCCACCCTAAACTCACCCACAATTTTCGCTGTGCCTTTTTTTCCGACCGTGAAGAAGAAGGCTTGGTCGTTTTAAACCAATCGCCTTTGTGTTTGGACGCTGGTTGGTAGCCCCAAACTATTTTCTGCCGACATTGTGACGCATTCTTACTAATCACGAAACAAGCTTGTATCAAGAGAACGCTAATAAGATGCGTTGCGGGGCTATAGTAGTAATGCATGTTTTCTGGAAAAATATTTCAGTGGTATTTTGATTTAAGCTCTTGTATAACGTGCTTCTCTGTAGGCTCGTCAGTATAAAGAGTAGCGCGTAATTAGTTTCATGGAAAAAACGTCCTGCAGAGAAGCAGTGATTTCTCTGCTACCCAACCATTGTTGGGAGCACTTCCTTTCATTCATACATTGAGTAGATTTATCAGCTCATTTTGACTGCCTTGTTGCCACATCATAAAGGAAATAAGCACAAATTATTTTTATTCTATAATTTAAAGGTCGGAGTGATTATTGATTCTTCAGGAAGCTGTAAAATCAATAAAAGCGGACTTAGTAAAAAGAATATTCACAATTTCTTATCTCCTAAATGAAGCTAATGAAAATTGGGTTTGTGCTGAACACGTTCTGCCAAAAAAATGCGCAGGAGCCCGAATCAGTTCTAATGCGGCCTACGCTTGTCTTGTGAAATACACAGAGTTATCCTTAGGCTCGGAGTCAGTTCATAGAAATAATTAACTAAATCTAACACGCAGTTGATCTTTTCCGCGATAACATAGTCAGCTGCCGGGAGAAGTTACACCAAAGTACATAAATTGCCGTGTTTAGGTGCACTTATTTCCGAAAATAACTGCATCAAATTTGAGACCCGAGCCGGGATTAGTACGTGCCGTGTGTCGGCTCTCGCTCCTGCCAGGTACAAAAGAGCGCCGTGTTGAGAAAAATGTTTTCATCAGCAGTTTTATCCTTTGAAAACTATTAAGGGTCATTTGCACAGCTCGCTCGAGCTGGTAGTTCGTGTCCAAGATAAGCGGTGGGCAGCGTGCGAGAGAACTCGCAGTTTCAAAACTTGCACGGCCGGTGACTTGAACGGCCGGTAATTTCGATAGCGCGCATTGCGCCGGCATCTGAAGCTACAGAAACAGCTGAACTCACTTTTTCGGCCTAACCAAGCTTGTCAGACGGGCCACATGCATTTGTAGAAAGCGTTGGAGACGTGACGTGTTAACGCATTTGATCTCCATTTGATTTTGGCTGCGTTGGCTATAATTGCACTCTTACGTGTCTCTTACCAGGTGTCCGCCTCTTGATCATGGCCACGAAGAAACGACTAGAGAGGAAGGAGGAGTGACGCGAAAAACAGATACTGTTTTCAACAGCGCGTAGCAAAACAAGGATTGAGGACAGATAGGCACAAAGGCGAACAATCACTGAACTTATCTTTAATGAGAAGGATCGCTAAACGCCTGAGTACATACCCGCAGAACGAAAGGAACCTCTGTGTTAAAAAACTATCAACACTTGGCGAAAGAGAGATGCCACAGAAATTACAGAAACATCGAGAAAGAAAACATATGATCCTGAAAGTTTCAATACCGATATGGTAAGCCGTGAAGCCAAGAACTTTCAACAAAAACGCGACAAAGAAGTGTGAAAGTACATAGGAGTTTAAAACTCCAGTAGCTAACACGGCTATAATGTTAAAACACAATTTTTCCCTTCCTTTATCTTTCTCTTCATGAAGAAAGTAGCCAGGAGCAACAAGGCGAAATTAAATCTTGAATGAAAAAGCGAGCATGGCATGAAATCATAAAGAAGTGCTTGGATAATTTTACCATAATAAAAAAAGATGCGCATGGGCAGTCCTGAAACATACAACATTTACAATCGTCAACAGAGAAAACACGACTGAAACAGAATGGTAAACAAAGATTAACACAAAGCGGCTTCTTATTTGTAAGTGAAAATAGCTTATGGTTTAGCGGTGCTAAGCACGAAATATTGAGCGAAAGCGCTGTTCTTTGCAGGTGGACGCCGCTGCCACGTACCTGAAGGCGAAACTTGTTTTATTACGTGATATTATCAATTCTCATGATCGTTATGACTGCGCTTAGTTTTGAAATGTTGTGATCTGTCGTCCGCTTATTCTGCCTTTGTGGAAGCAATTCTGTATTTTTTATGGGGGGAGGGGGGCGGCGGGAACCAGTCAAGCTGGCCTGCTTTTTTTCCCCAACCTCCCGCATCATATTGATGGAAATAAAGTTTATTAATAATATATTATTATTATAGGTTTCCACAGACACAGTGTGGCAGATATGAGCGTCGTGAACTTTGTCATCGTAATTGACAAATTTCCCAGTGTACGCCGGCGGCCTATGCTCCAGTGCCGCGTTTCTGCAGCAGTGTTGTCAACGCCAACGCGCATTTTTTTTAGTACCGTGTTTCTGCCACATCGTTTTCCACGCCAACGCATGCAGCGCACATCTCCTTTTCACTGCCCGCACATTGCACAAAGCTGGAATGTTGGTTTTGATCGTTGTATTAGTTGATGAAGAAGACAGTGTGCACTGCACAACGCGGATGTGTGTTGCAAAGGCGTGTTCGGTTGCGGCAGGAGCTTAGTGCTCCCGCGCAGTGACCAGCGAAGCTGATTCTTTCGCGCCGTCGGGGGTTCGAATCCCACTAGCGGTTATTTATTAGTTTTTATTTGTTTATTTCCCTTAGCACGAACCAACAACCATCTCAAACTCACCTTTTAACTTGGCACAAACCCATAAGCTTCTCAAACCCAGAAACATCGCAGGATCTTGTTCATGTTTTATCTGTAGGAATCGTGCTTTGACACTATAAGCGAACGACGACCTAGACTTGTTTTGGGCCTTGGGTGTCAGCTGTTTGCAACTAACTCGATGGACGAAACCTTGCTCCCTCAAGTGAGGGCTCAGTACAAGACCATCTCCCACTTCTTTGCAATATATTAGCGTAAGTATCCATTCCTCGCATAGCCCGCCATTTATCTCATAGAAAGGAGATTTGTTCTTCATCGCCTACACCTCATATTTGAGGAATACAAAAACCAACACACATGGCATAATAATAATTATCCTCGCGCTGTTACTGCAGCTAAAAAGTATGAACATGTGCAGCACAGACATTATCCGCGGGAGTGATTTAGAAATAACTCTCGCGTGTAGACTTTTTGAACTTACGAGAGGAAAACATAGGAAGATGCGCAATATTCGAGAAGTTTTTTCTTACGTCGTTAACTTAAATTGTTATTCAGCTTTCAATAAAAACAGGAAAGCAAGAACCTCTTTCGAGTAGCGCCATTAATAGGTAGTGATTGTGTCGTGAGTTAGGCGCTGTAACCTGCAGTTTTGTCTTGTAGCAACACATCAAGTTTTCGCACGCCAAATGTTCGCGTAATTTGCATAAACATTTTGTGGCGACGCTCTTGCTGCTCTGTAGTGCAGTTGGCCGCAGTAGCACTGCAGGGCACGCGCAATCTCCTTTTGATACCAATAAAACAAGGGATGACTTCCAAAAGGTATATCCAAATGACCTCATCTTAACTAGCATAAGCCATTGGTATAAAACAGTCACGCGCACGGGAACTTAAGATGTGACCACATCTAAGCCTTTCTAAGGCACCCACAATTTCACTGTGCTCGACGCTTTCATGTTGGAGAAAATGAAAAAGGCGCATTTTGTGCAGATTCCAAAAGCGACACTCACTTAACCGTTAGCGTTACTCCTCCTTCCTTTCTGTAAGGTAATTCTTGGCCGACATATCAGCACCAGCACGTCGGTGTAACAGACGCGTAACATGACAATTTTTAGGCCTGTATCCGTGGCATGTGGAGATGGAAGGCGATAACGCAGCGCATCCTCAACGCTTTCCACACTCGCGTGCAACAGGTCTGACTGGTCTGGTTGGCGGCCAGCACTCCTGTCACGGTAAGATCCTGGAGATCGACGCCACGGAGATCGCCCCACACTCTCACTAACTGGAAATTACCTCTCACGCTACCCAGCGCTCCTCTGGAGGAGGAACCACCAGAGCGGTAAATGAAGCGTGGTTAATTTTTTTTTTTCGCACAGCTGATTTATATCACGAAATGTAATTTTTTTTACAAGAGGACCTCCGCTGTCTTGGCAAGGAGAGAGCAGGCACGGTGCGAGTACTACTGACGCCTCAGTCATCCAATTAGCGATAGTTGTTTCAAAAAATATGCAAACGTGCAAGCAGAAACACACATCTTGGGCGTAGCCTCTCTGTGATGGAAACCGTGCAAACGCGGAAAGGCTTAAATCCCGTCTTATTATGCTATTTAGGATAGTGTCGTTCTTAGGCTGCTTATTTACTCAGTTGTGCGCAAGCTGCTTCGAGGATTGATTTTCATGCAGAAATTGGGGGTTAAAAAACCAACTAAAAAGGGTACATGAAGTGCTTAAAGCCTGCAGGACAACGGCACTGAATCCACAAGAAAAATAAATGGCATATTTAGGTATAAAGGTAATATTGGCTCCAGCATGCCAGTATAAGAACACTTTCAGCGTAAATACATGACCGAGTACCAAGGAATTCTGGACAACGCATTTTATTTCAAAGAAATGTGGTTTATGGCGTCTATTTTTTGGCATTTGTTAAGACTGCACTACAAACATCAATTTATTGGATGATCCCAGCTAAGACCAATTGTTGCTTTATTCTCTTTATTGTACAAAGCCGACCCCATTACTTTTCTACGGCAGACTCTAATAGCAGGTCAGAGCACTGGACGAACTAGAAAAATTTTTGTAGCTTTAGAACACTGCATTGTAGCGTTATAACACTGCAATAAATATGTTCATTGAACATAACCAGCAATTTCGGAAACATTTTGAAAGTTGAAAAAATTGTTTAACTCTTTTACAGTAATATTGATAGTAATGATTCATTATTCTAATATGTAGCAAAATACTTCTTTTAAAGCGTTTCCATCGGTCGCATCGAAGAGTTTAGGCGACGGTAGAAGACCAATGAGCAACACTTTTGACAATAGCAAAACGTTAATAGCAAAAACAATCAAAAACAGCCGTCAGCTGGTCAGCAGGTATGTTGATTGTTACAGTGAAATATTACGTTATTGAGAAAATTGCTTATAAAAATGGCTTCCCGTTCATAAATGCGTTTGTACAGAATTGCTAGGTATGCAAACAATGCTGCAGTTGCCTCGCAATTAAAAGTGATCACATTAAAGTCGGACTTGTAACTTCGTCTGGAGGACACCGATTTACTTAATTCGTCATCGCTCAGTCGGGATTGAAACACTTTTGCGGGTATCTGACGCGTCCAACTCGGGCCTTCAATTTCAAGGTTAAACACGAGCTGTTCTCCTCAGTGTTATTACCTGGCCACACAGCAGCGGAATGGGCAGACAACTAAACAGACTTCCTAAGCATAGTTTTTCATGAGAACCTTTCGGCGGAAGTTATGTCACTGGTCCGTCCTGCACTTGAAGAAAAGTTGTTTCAAGGCTACCAAGATGTTCTCACAACTTATAATGCTTTCTACAGAAGCGGTGGCCAAGTGGTTGAACATCAGCCTGGGTGTGGGGTTCGACCCCCAGTGCCGCCGGGTACCCACCGGTGGTACAATGGATACAAGCTTTCTCCTGGTCTTGTGCTCGACTTATTTAGGGTGAAATGCTTTAGGGTGAAGTCGAAAATACCTTGTGCCCTGGCGCTCTTTGGTCATAGAAGCCCTTGCGGCATAAACATCCATTATCATCATTAAATGGCTTCTGAATAAAAAACGCTTGTAGAACTCTCCTTGACTAGAGGCAAATTGGAAGAAACCAACACACTCACCCCTTGAAAAGTGTCATGTTTGTGAACAAATGTGGCGCTGGTGTCGCTATTGAAGCCCCGTGCAGCCAATAACGCAGCATATATGTACTGCGCCAAGCGTTACTGCCACAAAACTGCTATTTCGCTCTGGCGGTGCTCCGAGCAGGCACAGAGACAGACCTTGAGACGTTGCCTAGCAACCGCCGCAGCTGGGCGGACGCCGCGCGCTCACCGCGCAATTTGGCAAGACGTCATACCGCGCGCCTCGCCGCGGAGCCGCCCTCGCCCTCTCTTCCCTCACCCGCCCTTAAGCCCTTAACCGCTAACCAACGTATTCGATGGCGGCATCGATGGGAGCCACTGAAACCACCGCACACTCACTGAATAATAATAAAAAAACAACCTGTGTCGAGGCTGGCAGCAGGACCAGGTCCTTCAGCCTTCGAGGCGGAGACACTACCACTCCGCCACGACACCTCAAGGATTATAAATGAATAAAGCCGCATCTAGTGAATTCACCAGTTTTATATATTAACTCTTCCGATCCAAAAGTCGCCGGATTTTCGCTACGTATATCCTGGCCTAACAGAGCTAGGCCATCAGTAGTTTTTTGATACCCGGAGAGTTGTACAGCACTATTTAAACCTGTTCGTCAGACGAAATTACGTTGTGCAGCACTGCATCGGCTTCAGTCTCCGTTCCTAGTCTGAAGGAACAGCGCGGACGCGGTGGGCGGCTATCGAGACGTATCACATGAAACCTGCAAAGCACGAAGTGTATAGGATAACTAATCGTGTACACTCTCAACTTCTAGGCCGATACAGCATACCCGATTGCTAAGTACATAAAACAGCATGAAGGAATGCGTGAAGCGAAGCATGTTCTTCACAATACGAAACTTGTCATGTTCTTCCTGTTTTGGCAGAACCACTTCACACCCGGAAACACAGAATAATAATGAGCACAGCAGTAGTGCAGCTACTTTGAATAAGGCATGCAAATGCGTTCTGTCTGTTCTTTGGAACTTTGTCGAGTGTGCAGCGAACTACAATTCTTTGTTGTGCTTGAATAAGTAGACCTTTCTGGAAGGGGTTGAGGCCTGGTTTCACAGGAATTGTCCGCAAGGACACTGTTAGTTATCTTCGGTTTGGTTGAGCTGTACACGCAGATGCATAAGCTTTGTCCTCAAGCTTCCAACGAAATTTTCGTTTGCTCAGCCCATCAGAATAATTTACGCCATTCTGCTTTTGTAATATTTTCATTGATGAGGGCTTCTTATTCTCCTTGATCAAAGTGACATTTAATGTAGTGTTTGCTATGTTCGCAAGGTAGAGGTCCACCCGCAATGATAAAATTCAAAGAGTCTCAGAAATACGACTGCGGAACTTTGCCGAGATGCTGGCTATATAAAATTGCGTGCACCGACCGGTGTTGAAGACACGTGTTCAAGCTCACGAAAGTAAAAATGAAGAAAAATATGCACCCTACGAACGTCGTACGTAGGTGTACAAGTGCTGCTTCAAACGTCGCGCTTAGTGGGTCTCTACGACCGCCAAAGACGACTGGCAGCAGCAGTCGTGTGTTTCGTTTTTAGTGAGCAAAGGTGCCTGGGATGTAGTCAGGGGGATTGGCATCTAAAAATGGCCCCCTGCATTCAACTACCGATAACACGCACAGGGAATTATATTTGCATATTTGGTTTTTGGGGGAAAGGAAATGGCGCCATATCTGTCTCATATATCGTTGGATGCACAGGGAATACTGCGTCTAAACTTCTCATCATGAGAGCTCGACACAACGCGAAAGAGTTGCAGGCGTTTAGTCTCCTCCTTGTCGAAGCGCGCCTTGAGAAAAATCATGTGGATAAAAAGACGCTAAGTATCACACTTCAATGCAGACATGAAATACTAGCCGCGCAGCCGATCTGTTCGCCGAACTTTTCCAGCTCCACGCCGGTGTCCATCGCTTTCGCCCAGGCCTGATCGCGATTAAGGTTGGAAACTTTTGCCGCTGCGTTTCCTCAGCCTTGTGGCTCAAGCAACTGCACGACAAATCTATGGGATATCGCGAATTACGTTCAAAAACAAGCAAGTGTTGCATGTACGAGATGCAGGGTACCACCTTTTTGTGTACACAACAAAAGTCACAACTGGCTCCAGCGCCGCCGCATCTCGTCTACTGTACGGCCTTACGCTTGTGTATACCTACGAACGCTAAAAGACTCACAGGTTCTAACGCACGAAAGCTGCGATTACGCTGGTGCTTTTAAGCAGAGATCCTTGCGGCAAGACCTCATCTCTCTGCCATTCAGTTCAGTGATTACAAAATCCAGAGTATTATCTGCGCCGTTATAGACACCAAGAGTTTAAAAGAAGTGGAAGAGGAAGTATTAAGTGTTCACCTGTAAATGTCTCGGAAATGAACAAGTGATTTGCCGCTCGACGTACATCAGCCAAAAACATTAGCTCTGGTTTAATCATTCGTTAACTATTTTGCGTAGCGAAAGCTTTCTTTGCATGGCTAATTCACAAACGGCATCCACATTGCCGAATGGATTAAGTGTAAAGCGTCGATGAAATGCCCGATGCTCGATGGGGCAGTTGCCACCTGCCACGCTGGGCAGATTGTGACGGCGTCACAAGGCCACATGATCTGCCACGTGACTCCTGTCACGTGACTGCACTGACGCTGCCCTCTTGAAAACCTAGCGAAGTGAAGCTTTCGATTCAAAATCAGAAAACCTGAACTTTTACTTAGCGCTGTTTTCAGCGTCCCTTTTAGATGCATCATATAAGCACCCAGGCACAACTTTAGTTCATAGAGTGTGACAACAAGGACGGGACGCATATGTTCTGAAATGAAAAAAGAGTGCTGCGTTTTCATTTTTGCCTGAAACACAATTCTAGCTCTAAGATAACACTTTCTTTTGCGCTGTAAGTGTGAATCATATATTAGAAAATGGAGGCGCCTAAGGCCATGCCTTGCGTTGGTTACAGAATGCATGCGGGCGAAAAGTTTGTGATATACTGATTCATTTCTTTTTATTCTAGCTTGCATATCTTTTATGCCCTGTCTTTTGTCATTCCAGTAGCCTACGAAACACCAAAGTTTCGATCTCTAAATCAACAAGACAACGTCTGATAAAGCTGCCTTTATTGCTCGCATTTCTGCGTTGAAATATGCACTGCTAGCGCCGCAGTAAGCAGCATCGCAGCCCTGGAATCATCACTAATACTGACTCATCAATTTACAGTAAAAATCATGCTCGCCAAAAAAAGAACACTCACAGGGCCACTCAGAAAGTGCCTGCCGAGCAAGCGCTCTGCATCTGATCGGCAAGACTGCGTCTTTGCTGGCATTCGTTAAACCTAGCCGCGATTCGCGGAAGCAGGTACAGGGCTGCTATCTCTTGAGAACCTTTTGTGAAGTTCAGGTCGTGCTGTCAATCACGATGGCGGCCTCCTTGTACTGAGGCTGAATATGAGTCTTAACACTCTGACAACACTGCAACTGTAGCTTCTAAGCTCTGTGAATATTCTGTGGCTTCCTAGCCTTCCAGAGGCGTCCCTGTTCACAATCCCTGTCGTGATATGCGCAGATATCTTTTGCATCGAACCCCAGGAAGAGCTTCTTCGTTGCGTAGCGTATATTAATGGCTGGCTGATGCCGCTGCTGCAAATCCGGACGTGGCAGTTGCACCGCCTCCGCGAAGAACCTCAGCGACTGAATCGCGCGGTTGGATCGCTTGTCGTGCGCTCTGCGAATCGGCTAGCGCGGCAAGGTACTCGCTTGGACTGTCAATAGATTCGCCGTCCATGCATGTCTGCTGACGGAATACTCGGAAGGCTAGTTCTCGCAGCTGAATATCACGTACGTGGCCCTGTGGCATGGACGACCTCTTGTTGCTACCCACTCATTGGACGAAGCGCTCCGGTGGAGAGTATATGCTGTTCTCCGAGGCGATTTGAGCGACGACTCCGTACGAGCGCAGGACTTGCCGCCCGGCCTCTTCACCTTGGTCTTTCTTGTCGCTGCATCGCTTCTGGATGAAGTATATTTGAGGCCACAAGGCCGGCAGGACGCAGAGTTGAGGTAATTCTTATATCAGATGTTAACAGTGCATAAAATCTGTTTTTCTTGGAAGGCAATGGACCTCGTCGTGACTGAAACTCTTCCTCACGATACTATTCCTTCCAGCGTGGGCAACTCCCGGTGACCATAGTGAAAAATGTTCAAAGAGCTTTCGCGAGTTTGTACAACACAAAGAGGACCCAATGTAAGGGGCACATTATCGAGACTATGCTGAAGTTGTCTAGTCAATTTATTTCATTTTACTAGTGACGATGTCTTCCTGAACGGCCACACAATCACCCAACAGTTGCACAAAAGGGTGTGAATATCATGCAATATACACTTTTTTATGTTCATAGTATTTAAAGCTGCAGCGGTGGCTGTGTAGTTATGGTGCTGGGCTGCTGACCAGAAAGACGTGCGCTCGCTTCTGGCCGCGGTGGTCGCATTTCGATGGAGGGAAAATTCTGGAGGCCCGTGTAATTGGCGGTGCCAATGTACGTTATAAAACTCCGGGTGGCCGAATTTACCCGGAGCCATCCAGTACAATGGGTCTAATGGCCTGAGTCACTTTTGGACGTTAAATCCCACAAACTCGTGCAACCAAACCATGTTCACAGTTTTTACTGCATTCATGTTTGCTGACGCCGTACCGTTGCCTTGTTTGTGTTCGTCATGAGAAAAACGTTATATTACTCGTATCTTCTAAACCGCTGGCTCTGGCTAATAACAATAGGGTTGAGTCTGCTGTCATCGGTACAATTCGTGGAGGTTAGGTTGTTCTTTGTGTTAGACATGCTGTGTCGCCCACAACTTCGAGCGTTTAAATGTACTGAGCCGACACATATGCGATGTCCCGTTCCTTTACTTTATGTTGCGGCAAATGTATACAGAAATAAATAAGCTGTCTCGAAAATTTTTTCAGCCTGCTGGTCTGCTTGTATAAATTGTTCCCTCTCTCTCAAGCAGGTAAATAAATCCCCCCTACGCAATTTGGGGTGTAGTATTGGCTTATGCTCATTCAGCAGTTGTATATTCACTGACTTCCGTTTTTTGCTTTTGTAGTAAAAATTTTGTTTATGAAAACAGTGCATGTATTTTTTTGCTTGCATTGGTCACTTGCATTTTAGTTCATTGTCATGACACCAAATGTAGCTGCCTCGAAAACAGTTCGCTGGCTTTGTAAAGCCGTCTACAAGTTTTTGTAAAGCCGGTGATCGACTACGGAAAACATTGAAAAATAAATTTTATTTCATAATCGTATTCACAGCGAGGCATACAAAATACACACTTTCGAGCTACTGATGAACAGAGCAAGATTGAAGCATTGATTTACCAAGAGCATCTGCAGACTGTTAGTGAAGCGCTCTTGGATCCTTTGTATCAGACGAAATATTCGAGTAGCAACATTCTAATAAAGGTTTTTTGAGCACTTTGCTATATGCTTTGCCAACATACATAATATTTTCAGTAGATGTCTGGGAAAACAAGCCTCCGAAGATCATTTTCACCAGTTGTGTAAATGCGGGTGATTTGCCAAGTTAGCTCGGCGTTAAACTTCATCCTAAAATCCTAAAACGTATTACAAAATGTCGTTTTCTACCAAAGATTTTTACAAAGACAGAGAATGCCCAGTCGGACGTTTTCCAGCTGAGCCTGTCGGCTTCACTCAGTCTGAACTGAAGCCACCGAAGTCAAGGGCTAACATGATATCTGCTATATTTGTGGCATAGCGTTTTGTTGGAGAGCGTCCTACACGAGCTCGCGAAGCTACTTAGGAGCTAATGAGCTGACAAAACCGTCTGCATCCAGTGTAGTGCCGGCGGTTGCGCACTGCTTTGTTTCACCAGCGCTACAAGTGGCTTCTAGGCTGCATAAACAGAAGCGCTCGGTCCCTCTTCTTAGCAGTCATGGCGGCATTCTGAGCAGTGCGTTGCGCGTATCTTGCATGTTTCAGCATTCGTATTACGTGGGACTTGTTGCGTTTTGTAACTGTCATCGCTGCCACTTTGACGTTGCGGGGTTTTCTTTGCTTAAGGTGCCAGTTATATAGTGAATTTTGCTATGCTTATTAGAATCGAAAAATCTCGACATCAGCTGATGAAATAATTTCGGAGCGATATTGCAGCGACGGGCATATTGCGTTCCTGTGAATTAAGCACGACAGCGACAAAGCGCAGCAAATTCCAAGTATGAAGAATAGTTCGCACTAACTTGCAAATATATAAGATATGTGGTAAGCCAGTGCACAGAGTGCCGACATTGCTGCCAAGAAGAGGCACCAAATGTGTACTGTGTTTCTACGCAGCCTAGAAGCAGCTTGTGGCGGTAGAATGCGACTTGCGCAACAGCTCACTGAAAGTAACCAAAAGTGTTGAGCACTGCATCAAAAAGTTTGGTGGTTTACTTAAGCTGTCAACGTTTCCTTCTAAGAAGAAAACAAGGAACTCAGAATGTCGTTAACACTACAATGTCATCCAGATGTGACGCACCGAAGGAGCGACGTTCTGATTAGCAGCCACTGCTAACAGTTCTGAAATGGTATTCCAGGAATAAAAACACACAAATCAAGGTGGCATTAATGCTTGTCACCGTGGTCAAGAAGAACAAGAGAAGCGTGAATATAGTTCTCCAGTTCAAAACTCGAACAAGCGTGACACTGTGCTGGTGAAAGCAAAGAACACGCTTACAGGAGAAAAAGTTGGCTCTAGTTGCTCGAATCCTCTACTTGCGAATGCGAAATGGCTTGACGCACCTTTAACATGGGAAATGTACCAGACGTGAAAATTTGTAGAAACGCGAAATGGCAGATTCTGTCAAGAAAATCTGATCCATCGACAATTTTCAATATCACCTTCCCTACATAGGACATATAGATAACAAATACTCGATGTCAAGTTACCTATATTACCTATCAAAAATCCGATGTCCAAAGGCGGCCAAATTCTTTTTGCATTGTTAGGTATACGCTGCAGCTACATAGAAAAATAAAGCTGTGTCCCTACTTAATTTATGGGAACTTTTGCGTAGAATATGTGATGAGTGGGAAAAGATCTTGGCTCAATGAACTTCTGTTTCCACGAAATGAAATTGCCAAAACTTGGTATGAAAGCAGTACAAAAGGAGTGCCCTTTTCTGGCGGCCACACAATTATACAGAACTGCTCTGATGACCAGGGCGGCGGCTTCATGCCATACACTGAAAACACCTTAAAATGGAGTATTTCTGCTTGGATTAAAATGCAAAGCACAAAAAGAAACATTCCCGTGCGCTTTTTGGTTTCGGTAACTGTTGGATACCGTCATGCATGTCACAACCAGCGCTTCTTTCCCCTTCTCCTGTCTGCCCACGATAGCTATGGAATAGAGGAGCTGGAAAGCAGAATGATTATATTCATTACCCAGCGATCTCCTGAAGGCAGCGTATCGAACTTCGTTTTCTGTCCTGGTAATTGTCTGCAATGAATCAGGGAAACCAAACGTAATATGCTTAGAGTTGGTGATATTAACGTAGACTTTTTATCCAATCAGCGTGTGCACGCCAGACCGAGTTTTGATATTAAGTATGGAGATTCACCAGGAGTAGGAGGAGGAAAGACAGGGAGGTTAACCGGAAGAATAATCGGTTTGCTACCCAGCACGAGGGGAAAAGCGTGAGGCGATAAAAAGATGGAGAGAAGAGAGTAGCAGGAACATGAAGTCAATATGCAAAGTAACAGCGTTCCGTAAAGTCACAGCCTATCGTGCAACCTACAATGCGAGTGCGTGTTTCAGTTTAACGCAAGGTGCTTTTTGCTACGGTGATAGTATAGTGTCCTCGTGCAATGGCGAGCGAAGCTGAACTGTTCGCGCTGCCAGGGGTTAGAAAAATCGCTGCATTGTTTATTTTGTTTATTCATGGGCTGTTGCTATGCTAGGCTTTAGAAAGGTCACCTTGAAAGTGAAGCTTCACATAAACTATGAAGGCCGGTTAGACATCGTGAAGCAGTGCTTTCGTAGCATGCAGCCAATTTACCCTTTTAAAGAGCCTTGCAAAGCCATTAAATGTAGAAAACACTGAATTGACTTCAAATGATAAAACAAAAAAGAATTTATTTAAATCATCTATAAAAATACAATCTGTCGATGTCGTTTTAATACGTGTGTTTAAAAGTGTCGCATTTTCTATCATGAGCACAAGATGTTTGGGAAAATTTACTGCTCCCAGCCATATTAAAATGGTTGAGACTTTGTGGAAAACTTTAAATCAAATTTGAATCTTTTGCTTGCTAGCGGCATGCTTTGTATCTTGGATAACACCAAGCCACCGAGTGGCAGAATATCAGCAAATAAATGTAATTATTACTTCAGGTCTCTTAAGATTGCAGCATGGCCCATAGAATGTCAAATGCCTTCATTTTGGAGTTCCTAGGCTGTATTCTTGATGTCAATGAATGCTAGCGAAATGAAAAGTTGCCTCTTGGCCTTTAGCAATAGTAGGTTACGGACATAGCGTACGATTGAAATTTTAAAGTAAAACCTATAGTCTTTGTGATAAGCTATATCTCAAAGCATAAATTTGTTACCTCGAATCACATTTCATAAGGGCTGGGAGAATAAATGTCTATAAAAATTCCGCCCAGTATCAGTTGTGCCAATTTTCTAGAAGTGCTTTGAAAACAATATACAGGCAAATGTGAAGTATCGCTGATAAAAATATTCTACTAACGCCTTGTCAGCTTGGGTTTAGGAAAAAGTTGTTGGAAGAAAATAGATTTCTAACAAAAAAAGAAGGTAATTTTTGAGTATTTTGAGCTGGGATGACTCACATGGGTCGTTCGTTCATATCACGCTCTCGCCGGCATCAATCAGAAAAGAATGCTCGCAAAATCCGAGCAGTATGATTTTCCGCGAACCCCTCTTCAAATTATCATAGGCTACCTTAGCTCCCGTTTCTAACAAGGAAAATTAAGGGGCGGGTTGTAAAATTTCACACATGTCCATTTTGGCGTTCAGCGTATTATTGTTTTAGAACCACACCTTATCTTCATTTATGCCGATGACACCGTCTGCACATGCAAGATTGAAACTTTTGTAATTTACGCAGATGACAGCATTCCACTCTTCAGAGCCGCACACACGCGATATCTTGAACAAGAAACTGAATGTTGGCACTTTTTTCAGGACTGCCCTGAATCCATTTCGCTAATCATAGAGACTGCATAAAGGAAAGACGAGGAAGACGACGCTGCTTGATCTGTTGTCACCCCAGCTCAGTAATTTTGCCTTGTTTTCTAGTTATTAACTAAATTATTTCTATTCTTGGAAGACGGCCGCGTCTTTAAGGCGGTACTGTCCCTACAGGAAGGGTACGGCAGCTCCGGCGCCGGTATCCTTAAATGGACAGCGCCATCCGAAGGAGCCCAGTGGGGCGGAGGCGGCCATGGCATCACATGGCGGGGATCTGCCAGTCATCAGGGACGTCCAGCAGTGCAGTGCGTCATCATCGCTCAGTGGGGACGACTCAACTATCGTCGCCACTGACGAGAAAGTGCTGACATGGCGGAAATGGACAACGAAGGCTTCAAAGTGGTGAGTCATCGGAAGCACCGGACAGTCGGCATCCCAGTGATAGTTCAGCCAACAGAGAAAGGAGTTGACTTCAGAGAGTGGAACCCTATCAGGCTGTTCGATGATATTAAAGTACTACTGGGATCTGCTCCGATTCGCAGTCGCTTCACAACGCAAGGGGCTCTTCATCTAGATATCTCAACGGAAGAGCAAGTAGACATTCTTCTGCGGTGCTCTCAGATCGGTGGCATACGAGTTCAAGCCCGGTTGCCACACTCCTACATGATTAACACATGTGTTATAAGGGGAGTACCAGTGTGGTATTCGGAAAGTGCCCTTCTTGACTACTTGAAACCGCAAGGAGTTCTGCACGTGCGACGGTTAATGCGCCGGGTGGAGCATGGAGAACAACAATGGGCAGAGAAGCCTACAAACTCTATTGTGCTAACGTTTGCTCCCAACTCCGAGCGCCCTGGAATAATTGACCTTGGTTTCACCAAACAAGCAGTCCACGAGTTCGTTGAAACTCCTCCCCGGTGCTTCAGGTGCCAACGCTTTGGACATGTAGCGAGAGTTTGCAACAAAGATCAACGTTGTAAGCGGTGTGGCGGCGGCCATGATTACAAAGAGTGCAAGGCAGATTTTGCTTGCGCTAATTGTGGAGGTGACCATCCAGCGAGTTTCAGTGGCTGCACATTCCGTGTAAGCGCCTTACACCATCGCAAGTCCTTCATTAGTGGCCCCAAACCACAACCTACTGAGAAGCCGATACATGGAAGTGAAGAGTTCCATGCGCTCGAGTCGCAAGCTCGGGACGTGGTAGCAAGCGACGTCGCTGCACGACCTGATCCGAGCAAGTCGGCAACGGCCTCCGAGGGTGAGCTGGCTGTTCGATCTGCTTCTGCAAAAAGTGTCCATGTTCCTCAGCGACCAGATCACAGCAAGACTCGACAACATGGAGGACATCCCCTTGTCTTAAAAGAGATGCAGACACCAGCTACCGTGGCCAAGAGTGGGTCCCAGTCCCCGTCTTTTGTCGAAGTGGTGCGCCAGTGCGTGCAGCAAAATAAGGAGCTCAAAAGCCGGAATCTCTCCGACCTTCTACGCGTTTTGTTTGATGTCCTGCGTTAATTTAGCCAAGCGACGCAGCCTGGCACTTTGAAGAACTTTATACAGCTGGTGCTTTCCATTGAGACCTTGATCACCGCCTTCGCAGACAACTTCAACTCCTAGATGGCTAGTTTTCTTCAACCTGTTGCAACTAAAAACCCTAGAAAAGTGCCGTTTATCATGCAATAGAACTGCGCTGGGATTATAAGTCGATTAGCAGAACTAAAATTGTTCTTGAAAGAGAACTGTGTTCAAGTACTGGCCCTCTCGGAGGCTGGCTTGCCAAGCGGGAGGTCTTTGCCGGGATACGTCGCCCACAAGAATTGCAGCATCAAGTCTTCCCGCAGGAAGTGCCGCCCTTTACATACGAAGGGAGATTCCTCATGTGGCTTTGAACGTCACCGATCTTTGCACCGAGAGTATTGAGGTAGTGGCTGTGAGGATTCGGCTCGCCTTCCGAACTCTGTCCATTGCATCAGTATACGTGTCCCCGCGGAAGAAAGTCGATATGGCTTTGTTTCTCCAGCAACTTTGTGACCGCTGCCCAGCACCCAGAATCATCTGCGGTGACTTCAACGCCCACCACCCTGCCTGGGGTGACAGGAACACAGATCCTCGCGGACGCCAACTTGTAGAAGTCATCGACAGTTTGGACCTGTGCGTGGCCAATGACAAAAGTCCCACTTTCTTTCGGCCTCCAACCTCACCCACATCTATAGACCTAACCTTACATTCACCTGACGTCCGTGTGAAGTGGTCAACTAGAGCTGACCGAATGGGAAGTGATCACTACCCGATATTTGTGTTTACTGCCGACTTCCATCTGCGTGGTCCTAAAATTTGCCATGTTGTTAATTGGGACAAATACAGGGAGCACTTAGCCTGTGTTTCCGGTGATGTGACAGACAAAATGATTTATGCTAAGATGGCTGCTACCACGGCGCTCAAGCTACCTGATCATTTTCCGACTCCGGATTTAAAACTCAGGAACCTCTGCGCAGCGCGCAGAAGGGCGGAGCGACAACTGTTGCGGAAGAAGGACGACGGAGCCTTGAAGACAACTTTGAACAGGCTCAACTCTGCCATTAGACGTCATGCGAACAAGCTCTGTAGGTCCCAGTGGGCATCCTTTTGCGCTAGTTTGATTGTTTTTCCACCGATATCGAGAATTTGGCGTGTCGTTGGCAGTCTTGCTGGTTGCTCTAGTCCGAGTAAACCTTTCGAGGCGCTTGCATTGCGCACGCAGAAACATCTCGTGTGCTTGGCAGAGGAATCTGCGGATGCATTTGTAAATTCCAGACCAGGCATTCACCCCTGCGCTCT
This sequence comes from Amblyomma americanum, assembly GCF_052857255.1. Classification (NCBI taxonomy): domain Eukaryota; kingdom Metazoa; phylum Arthropoda; class Arachnida; order Ixodida; family Ixodidae; genus Amblyomma; species Amblyomma americanum. The sequence continues at coordinate 63,396,158 of NC_135505.1, read as the reverse complement.
ACCTGCTACGTCTCCGTCTGTTATGGACGCCCCGTTCACACTTCGAATACTACAGACAGCGCTCAGCAGCCTGCGGCGTCGCTGTGCACCAGGTCCTGACGGCATTACCAATCAAATGTTACAGAACCTGCCTCTGGAACACCGGAAGATGCTCCTAACCTATCTCAATCGAGTGTGGGAGTCTGGTGACGTTCCCCCTTCATGGAAGGTGGCTTGTGTAGTCCCACTGCTGAAGGCCAGCAAAGAGATGACAGACGCGGCCTCGTATCGTCCTGTATCGCTGACGTCGTGTGTGGCTAAGCTCATGGAGAAGATGGCAAGTAAGCGTTTGTCTTGGTGGCTTGAGGATAGAAGGGCAGTACCAACATGCATGACTGGATTCCGCACAGGTTTAAGTGCGCAAGATAGCGTCCTGGACTTGATAAGCCACATTGAACATCAGAGTGCTTTTGGACTTTCAACACTAGCTATTTTCCTAGACGTATCAAAGGCTTATGATAGCGTCCTCCAGAGCTCAATACTGAACAGTCTGCAGGTCATAGGCGTACAGGGCTATCTTCTGAGATTCATTCACTCATTTCTCAGTGATCGTAAATTTCGAGTGCGGTTAGGCAGTACAATGAGCTCCGAAAGGGCGGTATCGCGAGGGGTACCTCAGGGTAGTGTCCTGTCCGACACGCTCTTTAATGTTGTCACGGCTGGTCTTCCCGCAAAAGTGCAAAAACATTTAGGGCATGCCCATATGTCGATATGTGCAGACGACATTTTTCTTTGGTTAACCGGATATCAACAGAAACGCTTAGCTCTATTAGCGCGACAGGCCGTGCTTTCAGTTAAAAGTTACCTTCAAGGTGTTGGGTTGACTCTCTCGGCGAAAAAATCTGGCTTCGTCCTGTTTCCAGGTAGGGGACGACGGTATGCGCGGCTGAGCATAGACCTTGATCAGTCTTGCCTTCGTCAGGTTAACCACATACGTTTTTTGGGCGTCACTATTGACTCACGTCTACAGTGGCGACGAGCTGTGGACTCGATTGTGGCTTCACTATCTTCGCGTCTCAATGTGCTTCGTAGAGTTGCTAGTGAGCAATGGGGAAACCATCCTGCTTCAATGATCAGGCTTCACGATGCCCTAGTGACAAGCCGCATAATGTACCAGCTCCCCTTAATTTCCCCCTCGGTATCGCAGCTGGAACGCCTTGAGGTTTTGCACAGAATGGGACTAAGGAAGGCTCTCGGCGTTCCGCAGGCTGCTCCAAACAATGCAGTACTGTATGAGTCTCAATCGAAACCTCTTCGGCTAGCCGCTTCACAAAGACTTTTGCTGCAAATTGGCCGCCTCAGAGAGACTGTTGCCGGGAGAGCGCTTCTACAGCGCCTTCGAAAAAGACCTGAGTCCCGGGCGTACTTGGCCTCAAATACTCTTCGTTCTCTGGGTCTCGACCTTTGAGATCTACCTAAGACGTTGAAGCCTCCTTGGTCCTTTCCCGAGCCTCGATTGTTCCTTGACAATTCCCCACGTTCGCGCTAAGCGGAATTCTCCTTTAGCGGCAATGCGTTCGCTCGTACTGGAACATCTTGAGACCGAATATGCCAGTCATCTTCAAATTTTTACAGACGGCTCTGTGGACAAGGTCAGAGGATCTAGTGCAGCTGCTTTTCATATTCCGTCTTTGAAGTATGATTGGTCTGTTCGTTTTATTAAAGTCGTGTCCTCCACAATGGCCGAAAGCGTTGCCATTGAGGCAGCTCTAAAGAAGCTACGGTGTTGTACGCCTCAACCTACTGTCATAATTACGGATTCAAAATCTGCCCTTCAAAGGTTAGAGTACAGGTTCCCCACTGATGCCTTGAGTCTTAGATCCCTACGTTTGGTGCAGAATCTACATAGCAAAGGCTTCTCTATACGCTTTCAATGGGTGCCCTCGCACATAGGTGTCTTAGGCAACGAGATAGCAGACAACCTCGCCCATACAGCTCTCTCCGGGATTCCAGTACATGGAGTCCCTCATGAAGTCAAGCAAATGTTCAGAGATGTGGTGTTGTGCCACTTCAGTTCTTTGTGGAGCTCTCCTCATCAGCCATGTGTGACCAAGGGTCTCAAAAGGTACGAAGCCACTTTGCTGCACCGCGTTCGCACGGATTCTGCTCGTACGCCGGCGTGGATGTATAAGACTGGCCTGGCGTTGTCACCATTGTGTTCAACGTGTGGTGTGTGTGGTGACATAGAACATTACCTCTTGTGCTGTACTTTGTACAACGCAGAACGGGCTGTGTTATTCGGATCCCTCAAGAAGGCAGGAGTTCCTCACAGTTCTCTTCAGGACATTGTTTTCCCGCGCGGGAGCCAGTCGAGTAGAAGGGATGCTTCTCGCCTGCTTCTACTTTACCTGCAGGACACGGATTTGGCCTCCACATGGTGACCACAGGAGTGTCTATTTGTGTTTTTGCGGACAGTGTTTTTGTGATTTCTATTTAAGTGTCGCTACGGTGGAGCAATTGCCGGCAGCAACTGCAAGGCTAATCCCACTGGTGGCTTACAACCACTCAACTCAACTGCATAAAAAACCCTTCAACATTTAGTCCTCGTAATCAGCTGAATCAGCATGGACGAATATGATGTCACCACTCATTAAATTATTCCAGTAGACAAAATTATAGGGGAGCTTCTTAATGCTAATATATCGTGGTGACGCAAAGTTGTGAAATGGTTGTTTCTTCATTATTGAAAGTGCCAGCACGTGGCTCTATAGCGTTTTCTTATACAAGACACGACCGGATTTGTTCGAATGATCGCACCAAGCCAGAAGCGATGCTACGTTGCGCGTTACTTGTGATTCGCTTGACCACCGTACCTCGAAAGTTCATTGCCAGCTGTATATTAAGCGCGGCTGAAAGCGGCAGCCATTCTGTTCGACGACTGCCGAGTATGCTTGCTGCTAGTGCGGCTGCCGAGTTATTCAGTTCTTTGTGATGCTAGTTAAGCCCAATAAAGAGCTTATCAATGGAAGCTGCTTTAGCTGCCCTCCTCGCAGCCGAACTGCTACCACCACCATGTCACATCTGGCAGATGTGCTAAAGAATTTTATTGTCACCCTTATACCCCCCGAGCAGAAGAAGGAAACCGAGCCTTCCAGAAGCCGCAGAGTCCGGAAAAGGCACAGAAGCTGTGCAAACCAGATACAAACTGCCAAGCACTTGTCTCCAGATGCGTTCTCGTAAATGCGGACGACTTCCACACCGCAAGCGTGCACAGAAGCATTCCACATCGCTGAGGTCAACGGAGACTACACTAGCCTCCATTATTTTGCACCAGCCGATATTGCCGCTTACGTTGATCGGTTCACCGGGCCATGACCCCGAAGAATGACTGAACCAGTTTGAGATTTGGTCGCGTTCAAAAGTTGGTATGATGAGATTAAAGTGAGGCACGTTTTCTTCGCTCTGACAAGCTCATCCTGGGTTTGAGACGAAGACTATGAAACTGCCTGGCGACGCGGATATCGTTCCAACCGGAGTTCTTCGAGACTTTTACGACCATAGTCTGTGAAGAAAGGGAGCAGCTGCTTCTGCTGTCCTGCACACAACAGCCAAATGAGACAACAGTTGCGCGCATACAAGCGTTGTGCCGTGTATTTGGACGATAAGATCTTGACAACGTATAGGACAGGGAGGAATGCTTCTTAATGAGTAGCATAAGAAAACTCTTCTCCGGGTTTGTCCGATGGCTAGGAAACCATCTGCACCAGAGATCGGCAGTACGACCAGACGCTACCAGCATGTTCAAAGTGCCGAGCGGATAATTCAGTGACCACTATTTACATTTTACGCGGCATCATCCGCGAGGTCGTCCGCTAAAAGCTTCGCCAGCTGATGCCCTCGTAATTTGCCGCATCAGGTTGCGTCCGTTATAGACACAGTTCATGAAGTGCAGTTCGAACAATGAGTACAAATGAAGTCTCTCATGCTATGTCCTACGAAACCGCTGCGCATAAAAAAAAGCGTTCTGTTAGTGCCTGCCTCGCGTCGTACGAACCACCCTCCCTTTCACGGTCAGCCACCCGCCCGGCCATGATTGCGCCAGCCACATTAAGGAATTCTGATATTTCAAGAGCAGCTGACCAGGCCGTCTCCTCTGCTTCTACTGCAGTCAATCCAGGCGTATCATACGTCTCAGCCCACACGAAACAATGGTTTTGGATTGGTTTTCAAGGGTTCAATATTGCCACACTACTGACTCCTGTAGTGGCGCCGTATCGCGGCTAAACTGTATTACCTGGCAGTTGGCAAGCCTTGAGCCATCTCGGGGCCAGATGTTTTCCTCGTCTTCATCTCTCGAGCTGCCTGCTGCCTTGCGCGTTCCAAGCACTGCGTACGTCAACCGTTCCTCGATGACATATTTGGTGTAGGTGCCGGGTAGCGGTCCACGTACGCAGACCTCGAGGACATCCTTGGCGTCAGTTCTCAACGCGTGGCTTCAACACCAGTCCACAAGGTAAGCCTCCGCCTGCGAGGCTTGCAACCAGAGTTCGGCCAACTCACAAGATCAGTAAAGGCCATGACGTCCGCTACGGCTAGCCAGACAAGTGAGCATTGCGGGAATGCCCTGCCGTTCATCCTTCACACGCCTCGGTCGCCCCCATCATTCCACGGTGAGAGGTTTGAGGAAGTCGAAGACTGGTTGGCCAGCTTTGACCGTGTGGGGGGCTTCAATGAGTGGGAGGGCGAGCGCAAATTACGGGACGTGCACTTCGTACTACATGATTCGGCCAAGAAGAGGTATGAGAAGCACTTCACTAACTGGGAGATCTTTCGCCGAGAGCTTTTGGCCGCGGTCAACACCAGCGAACGAAAGGAGAAGGCTGAAATCGCCTTGCAAACGAGGTTGCAGCAGCGGAACGAGAGGGTCGCCATGTTTATCGAGGGCATGACGCGAATTTACAATCACGCCGACCCTGCTATGCCCGAGGCCAAGAACGTACGCCACTTAATGCGCGGCGTAAAAGAGCAATTGTTTTCCGGGCTGGTACGTGACCAGCCAAGAACTGTGGCCTACTTTGCCAAGGAGGCAACAAGCATGAAACGTTCTCAGCAAGAACGGGGCGCGCACTACGGCTGTCAGGCTTGTGTAGCAGCCGCTCACCACTTTACGCCCACGTTGCTATCCACTGAGGAGCTTCGAGAGCTTGTGAGGAGCCTGGTGCGCGAAGAACTCGAGAAAGTTCACTTCGAAGCTCCAAAGGCCAGCGTCGCTGCCATACCGGACGTGATTCGAGATGAAGTCCGGCGAGCTGTTCAGCCGCCACTAGCTCCGCAGCCGGCGCCCTATGTGATGCCATACAGTCAAGCACTACAAAGCCTTCCTGGGCCAATGAGACAAGCCATTTCCCCCATCACTCCTGTGCCTTCACTGCGGTACCCAACTGCAGCTGTACCCGACGTACCGCAGGGGCCCCGGTCCACCATGAGCAAAGTGCGCGTTTGGAGTACGTCAAACAAAAGGCCGCTCTGATGCCACTGCTGGGAGCCCGGCCACATCCTCCGCCACTGCCCCTACCGCAGGATGGGCTTAAGGGGGTTTTCACCTGACACACCTCGACCACGCTACGGAGAACGGCCGCGGGACATCGAGCAGTATCTGTCCAGTAACGTGCAGCCAACAACCTCGCAGTGACGCCAGTCCCTGTCGCCATCCCTGAGGCGGTTTCCTTCGCCAAGCCGCCCGTCTTCTAGCCAATTCAGAGGCGCGTCCTCACAACGGAAAAACTGAAGACGGTATCCCCCGGGGGTAGGACCGCCGCTATTGGATCAAGCCAAGAGGCTCCACAGCCGACGATCCGCGGCTACGATCTGGCCGAGGACGACCTCTCCCGACGGCGTCAACGACAACGACGTGCTGTGACCGACTGGTGTCTGCCGAATTCCCAGTAATCGCTGATAATCGCGATGTGACCGCACTTGTGGATACCGGCGCCGATTTTTCTACAATGAGCAGTCGGTTAGCCACGGCACTCAAAAAGGTTCTGACTCCTTGGTCTGGACCACAGATCCGCACTGCCGTCGGCCGTGTAGTTATGGGAATTGGTTCTGCACGTCACGAATACAGATCCGTGGTGCTACTTTCCCTGATTGCTTTGCTGTGCAGCCCGAGTGCTCCAAAGAGCTGAAAATCGGCTTGGGTTTCCATCGGGAGTACGGCGCTGTTATCAACCTGCAGGAGCTGGTCGTGTCATTTTTCTCTCAACGCCCTGTTGACGGCGACCCGAGCCACGCAAGACGAAGTTACGCGTCTTTGACGACCACGTATTGATCCCGTCAAGAGCTAGCATGTTTTTTACCGTAGATTGCGACAAAATCACCGGAACTCGTTGCATCGCTGAAACAAACATGTCGCTGCTCCTTGGGTGGCATGTCTGTGTTGCTCACGGAATAATTGAGCTGAAGATTGGCCGAACCAAACTCTTGGTGACCAATTTTGGCTCTGAACCTCAGTGTTTGCCTGGCAGAACAGGTATTGCATATTTGCAAGAACTCAGCGAATTCGCGGGAAAGCACGCTTTGTCCGAAGCCTCGGCATCAGTGGAGGCACCGACCACTTCCATAAAAACTGACGTGAATCCGAACCTCCCGTCTAATCAGAAACGCTGCCTCGAAAGCCTTATCCAGTCTTTCAATGGCTGCTTTGCCTCGAGCTCTAAGGTTAGGCAGAGACCGCTCACAAAGCACCGAATTATAGTCGACGCCAACCAGCGGCCGTTATGTCCATCGCCTTTCTGGATCTCTTCGAAAGAGCGTGATGCCATTCGCCGCCAAGTTCGAGAAATGCTCCAGGACGACGTGATACAGCCGTCGGCGAGTCAGTGGGCGTCGCCTGTGCTTCTAGTAGCAAAGAAAGATGGAACTCACGGTTCCGCGTTGATTACCGGCGTTTAAACAAAGTCACAAAAAAGAATATTTATCCTCTGCCGCGCACTGAACACTCCCTGGATCGGCTGCGCCACGCCAAGTACTTCTCATCGCTAGTTTTACGCAGCGCCTATTGGCAAATCAAGGTGGACAAACGCGACCGGGAAAAGACCGCCTTTGTTACACCGGACGGTCTGTTCGAATTCCGGGCGCTCTCTTTTGGCCTGTGCTCGGGTCCTGCAACCTTCCAGCGGATGATGGACACCGTTCTTGCCGATCTGAAATGGCAGTCCTGTCTGGTGCACTTGGATGACGTTGTCATCTTCTCTGATACGTTCGAAGAGCACCCGAGACACCTGCGGGCTGTGTCCGAAGCGATTCGGTCGGCCGGTCTTTCCCTCAAGCCCGAAAAGTGTCACTTCGCTTTCGAAGAGTTGAAATTTCTGGGCCACATCGTGAGTGCTAAAGAGGTTATCCCTGACCCCGATAAGACAGCCGCCATGGCTGCTTTTCTTTTGCCCACTGATAAGCGAAGCGCGCGCCACTTTCTTGGTCTCAGCGCCTATTGACGGCGTTTTGTGCACAACTTCTCCCAGATCGCTGAGCGGCTCAACCGCCTCAGGAATGATTCCGAATCGTTTTTCTGGAGACTGGAGCAACAGAAGGCCATTGAAGACTTCCGAACTCGTCTCCAAAGTACGCCCATCCTTGGACACTTCGACGAATCGGCCGCCACTGAACTGCAGACAGACGCCAGCAACATAGGCCTCGGTGCGGTCCTTATGCAGTGGCAGGATGGTCTCGAACGCGTAATCACATACGCGAGCCACGCCTTGTCACGATCTGAAGAAAACTATTTTACCACCTAAAAAGAATGCCTTGCCATTCTGTGGGCAGTGGCCAAATTCCGCCCGTACTTATATGGCCGCCCTTTCAGGGTCGTCAGTGACCACCACTCGCTGAGTTGGCTGGCGAACCTCAAAGATCCCTCGGGACGGCTTGCACGCTGGAGCCTTCGACTTCGGGAATTCGATGTCACCATCGTCTATAATTTATGTAGGAAGCACAGTGATTAGGACTGTTTTTCACATGCTCCTATCGAGGGCCCCAGAGCTGGCCCCGACGGCGATTCAGTTTTTCTTGGCGCCATCTCCGTGTCTGTTCTGATTCAGCACCAAAGAGACGACAGTGAACTACAGCCCCTCATTGACTATTTGGAAGGAAGCGCTTAGTCTCCCCCCGAATCTTCGCACGTGGACTGTCTTCAATCTGTTTACACGACGGTGTCCTGTATAAGAAACACTACAGCCGTACGGAACCTGCTTATCTACTCGTCGTGCCTACGGCTCTCCGCGACTAAGTCCTGCAGGCGTGCCATAATGACCTATCTTCTGGTCAACTGGGTTTTTGTCGAACTCTGGCACGAATACGGCAAAAGTACTACTGGCCAAGGGTTGCTGCTGTTGTGAAGCATTACGTATGAACTTGCGGCGAGTGCCAGCGTCGCAAGACGCCGCCGTATAAGCCAGCCGGCCTACTACAGCCTATTGATCCGCCTCAGGTCCCCTTCCATCAAGTCGGCATGGACTTACTCGGTCCATTTCCGGAGTCCTCGCTGGGTAACCGCTATATTGTGGTCGCCACCGACTACTTCAGCCGATACTGTGTGGTAACGCCCGACGAAATTGCGAACATTTTATCCAAAACATTGGGCTTCGTCACGGTGCACCCACCATCGTTTTAACTCACAGGGGAACTGCGTTCACCTCTGCCCTTACGCAGGAGGTTATGCGCCTGAGCGGCACCAGTCACCGCAAGACAATCGCTTACCACCCTCAAACGAACGGCCTCACCGAACGGCTCCACAAGACGATCGCCGACATAATTTTCATGTATGCCCACGCAGACTGCCGAAACTGGTGCGCCATACTCCCTTACTTAACATTTGCCTATAATAGTACAGTCCAGAAAACGACACGCTTCATTCCATTTCGTTTAGCGGATTATCGCGAAGCCACAACCATGCTGGATGCAGTGCTGCTTCCAGCTAGCACTACCTCCTCTGTTATGGGTGCTGCCCAATTCCTTCGTTACGCTGAGGCCGCCCGCCAACTCGCTCGAGAGCGCATACGGCACCAGCAAGTTCTCGACGTACGGCGCTACAACCTCCGCCACCGAAACGTTCGTTACCAGCTCGGCGAACAAGTCTGAGTGTGGAGCCCAATACGCATACGAGGACGCTCTGACAAGCTTCTACGCCGATACTTTGGCCCCTACGAGATGCTCCGTCAGTTCAGTGAAGGCACCTGCGAAGTTCTTCCCCAGGGAGCCGTTCGCGCTTCTAGACGGCCTACCTCCGAAGTTCTCTACGTCGCCCGGATGAAGCCATACCACGCCCGCTAGCGCCTCGCGCGTATCTACACCGTACGTCAGACACATTCGACTACGCTTGTTGTCCTGCCTCCCACTGCAGCCGCATCGAGTCGGTATCTAAGAGAGGGGAGTAATGCCACACAAATAACTCCTATAGTTGAGCCGTATCGCGGCTAAACTGTGTTACCTGGCACTTGGTAAGCTTTGAGCCATCTTGGGGCCGGATGTTTTCATCGCCTTCATCTCGCGAACTTCCGGCTGCCTTGCGCGTTTCAACAGCGTCTTGCGCGTATAAGTAGACCAGCCCTGCGTACGTCAACCGTCATCGGTGGCATTATCCTAAAGAGACTAAGGCTGTGAGGACCCGTCGTGGAGCGCTCGAATTATTGCGACCACCTGCGGTTCTTTAGTGTACAATGAGATGACACACTAGACCGGCCTCTAGCCTTTCGCCTCCATTGAAAATCGAGTGCCGCTGCGTGGATCTAACCGGCGTCTTTTGGGCCAGCAGCCGAACACCATAACCACTTAGTTACCACGGCGGCTTCCATACCAATGAATGGCCATTCGAGGCTTCTGATGAGACGCAACTGCGACCTCGCTCGGGTCAATGACCTGAAGAAATTGACGACTACCTCTGTGAGAAAGATCGCGTGAGTAGTCGTCTTTGAACCCCATGGTTGTCAGAAGCACTGTTTACATCGCCACGCTACACCTACGCAGCTAATGACCGCGAAACGTCTCTATGCCCATACGTCTCCAGTTGCCTTACGAGATCCGAAGCGGTGAATGCTCCCACGTTACAGGCAGGCACTACTGTTGTCGGATCCTATGATGTCTCAAATGCTATCTGAACTGCTAGAAGGGCAGATGCTCTTAGCCCGTGACATAGCCGACGTAAAGGCATTCCAGAAGTCTGTCGACGAGCGGTTCGACACTCTTGGTTCTTGTGTGACAGCACTTGAGTCCTCACCGCCGGAAATGTATGAGAAGCTTCGTACCAGATCTGATTCCTTAACTGTTGCCGTTGCCCAGCTAAGTAAAGAAAATGATGACCTCGAAAATGGATCTCGTCTCAATAAACTAATCTTATGTGGCATCCTAGAAGACACATATGAGCAGGAAGAGACCTTGCTGAACATGGTGTCTAATACCATTACCGAGAGTTTCAGTATTTAATGCCGAAAATTGAGCGCTGTCTGAAGATTGGTAGGAAACGCGAGGTCCGTCTGCGTCCCGTTGTCCTGAGAATTTTGCAATACTCCGAGAAAATAATTTGATTAAATAACGTACTCAATTCTAAAGGAACTGGCAGCCACGCAAAAGAAGACATTTAAAAGTTCAAGCACTTTGAAAAAAAAAACTTTTTGAAGAGCCCTAGGTATACCTCAACAATGGCTCGAAGGTGAATTTGCGTTACAATTACATTGTTTTCGATAAATCTCGTTAGGTTTGAAACGCTAATACGTATGCCCTTGCAAAGGACCGCAGGCACCCCCTAAATGCACCGCCCCACTGTCTACCTTACCACACACAGACGTGAACAGCTCTCCGGAATGAATTTTAATGCTAGAAGGATTACTAAAAAGTTTTATGACTTCCTGTTTCTTCTTCGCACTCCGCACAGGTTGTGGACGTCACAGGAACGTGGCTTCACATCGGAATCCATCATTCAGAATTCACTCCTCCAGGATATTTGGCTTTGAGCGCGAATTGACCGCATGGCAAAGATGAAAGCGACGCTCTTGTCTTTCGATCTGACAAAGTTTACTGTATTGGAGGCCCCGGCAGAAACTAAAACTGTCTGGTGTAAAATACTTCTTATTGAACACTCCGCTGTAGTCAGAATTATATCGCCAACCTGGTTCTTCCGTCGATATCTGGCACACCTTAATGATTGATAATGATGCTTATTGATTACTAGGGAGACAAACATTTCATTTGTCTAATCTTATTTGGATGGGTGACTTGAACACTCCACGCATCCATTGGCCGTCATGATGGCTCTCTGAATGGGATGCATGAATCTGTCGGCAATTGCTGAACATTTCCTTCTTCTTCGATGTTAAAAAATATTTGAAGGCAGTACGAGAGGTGACTTCATGCTTGACAAGGTTTTCTTGGGGCCATGCACATATCAGTAGGACTTCCAAAGCAATATTGCGGATGGAATTTCGGACCACAAGGTAATCGTTTTTTTTCAAGTGTCCTGTTGTTGCGCAGCTATCTACTTTCACCACGTGACTTGATTTCACTCCTGCTGATGATGTTGCAATCATCGACTTTCTTGCTGCTTCGTGTGAGACATTTCACGTGATTAGCCGCAGGAGTGACGTCAACGAACTAGTTAGCTACTTTCAATGTATTGTCACTAACTGCATGTAACGCTTTGTTCCGCTAAGAACTAAGAAAAAATCTTGAAGTGCTTTGGATTTCTCGTGAAATCCTGCATGTATCACGCTTCGTTCCAAGCCTTAGGGGCACGAAGCGCTTATCTGATCTAGAAGGTGTTGTCAAGTTTAAGAGGGCAACGGAAGTTCTTCGATTGCTAACAAAGTCAGCTGAAGAGCGCTTTTTCAACGTACAGCTGGGAAATATTCAGAAAACTAATGCTCGCAAATTCTTCGTTTTGTCTTGTCAAGAAAGTCAGCATCTTCGTCTTTAATCGCCAGTGACGAAATCACTGTTGAGCCTCTAAAAATAGCTAACGCTTTTAATGCCTACTTTAAGTCGGTGTTTTTGTGTTTCGTCATTTGGCAAATAATATCCAACGGACATGTAGAAAGATGATCTTTCTTTTCTCTCTCGCCATTCTATTTATCCCTCCGTTTCCGCGAACTATTTAATACTGGAACTTAATCCCTGGAATAATTAGGTCGCTGCCATTGAACACTTTTGCTTTCAGAAACTATTTCCACCTGATTTTATGTTTTGACGATAAAATGACGATAATATGTGGTTTTGCATCGATCAATGTTGATTAAACAATGCAACCAAGATAGACGGCTACTCCCTATTATTCATCGATCCTATTCTAGAGCCCTAGAGCCCCCCTGTGGTGCCAAGTAATTCTCGCTCATAGACCAATTTGGTAAACCATTTGGCCATCGGAAAAAAAAAAGTCGTTGAGAGGTACTGTGGGAAGGCCGCCTTCATCACGCTCTGCGGCCTCCATGAGCTCAAGACGATGCCATTTTGAAATTTTCTGGCAAGAAAATCTCCGGAGCGTAAATGAAACAATACTAAGAAGCCTGAATTCTCAGATTTGTCTCTTTTACGCGGCTTTACACAAGCCAGTTGCATCAATATTTTTCCATGGAAACTTTAATCACACAAAATAGACCATGGCCTCATGAACTATAGACATTGCACTATTTTTCGGCATTGTCGCCACATTCATTGAGATATTTGACATAGTGTGCATTTACTTTGAATCATATGCTCTGATAAAACCCGGTGACATGTGATGCAATGAAATCTTGCGGAGCCTGCTCCTCCTCAGCATTGTTTTGTTAGTGACATCCCGAGAGTGCGGCTTTTAAAGCAGGAGCAGGTGAACGCCCAATGGGACAACATATATTGTGTGAGCCTTGCTGTGTGTTGTTTTGCGTGTTCGTCCAAGAGCACAACACATTCACTGATGAGCCCTGGTCTTCTTCGCCGAATGGCTGACCTGAGTTTGGTAAGAGTGTCGCAGTAGCGTGCCGAATTAATATTCTTTTCATGGCAGAGATCAAGGAGAATCGCATATGTCTTGCCCCGGAATAACGCGGCTATAACCGTTCCTCTAGAGGGTGAGACTGAGTTTTCTTGCTCATTGGTGAACTGGTTTGTATTCACGTTATTGAGGCGGTCTTGATTCCTGGGTAAACGTAGTGAGCCCATGTCTCATCGCCTGTGATGATTTTGAATAGAAACTGATTTCTCTTTCGCTCGTACCAAATCAAGTGATTGAGGCTGATTCCAATTATTCCAATATTGTTATCTGGGGTAAAGGTTTTCAGCATCTGTCTTGCAGACGCTTTTCGGTAACGCAACACATCATGCAGCACATGATTGGCCTCTGTACGGCCAATATGCAGTGTGCACCCCACGTCTGACACCATTATGTTCCTGTATGCTAACACAATGTCGTATAATCTAGCCACATTGTTTTCATTCGTGGATGTGGAGGGACGCCCACTTGGACCTTCAAACTCCAAAGTCTGGCTTCCTTCGCTGATCATGCAACACCAGCGACGAACCATTTGACCAGACATGTATGTCCTCTTCACCATGCAAAATCTGTTGGCGTTCATGGATGGATGACACACTGGTCCCCCGTACCCATTCATTCCGGATAACAGCACGCAATTCTATTGGCAACCACGCTTTCCATTGCCGACTACGCTACCATCGTGACATGTACTCGAATAACCTCGGGCATGTCGGTCTGCTGCTACACGCTTCTTCGATGTCTACGCATGCGTAATTCCTCCATCTTTGAACCAGCAATGTGTGTGGATTCTTATGTTGATTGATTGTTTCACACGATGAGGCATTTTCACTTTAAAAGAATTGACTAAACCAACTTTCAGAACGTCTCTAAGATGATGTCGACCTGTTCTCTTTGATCTTTGACTATTAATTAGAGGATTGCGGGCAATAGAGTAAATGAAGTCATCTCAGATCATATTAAGTAGGCACGGTGGCGCAGTGGGCATGGTGCTCGGCTGCTGGCCCGAAGGACGCGGGTTCCATCCCAGCCCGCGGCGGTCGCATTTTGATGGATGCAAAATGCTAGGGGTCCGTGTACTCTGGGATGTCAGTGTACGTTAGCGAACCCCAGGTGCTTGAAATTTCCGAGCCCTCCAGTACGGCTTTCCTCGTAGCCTGGGTCGCTTTGGAACATTTAAACATCATAAACGACCTGAAGCCACAGAAGTGTCATTTCGCTGACGAGCGCCTGCTGTTTCTAGGCCACATCATAAGCAACGAAGGAGTACAAATAGACTCTTCAAAAGCCACTGGTCTGTAAAGATTCTACAGCCGATCGACGAGAAGGCTGTGTGTAGATTCCTCAGGCTCTGGGCGTATATCCAAATTTTTGCGATGAGCTTTTCGCGAAACGCCACACCGTTGACTCATGGTACGAATTCGCACGTGCCTTCAAGCGGGACGCCCTGCAACGTGAAGCATTCTACGAAGTTATGCGTTGCTAACGGTCGCCGCCTGCACTTCGACACTTCGAGTAAAACGCCGGAAGCAAAACGCGGATAGACACGCAAGCACCCTGGGGCAAGGCGCTTTTCTTGTCCAGAGGCTGCAATGCCGTGAACGAGTGAAAGCTTAAGCCAGCCGCCCAATCAGCGGCTCATTATTCTGTGAAGGAAATGTAATGCATTGCAATAGCGTAGGCACGCCGAATTTGCGTTAGTAATTGTACGGCAAGCCTTTCAAAGTGCTGACGGACCATCGTGCGCTGTGTTGGCTCGCCAATTTTTACTTGTCTGGCCGCCTCATGCAGCTTACGATGGGCTTACGACTCCAAGTTTCACGTCACAGTCTCTTACAAACCCCGGAGAAAGCCCTCTGACCTTGACTGCCTTTCTACCGCCCCTTTAAGTGCACCACCGCAGGACGACGATTATTACCCTTCCTATGAGCTCCATAACTTCTGCACGCAAACAATCCTTGGACTACAACTTCCAACGCCTGAAGTAAGTGGACGGCAGGGCTTCTTCACTCTCAGCTTCGTTCAAGCGGGGATTGCCTTAGTTCTCGCTACAGAACCATGTACTCAAGATGAACGTCGCAGCCAACTAAACAGCTTAAATTATGGTTTACCTGTAAGTATTCGCGAAGCTCTAAAGACTTCACATGATAAGCCGACCGCCGGGCATCGGCTTTTCTTGGAACCTCCGTTACATTCAAGACAAGTATTACTATCTGCCGATGTTCTATGTTTTCTGATAACCTGAAGATATTTTCAGCTTCAAAAAACACCTTCGACCAAACGAACAGGATCTCTGAACGGTATTGAACCTTCATCAAGGCCATTTCAGCAGGTTTGCATGGACTTGCTTTGTCATTTCCTGAAGTCTGCACCCGGAAACATATGAATCAAAGTAGCGAGCGACTACCTGACGCGAGACTTCTAGTAAAGAGACCTGTCAAACTAAACATTAGCAGAATTCTCCAAATTTTCCGTGGAATGCATGCTGCTAAAACAAGGCGCCCCTAAAAGGGCTCTTCACGGTCAGATCGAGGAAGAGCGTTCACGGCGGAGTTGATGCAACTCATCCTGCGCTAAATTGATTTAAGCCAACAGATAAAGTGTGCGTGCCCTCCGTGGACCAATGGCGATACGGAGCACTTAAACAACACCAAAGCTGACATGGTTGACATGCAGGTCGACGCCGAACACAAGACTTGTGACGTCAGTCTTCCGTACGTCGTCTTCGCATATGACCTCCACAATGACGCATTTATGGGCTCTACCACGGCAGGGAAGCCACGACTATGGTAGACATAAGGCTGTTGAACGTTACGAAAAACGACAACCTTGAAGTAGTCACCGCCAATCTACAGCGCTCTGAAGAAGCACCATGCTTGGCCAAGCACTGCATTAATGACCAACATGAACTGAAGCTCGACGCTACACACCCGCAAGGTTGCGTCTGCAGCTTGCAGACGTTGGTGAGTGGCGACAGCACAGGTTCCCGAGCATCCGCAGGTATATTCCCGCAGGGGGGTGATGGTGAACAGTGCATCATCACCACGAAACCGAGCACCCGCGCTTCGCCGTGCGTGGCGTCGCCGTGTCCGGGGAAGAGGGGACTCTGGTGGTTGAGGGGATGCCGAACGTTAGAACCTTTAAGGCCCCCCGGCAGAGGCAACACACCACTTTGGCTCTAGCTTCCTGTAGACGGCACCTACGGCCTGACCCGACCGGGGGAAATCGGCAGTCGCCTTTTCCTGTCCTCCCCTGCTTCTTTCACTTTCCTATCTCTTTCTTACAACTCTCCTGTTCTCTCCTCCCTTCTTAGTTATTCCTTTTTTCCTGGCGACGAGGGTTAACATTTGTGTGGCCAACTACCCTGAGTTGCGTCATATTGGGTTACAGTTGGGTGTACAGCTGGCGGGAGCAGGGCTTGCTTGTAAGTTCCTGTGCCGTCCCCTTGTTGGGCTCCGTGGTGGCTGGCTGGCACTGTGGAAGAAAAATATACAAATTTCAAGGCGTCCCTTCTTTTAAAACATGATCGCACTTTGAAAAGAGCGCGGTTTTATACAAGAGACTTTTATTCCAAAAAGGAGGGCAATATTCGCCAAATCCTACGTGTCCACAGCGAAGTACGAGATAAACAGACTAGACTACTATCTTCATTCGTGGTATCTAAGTGCTTAACACAGACCTTTGGTTCTGACTATGAAGTGTCGAAAATGGCCAGTGGTGATTTAGTTGTGCAACTCCGAGAAAATGTCCAAACCTCTAATCTCGCAAACATAGCTTCTGCTGGGCAAAACGCTAAGGCGCCCATGTGCTGTGCGATGTCAGTGCCCGTTAAAGATCCCCAGGTGGTCTAAATTATTCCGGAGCCCTCCACTACGGCACCTCTTTCTTCCTTTCTTCTATCACTCCCTCCTTTATCCCTTCCTATACGGCGAGGTTCAGGTGTGCAACGATATATGAGACAGATACTGCGCCATTTTCTTTCTCCGAAAAACCAATTATTAATTATTATTGGGGACATTCCTGTATTCACTACAGCGCACCGATCCCTTAACACTGTCCGTGGCGTCCCCCCATCTCAGAAAATTATTTTCTTAATCTAACAGAGAAAGAAATGCTGGAAGTGCTCTCCGAGCAAAATGTGACAGATGTATACCGAATTAAAATCCGAAAAGAAAACAAAGAATTAGATACCAAACACTTGGTCCTGACTTTCAACAAAAGCATGTTACCGAAAACCATCGATGTTGGACACCTTAAAATGAACGTTAGACACTACATCCCTAAACCCCAAAGATGCTTTGTCTGAGCATTGGTAACGGCTCACAGAGCTGCCGCGGCCGCAAAACTTGCGCGTAATGCGCTTCGAAGGACCACCATTCTGAGTAATGTGAGGCAGCACTACGCTGCGCAAACTGAGAAGGAGACCACGCCACGTACTCCTGGGCGTGTCCGTCCTGGAAGAAAGAAAAAATATAATCACCATAAAAACGAAGGAAAGCATTTCATTTTAAGAAGCGAGAAAGCGCTTTGCGCATACACATTCTCCTTCACAGCAAAACCAAACTTCGCTAATGTGGTGCGCAGCGGCGTTGCAGCACACAGCACTCCGGCACCAGCCGAGGCCACTTCCACTGAGCCTCTGGCAGGGCCATTCACGCCACAGGCAGGGATAGCGAAAGCTGCCCTGCCATTGTCAAAGCATGGAGCGCTGGTCCATAATTCGGCGTCCCGCGCGACTTCCCCCCCGTCGGGGAGGTCTGAAACAGACACACCCGCGGGTAAGCCGTGGTCCTCCAGCACCTCTCGTGAGGTGATGGATACAACTCCAGCCTCGCCCCCGCTGCAGCGGCGGCAAAACTCTCGCGAGCGCAAAAAAAGGATAAAGTTCCTATAAAAGGTCCAAATGACCCACCAACCTAGTTTATAAAAGTTATCCCCAACTAGTCTGTAAACGTGGCATTTCTAATTCAATGAAACTATCGTGGACATTTAGGCAATTACGGTGACGAAAATGATATTTTAACTTCATTCTCTTCGTTAGCACTCTGTCTCCAGGAGACTAACCTAGGACCACAGCCAAAAAATATTCTTAAAATGCACGAAGCATTTCGCTTCGACCGAGCGAACTCAATGAGGCTCTCCGCAGGCGCCACTATTGTGTTCCAGGGGGGTTTTGCAGCTAAAAAAATTGACCTTTAATCCTCATATGAAGTCGCTGCTGTCGCTGTACTCGATTTCAAAACAAAAACATTATGTTCCATATGCATTGAACTTCACATAGCCATCACACTTCACGATTTAAAAGACTTTTAACACAACTGCCGGAACCATATCTTTTAGATGAGGAGTGTAATGCTCATTTTTCGTTTTGGGGATGTGAGCAAACGAAGGTCAGAGGCGGGATTCTAAATGACTTTATCCTCTGCAACAATGTCTGTCTCCCGAACACAGGCGAAAACACTCACTTTTCTCCAAGCAGTGGGAAAATGAGCTGCCTATAATTATTGTTTTGTTCACAGGTGTTTTTACCGATTTTAAATGGGATGTTGTTGACAACTTGTACGGGAGCGATCACCTTCCTGTCATAATAAGCCCGTCTTTCTCACCAGCAGTCATACCAACCATTCCATAGCGTTGGAAGTTACATTTAGCTTACTGGGAATTGTTTAAAGGAAAGGCCAGTTTAGAGAATATTACTTTAGAAAATATCCACATAGACGAAATAAATGAAATGTTTAGGACATGCATTCTTACTGCCGCACATCTATCAATACTAAAGTCTTTAGGAGTGGTTCGCCAGTGGCATCAAGTATGGTAAACACGTGAATGCAAGGAGGCAGACAAAAAACAAACCTGGGCAGTCTTTCGCAAATACCCAACACACGAGAGCTTTATTCTTTTCAGAAATGGCGAGGGAACAACCATGGTATATACGGTGCAATGCCGAAAAATGATCATCGAAAGCTTACGTGCCTTCTATAAAGAGCTAAACAAAACCCAGAAAAATGTATGAACAAGTTCGTAAACTAAATGGCACCTTCTTACCTTTCCTAATTCCTCTTTTAACAACATCTGGTACACAAACAAGTATAGCAGAGCCGGCAGACATATTGGGGGACCACTTCGCGGCTGTTTCAAGTTCTTTGCACTATAGCCAGTCGTTTTTAAAGTACAAAAACATAAGGAAGAAACAATGACTGCCATCAAGTGGGGGTGCAAATGAAAAAATACAATAGCCTGATTACACTCCAAGAAATCAATACTGTACTGTCTTCTGGCAAGAAAACTGCTCCAGGACCCAACCAAATACACTGCGAAATGCTTGCCCATCTTTGGAAGCCTGCTGAAGAGGCACTTTGAATTTTTTCAACTAATATTCATACAAGAAAAAATGCCTGAGGAGTGGAAAGAAGCTATTATAGTACCATTCCTGATACCTGGAAAGCCACCAACGTCCCCCAGTAGCTATAGGGCTATAATTCGTTTCAAAGTGTTACGAGCATCAGGCTGATGTTTGTTCTTCAATCTCTTGAATTTCTCGACATCCACCAATGTGGGTTTAAAAAATCTTGTTTTCCACATCTGACGATCTCGTCCGCCTCGAAAATAGAGAAGCATTCATACATTAACACCACTGTCTAGAAGCATTCTTTGATATAGAAAAGGCTTATTATACCACCTGGAGTTTTGGGATTCTTCGCGACCTTGCAATCATAGGGATCCGTGGAAGGATGTTGAACTGTGTAAAAGAGTTTCTGTCTAGCGCTCATTTTACGTACGCCTCGGTTCCACCCTTTTCAAAAATTCCTTCAGGAGAATGGGGTTCCACAGAGGTGCATTTTAAGTACTACCCTGTTTGCCGTTAAAATGAATTCCATAGGTAAGATAATTCCAAAGTCCATTATGTATTCTCTATATGTTGATGATCATCAAATAGCATGCACATCTTCAAGCATATCAACCTGTGAGCGACCGATGCAACTAACATTAAACATACTTGCGGTCTGGGGAGACAGAAATGTGCTTAATTTATCTCCCCAAAACACAGTTCCTGTTCTGTTCTCGCTTAAAAGAGGTTTAGAGATTGATGCCACCCTGCACCTAAATCAAATATTACTTCCAGTAAAACATGGACATAAATCTTTGGACATTATATTTGACAACAAACTCGCTTTCGTGCCACATATAAACATCGCCAAAAACAAAGCCTCCCAATCTCTCAATATATTTAAGGTATTGTCAAGAAAACGCTAGGGATTCGATAGAAAATGTCTTCACAAATATTTAGGTCTGTAATTCGTTCTACCCCAGACGATGGATGAGTTGTGTATGGGTGCGCGAGGCCGTCATATCTAAAGCGACTGAGACTTTAAGATTTTAAGAGATTTTAAGCCACATTTCTTTCCATTCAAATGCATCCCGTCAGTGCCTTTGAAGAGGGGGTAATGAAGCAAACCTCTGCAATAATTAATTGACAATTCCCTAAAGCTAATGGCGCTCGGCTGTATCGCCTTGGTTTCAGAATGCAAAACGCCACCAGACACATCTCGAATGACTGAACCTAGGCTTAACCGATTCAGCGTTTTTTGGGACTGTTGTGCTTTCCTGCATGCCTTATGTAGAAAGCTTGTTCCCGTCTTTAGAATGGGAGAGGCACAGAGCAGCGGGAATTCAATTCGGCAACTGCCGAGCACTCTAGCTGCTAACGCCGCCACCGAGTTATTCATTTTTCAGGACGTAGTTTGGCCCAGTAAAGCGCTTTTTTTGGAAGTCCTTCACTCTGACTTCCTCACTGTTGGAATCCTCTCTCCACTACATGACAATCAGACAAACATGTCCCAAATAGTTCGCGCAAATTGTCGAAAGCTGATGGTATCTTGTCCAGACAGCAATATCTTTTCCCGAAGCATATTAATTTGACGCTCACAGCGCACTGTTTTCTTGCGTTGTGTTTTAATGTTTCCTGGCCTCGGTTACAATACCAATTCTTAAAATCAAACGGCTTCGTCTACTTCAGGAGTGATTTCTTTTATTATCGTATTGCTCTACAATTCGTAAATACACTGAACCGAACTTTGGAGCAGTTGTAGTCACTCTCCCTTCCCAAGTCTATGCAGCTGCGAGGGCTGAAAGAATGTAATGACCCACATTTTTTTTTCACGAAAATTGTCCCGAATCACCTAAATCGTGCTTTGAGCAACGTGCCGGTACTGACAGAGAGATGTGTGCTGCTTGCGTTTGCGTTGACAAGATTTTGGCAAAAACGCGGCACACTAGCAACAGCCCGCCGGTGTTCATAGGGTTCATTGGTTTTGCAGTAGACAACGTAGAAAAATTGAAAATTGGTTTTGAGGAAAAGAAAATTACGTAGTAACTGGATCTAAAACCTCGATGAACACCTGAACCGCGCTGTAAGAGAAGGAATAAAGAATTGGTTTCGTTATGAGGGCTTAACTTCCAAAAGCGGCTCAGGCTATGGGGGACGCCGTAGTACAGGACTCTGGAAATACCGGCTAAATGGGGGGTCATTAACGCGCGCTGTCATTGCACAGTACACG
Source organism: Amblyomma americanum (assembly GCF_052857255.1). NCBI lineage: Eukaryota > Metazoa > Arthropoda > Arachnida > Ixodida > Ixodidae > Amblyomma > Amblyomma americanum. The sequence goes on along the minus strand of NC_135505.1, from coordinate 63,374,609 downwards.
GGCTTCTATAATTTGGCCTTCATCAGAATTCAATCGGCGCAGTCGGGATCGTATCCGTGTCTTTCGGTTCAGCCGCCGAGCGCCATAACCACTGAGCCACCGCAGCGGCTAAATGACGCAAAATTTTCTCTCGGGCGCATGGGAATTCCATCGGTGGCTTGTGAAAGGCCATATTCTGTCCAGTATCTTGCGGTGTCTTTTTACGCTTTCGTAATGCTGATCGAAACTTTTATATGCTCCTTATCATTTTAAGTTAAGGGCCTCATTTTTGCACGTAAAACGGAAACCTCTTGCGGGCTACATGCAACATGCGATGCCGACTTGGCAAAGGCAATGTTGTTGTTTCCCATCTAGTGGTTTGGTCATGCTTGCATCTTTTATTTTACTCACATGATCCAGCAACGTGACCTTGTCTCCCTAAGTGGTGATGCTTATGTCTCTTTCTTGCACTGCAATACGCGATCAGTTAGGAAAAAGCATGGAGAGCGGACGGTACCTCTTGCTGCATCCGGATTTAAATTTCACGTCATCGTGTTCACAGAAACGTGGTACGAATCTGAAGAGGAAGGACTTTGCTTCCCAGTTTTAATACCTTTTAGAGCGAAAAGATATACTCCTCCCATGCTGACTCCCATGTCATCTGGCTCTTAGATTTGAACTCGAACGAGAGGCGCGCCGCGTGTGCAAAACTGCGCGTGGCAAGTGCCTCGGATCTTCATCTTTACCTTGTCGCTACAGCTGTGCGCCTGGCAGTCTCGTCCGCAGCTGCGCTGGCTCCTGCTCTGCCGCTCCTTGTCGCCAATTGTGGCCAGAGGTGGGCAGATGCCCTCATTTTCACTTTTCCTCCCTCACCCTCACTTTTGAATCCATGGCCTTCCCTCACCCTCTCCCTCATTTTGAAAAGTTATCCGGCCCTCCCTCATCCACACCCTCGCCCTCACATCACCAGTCCTCCCTCACCCTACGTAACAGTGGTTTTAAAACTCGAGTTATTTTTGTAGTCGGCAACTTCTGGCTATATCACTGAGTAAAAAGCATATAAGACAATCCCTGAGGGACAATTGGACGAGAGGCTAGATGGTTATATCGTTGTGTGTGTGCGTGTACGTATGAGCTAAAACGTGTGATAAAACCGAGGCAGTTACCAGCTGAACCCAAAAATATCACTCTGCCTTTACTTTTCGCACGCACTGAATGCATATATATGCCCTGCAGGCACTTATAACATTTCATTCATATCTAAATGCACTGCAAAAATGTGTAAAATCATTGTTATGTGGGTGTACAAAAACCAATGTACACCATGAGTATTTAGAACACAATGCGGTAGCGTTTACCAGGACAATTTGAATGTGGGCTAAACACATAATTGACTCAGAACAAAGACATTTTGCAGGTATCCTAATTACAACAACCTGAAGACATTTGACATCACAGTGTATTCTGAATTTGACTGCTTCTAACATCCCGCCATTCGTCTGCTGACGCTTTCACGTGCACGGATAAAAGATCACGAAGACCATGCTTTCAAACTACAGCGTGAGAGACCGGCATTTTAGCACGCGTGAAAGCGGGTACGTGACAAAGACGACATTACAAGCACCGCTCGAGAACTCGGCAGTTCGTTCAGGCAGGATGATAAGATTTGATTTATCCCAACTGTTTGTTCATGGGAGGAAAGTGTATGAACCGGCCGACTTTAAACCGGAGTGGCATTCCCTGTTGATGTGCTCAGCCATACCTTGTTCTGTCTTCTAGAGCGTTAAGTTCTACTTCTCGTGTTTCGGGTCTCAGCGTTATGCGTTATAACCCTGTGGTTGCCATAGTAACCGAGGTGGTTACATAACGGAATAAAATAATAACAGGCGGCAGCGTGATGCCTGAGCACCCAAACTCAATAAGGTTGTGCGAATACAACTTTTTCCAGACCGAATTGAATACGAATAGTGTAGCGCTGCTACCTAATCGAATACGGATAGTTTGGCTGAAAACCCATTCCAATATGAATCGAATATTGAGGGAACCGAGTCGAATAGAAATATTTTGAAGGATATGAAGAATTTTCGCTACTGGTGCTAGTGTTCAATGAGCAATCTTGAAGAAAAGCGACGAGCTGCCTTCGCAATAATAGCTTATGCTTTAAAAGAAGCAACATTGATCTCAATCAGGGGGTGCGCAACGCAAAGTAAGTGTATTAACTTTGTCACTGACATGTTACGCGCATAGAAAAAGTACATTTTGCTCTTCTTAACGGAAGATGATAAACTAGCGCCACATCGTAGTGCATGAGATGGGCGAGGTCTTACGTATGAGGCATGGCCTCCGAGGTCAGGCATTGGCTGAATTTGCTGAATCTGCCTGGGCCCTGCTGCAACGTCGAAACTCTGAAGCTATGTATGAGGATTACGAACACCGGCACGCGAACTGACCGCTCCATGGAGCTGAACACCGCATCGCAAGCATACCGGTCACGGCAGCATAATGCAGCAAGTACGGTCCCTGTTTTCGTTCAAATAATGAAATGCGAGGATATTCGATTCGGTATTCGAAATTTCCAAATATTCGCACACCCCTCCAACTAAAACCAAAACTATGTCGATCCGGTATATATATCCCATCCGTTTTTTCTTCGTCCTTCATGCCATCTTCGTTGCGCTGTAAGCAATATGAATAAGCGTCAGGTCGGACCACTTCATCTCAACATTCGTATAAAATTTATGGGCCAACCGTTTGCCGCAGAATGTTCCGGGTGATGTCATGCAATTCAGCGTTTTGTGCAGCATAAACTTTCTAGTTAAGTTGGAGCCTAGCTAGCGGCAGGGATTTGAACCGGCAACCTTGGTATCCCCAATTCCACATCCTTAGTAAATTTCATATGACAATTGCGGCTCAACCGTTTGTCAGAGTTTTTTTGGGGTGGTGGCATACAATTTGGCACTTCGTGCAGCTTAAATTGACTAGTTAAGTTAGGATCTACCTGGCAGTAGGGACTCGAACCGGGGACCTATGTTAGGTGCCTTAACGCACGATATTCTATCGGTGCCTCAGCATCGGCTCATTTATTTGCGATGTGTTTCGTGCACTTTCCTATAACCTTTGTAAATAATTGATTGCAAATAGGATATACTTTTAATGTAATAAATACTATGCTTTAAAAAACCTGTGGCGAAGGCGTAGTGGTAATAATAAGCTGCCAGCGGAACTGATTATTTAGCGCCGCCGAAGGTTCACATCCCGCTCCTTAAGGTATGAATTTTTTTATTTCTTTAGTGTATTCACCCATTGAGATACCGGCATTCCGCTGCAGGGAAGCTCTTATGTTGCTGCCTAAGATAAAACACTGTTCACGCTACATGGAAGTCAAACGGGTCGCTTAAATGCAGATTTTGGGCTCAATAATGGTAAACACTAACTCTACGAGTCTGGAGTATACGATTCCTGTAGTCCTCATTTTATGACCTAGTGCTTCCACTCCGTCGAAAAGAGGTTGTCTATCAGTCACAAGCCTATTTCTACCACGGTCACGTGACGTTGTGACTACATTACAAGCTGCCCACCGGACTGCTAGCAAGCTGCCCACCGGTGCAGTTCAAATAATGATTAGTCGTGAGGAATTCCTCAGGGTCAACATGAGCCTATAAAGCCCCACCAATGGCAGCACATGCCATGGCAGGTCAGTAGCACGTAGCACCTCTGCTCAGGAGTGGAATCAGGTCTCCCAGAGATGTGTGAATACGGAGAATTACCAATCATCCGAAGCACATGTCTAAAATGATGCAATATCACGCAAACTTACATAATACAATATATCAACAAAAGTAAGCCAGTTAAAGTCACGAAAAAGAATATAAAGTCAAGATAAACCACGAAAGACCACATCTGATGGTGCTAGCACTCGATAATTCGTGGTTAACTCCCAGCTAAGGTGCCCGTGATTTTTTTGCTTGCACATCTATGCATTACCCAAACGCTGGTCGTCAATTCGCTGCCATGGCCAAGAAATATGGTTAATAAAATCCGGAGCGTGATTACGTGGTCACACGTCTCACCACTGACATCAATAACCCACGAAATGTTCCAGTTATTTCGAGAGCAGTACAACTTTTTCTTTCTTAGCACATCGTACAATGCAAGGACTAGCGAGCGATGATTGAGATCAAGGTATTCAAGCTGCGGCTTTTTTTTCATCGTAAGGACATCTATTATGGTTGGCTGTGCCCACCACATTGCGGCACAGCTTTGCTATACCGCAATTCCAGCGAAAATAGAAAGATACGACTGTACTGAACTACTAACAGTGTGCATGAACAAATTCCACAGCCACGTCGCCAACTCGCTTTGATTTGAGTGGAATTTCGTAGGGGCATTTTTTCCACTGCAGGCAATTTCTTGAAACCTCACTAAACTAAAATAGGACTTCACTCCTGGAAACAAGGCTTAGAATTTGGCAATTCAACAGCGTTACTAGCTGGAGTTTTTTGATGTTTTACTCTACACTCTGACAATCTCACATACCCGGGGTAGATAATGAAAATGTTTACTACGGTACCAAGGTTCCCATTCGACCGGCAGCCACCCACACGGCCCGGCCAGTGCTCCCTTGTTCGCGCACTATGAAGGGTGTTTCACTAAGTATCTACACAGTTTCTAAATTAAAAGAACAAGCTTTTTGAGTTAGAAGAGTGTTTTTCGCGGCATAGTATTCACGGCGGTGAAGTACATCGCGGCGATGGAGAAGACTTGCGGCTCCCCGCCTTTCTTCTTCCCCTCGTGTACCTCTAGACTGCAAAAACTACGTCTTCCCCAGGAACCTTCACCCTAAGAAATAGTGTTTTAAAACGGCATTCATAACGGGCTGCACAGAGAAAAAAATATAAGCCCGGAGTACAGTGCCGGCCGCCGCCATCAGCCTCAGACAACGGATTTGGCTCGCCCTCACCCTCGCCTCATCATTTCTTTCCTCCCTCGCCCTCACCCTACCATGTCTTCCCTCCTTCACCCTCACTCACCATGTGTTTCTTTCCTCAGCCCAGTCCTCACGAATTTTCATGCACCCATCCTCCCTCCGACATGGCAGCCCGACGCTTACATCTTGTTCTTCTTCAGGTGCTGCAAATGATGGCGATTTTCGATGCTGCCGCGATGTCGACGTGCCTGCCAATGAACGGAGCCACTTCTACCGAGCAAGTCTGTTCTGCTGACCTGGCTTTTTTGGGTGACGCTTCGCCGTTGGACCTCACAGCGCTACCGGCGCTCGAACGCTTCATCGACTGGCAACCCTGGAACCTTCCGCACAAGCATGACCTACATAAGCAGCTGTTGTACCCAGCCACTCCGGGATCTGGCGCCGACATGGCAGCCAGACGCTTACATCTTGTTCTTCTTCAGGTGCTGCAAATGATGGCGATTTTCGATGCTGCCGCGATGTCGACGTGCCTGCCAATGAACGGAGCCGCTTCTACCGAGCAAGTCTGTTCTGCTGACCTGGCTTTTTTGGGTGACGCTTCGCCGTTGGACCTCACAGCGCTACCGGCGCTCGAACGCTTCATCGACTGGCAACCCTGGAACCTTCCGCACAAGCATGACCTACATAAGCAGCTGTTGTACCCAGCCACTCCGGCATCTGGCGCCGACATGGCAGCCAGACGCTTACATCTTGTTCTTCTTCAGGTGCTGCAAATGATGGCGATTTTCGATGCTGCCGCGATGTCGACGTGCCTGCCAATGAACGGAGCCGCTTCTACCGAGCAAGTCTGTTCTGCTGACCTGGCTTTTTTGGGTGACGCTTCGCCGTTGGACCTCACAGCGCTACCGGCGCTCGAACGCTTCATCGACTGGCAACCCTGGAACCTTCCGCACAAGCATGACCTACATAAGTAGCTGTTGTACCCAGCCACTCCGGCATCTGGCGCCGACATGGCAGCCAGACGCTTACATCTTGTTCTTCTTCAGGTGCTGCAAATGATGGCGATTTTCGATGCTGCCGCGATGTCGACGTGCCTGCCAATGAACGGAGCCGCTTCTACCGAGCAAGTCTGTTCTGCTGACCTGGCTTTTTTGGGTGACGCTTCGCCGTTGGACCTCACAGCGCTACCGGCGCTCCAACGCTTCATCGACTGGCAACCCTGGAACCTTCCGCACAAGCATGACCTACATAAGCAGCTGTTGTACCCAGCCACTCCGGGATCTGGCGCCGACATGGCAGCCAGACGCTTACATATTGTTCTTCTTCAGGTTTGTTACTCTTACCTTTCTGTTAATGGCAAACCGTTTAGGAAGTCGACGCCAGATCCCAACTTTGCTGTGTGCATGTTTTTACGCCTTCTGTACGACGTGTGCGCGAGCTGTTCAGGATACATAGGTTTGTTTCAAAGAAAGCTTTTGCTTGCGGGAGACGTAGAGCAAAACCTTGGGCCTCTGTCTGCTGAGCAGGAAAAGCAGATGTTCGATACTATCATGACAATACCTGTGACACAACAGCAACAGACCGAAATATTGGACGAACTACGTTCCATTCGGCTTGAGCAAAAGAATCTCGAAGAAAAACTAACAAAACTCGCAGAAAAAGTCAAGAGCGTTGAAGATAATGTGTCACTGGTGCTCCCGCTAAAGCCTGAAGTAGAAAGATTATCTCAAAGTTCCCAGAAACTTGCTGTCGCGTGCACGGCCCTCGAGTCATCGCATGATGACCTGGAGAACCAATCACGAAGAAACAACTTAATATTCTACGGCATCCATGACAAAGAAACCGAATCGTGGGAACAGTCTGAGACTAAAATTATCTCTTTTTTGCGCTGAAAAGTTAAAATTTTCCGTTGACGCCGCTGCCATTGAAAGAGCGCACAGACTAGGAAGATATGCGCCCGACAAGCACAGACCCCTGATCGTTAAATTTTTGTCCTTTAAAGAAAAGAATCGTGTTATTTCAAATGCTGCCAAACTAAACGATACTGACTGGGCGATAAGCGAGGACTATTCGGCCAAAGTACGGCAACAAAGAAAAAAGCTCCTGCAGTTTGCTAAGGCACGCGGCGGGAAGTTGAAACTGCGGTTTAATAAGCTAAACCTGGACAACAAAACCTATATGTACAAGATTGAAACAGACGATATCACTTGTGTAAACCAATAGCCATCACCGAGGCTTTTAGCTAGCCCACAAACTGCTATTAAAAAATGAACTTGTCTGTATTGTTTTTAATTGCCGCAGTCTAAAAAACAAAACTGACCAATTCCTCTCACTCTTACAAATGACGAGCGCACATGTGGTAATTGGAACCGAGTCATGGCTGGACAGCAACATAAGTGATGGTGAAATATTTCCTCCATCCTATACCACGTATAGGAAGGATCGCAATGTACGCGGTGGTGGTGTGTTCATCCTCGTTCATAGCAGTTTGAGAAGCGTGTCTGTTAACTTAGACAACGATTCCTCTGAAGCTGTCTGGTGAAGGGTACGGCTGGGCGATGGTACTTCTTTGGCAATTGGCTCTTTTTATAGGACGCCCGGTTCAACCTGCGCACAGCCATTTTTTGAACTTAGCAACACATTATTAGCCTTAGACGCAACACATATTATCCTTGCCGGTGATTTTAATATGCCCAGCGTAGAATGGTCCTGTTTTAAACCAGTAATTCGCACTGCATCCCTCTTGTATACCGCTTTCCGTGAAGTAATTGGTGCTCACTCATTATTTCAGTTTGTTCAAACCCCTACCAGACTCGGCCTTACCAGTGCTAATGTGCTAGACTTGTTTTTCTGCAATGACCCTAGCCTAGTCTCGTCTGTCATAACGCTGCCAGGCATAAGCGACCATGATGTAGTTTTAGCAAAAGTATCCTGTAATGCTATGAAGACCCACCACACCCAACCACGCAAAGTGTCTTTTTATGAAAAGGGGATTATGCTTCGCTATCACAGGAACTCGACGCATTTTTTCCTGAGTTTCTTTCACATCAGCCATCCCTGAATATTGATTCCTTCTGGAACTTGTTTAAAACTAAAATTCTGTCACTGACGCAGACTTTCATCCCATCCCGCTTGATTTCAGCCAAGCGTCGTGACGATATGCATTGGATGAATAGACAGTTGCGGGCAATGATCAACCGGCGGAAACGGCTCTTTCGCAGATATTGTGATACGCCCGCACTAACGTTGTACTCCGAGATGAAAAAGCAAACTAAGAACTTATCGAAAGAAATCCGTAAAGCGAAAAGGGCATACTTCAGCACACTAGGCCAACAACTAAATACAAACCCAAAGGCAGTCTGGAAATATGTTAAAAATAAGAGAAACAGCAGGGTCTCTGCGCCTGATATACTAGACGCAACTGATTTTGGAAGGGATTCAAAAGGTAAAGCGAGAAATTTCAATCTTTATTTCCAATCGGTGTTTTCCGATCCCATTAATACACATACTGACTTTCAATCTTCCAGCACCCTGACCAGAATGAATGACGTAGAAATTTCTGAACGGGGGATCATGCGTTTATTACAGAAAATTAAAGTTACATCAGCACCAGGGCCTGACAACATTTCCAATTACGTTTTGAAAAATTGTGCAGCTTCAGTTGCCCCGTATCTCGTTGCATTATTTCAGAAATCGTTAGAGAATTCTTCTTTGCCCCTTGACTGGAGAAGTACCAATGTCGTTCCGATTCATAAGAGTGGTGATAAAACTAAAACATGTAACTATAGGCCCATATCGCTGACGAGCGTGACGTGCAAAACACTGGAACATGTCATTTATACTCAGATAATTAGCCATCTACAAAACAATAGTTTTTTCTGTTCGACACAACATGGATTTTGGTCCGGCTTCTCATGTGAAACACAGCTTGTGGAATTCACACATGACATTTCTGTTTCCTTAAACTCCGCCGGTCAGGTAGATTGTATATTTTTAGATTTTCGAAAAGCATTCGATTTAGTTGCTCACAACCTATTGTTACAGAAGCTTTCAAAACTAAATATTCCTACCTCACTCTTATCCTGGATTGAGGCGTATCTTGCGGAAAGGAGACAGTGCGTGGTTATCGACGGTGTCAGCTCGGAAAGTGTGGGTGTAACTTAAGGTGTTCCGCAGGGGTCGGTTTTGGGCCCTCTTCTATTTCTCATTTTTATAAATGACCTCACTAGTAACATTTCAAGTATAATCAGACTTTATGCTGATGACTGTTGTATCTACCGCAATATTTCTTCTGAAGCAGATGCAATTTCACTACAGCATGACCTCAACTCTGTATTCTCTTGGTGCAACAACTGGAATATGGCGCTAAACATCTCCAAATGTAATCTGGTCCGGTTTACAAAAAAGAAACAATTCCTCCAAACAGACTATTTCCTTGGTAGCACTGAATTATCCGCAGTTTCAACTTATAAGTACTTGGGAGTCTTTTTTTCTACTGACCTATCATGGAATACACACGTAAATTACATATCTGCTAAAGCCAGTCGCACATTAAACTTTCTCAGACGTAACTTTAAGGACGCTCCCCTTACGCTGAAGGAGACATTATACATTTCTACTGTACGTCCGATACTTGAGTATGCTTCCGCGGTTTGGGACCCGCATACAAAACTGAATATTGAGGAGCTGGAGCGCGTCCAGAAACGGGCTGCTAGGTTTGTGTCCGCCGATTACAATTTCCAAAAAAGTTCTTCTGGTTTGCGCTAGAAGTTGGGATGGCCATTACTTGAAAACAGGCGCAAATATTTGAGACTCTCTTTCTTTTATAATGTGCTTAAAAATAAAACTGGAATTCCAAAAGAGAAATACATTAGTGAACCCAGCTACATTTCCGCCCGCACTGATCACCCACTTAAGGTGCGCGAGTACAATTGCCGTATAAACGTATTCAAATATAGTTTTTTCCAACGAACAGTGCATGATTGGAACTGTCTCCCTTCGCGGGTCGCTACCGCTCCTCCTACATCGTTTCTGACCGATTTGCAAAGCCACCTGTCAACATAAGTGCAATAATTCTTGTCCGAGTGTATTATGTTTTAAGCAGTGCTGTATTTTAAAATGTATCTTTTTTTTGTTTGTGTATGTGTGTGTTTAGGGTATGTTTGCCTTTCTACAATGGTTTTTATTTTGTTTGTTTGTTTGTTTGTTTTTGCTTCCGTGTGCATGGGTTTATTGTATTTTCTGTGTAGACCGCATCATTTGCCTAATTTATTATGTACTAGATGTTTGTTCTTATTTATGATGTTTCCCCCCTACAATAATGCCCCAATGAGGGCGCTGTAGGTACTGTGTATAAAAAAAAAATCTTCATGAGGTGAGGATGAGGGCGCCCTAATGAGGGCTCGCCCCCGTGAGGATGCCCATCACTGGTTGTGGCATGTGATGTGTCACGTGATGCGCTCCTGCGCTTGAAAGTGACGTCTGCCGCTGCGCTGACCACCGTTCTGGATGCTAACTCTTGCACTTGGATGCATCCCCTGATTTGCTCTCGCTGGAACAATTTGCTCTTACTGTAATTATTAAGCAGTAAAGATGAACCAAACCTAAACCTTGTCTCATCGTGCTTAACAGAGATTCGCAAGACTTCTCTTTACTCCCTGATCTCGTTTCGCTCGCCCACGTCGACAGCTAGGGCACCCGCGATACCTTTTCGGTTTTACCCTACTTCTAGGCGCCGCACCACGACTGGCGGAACCTCTTTGAGCCTGTTCGTGTTACCCCTATATTAGTGACATCACGAACACAAGGTTTCGTAGCGGGCCAAACTCTTAATCGATTAGTCCGCCACCGTAACGCTCGGGAGGAATCTTCCCCTCGGACAGAATTGCTGATATCGCACTCTGGGTTCGCGCACTTCATTCCGACGTCGATCACTTCGCGAAGACCTCCCAGCTCCACAACATGATGCCGATCCTCACTTAGGCCATCTGTGGGAGGCCCGCACGTTCCTCGTGCGCGCCTGGCACCAGCAGCGTTATAACCGATGCCTTTAGCAACGCGTTGCCCTCCTTACATTACAGGCACAACGCCATGCTGCCCATTTGACGTGTTAACACTGGCACGGCATTTGCGAGAAAGAGACAGGAAACCTTTATTAACCAATTAAACAACATGAGCCCGCGCAGGTGTTCAATTCCGTCATGTTCTTTGGCCACGTCTTTAGCCCAGGATGCCGCAAGATTCCGCCCCCTGGCGAGCCCGGCGTGCGAGGATAGCTTGTGCCGTTGAACTCCAGCACTCGAGGAGTAAGGTCTTCCAAGCCTCTTTAATGGGAATAGGACGGGAAAGAAGTGAGTGTGACGGGACTGCGTTCACAAGCCCAAACTATGTGGAAGTATTTGCGACTCGCTGAACGGTTCCTTGGGCACCTCATAAATCCCACAAAATTCCGCACAGCCAAATCCAAATTTCTCTCGGTTAACCCAGACGTTGCCTGGTTTGGATGCGGTCCTTTCACAAATTCGCCATCAAATAGCTTTCCCTACAGTCCCACTTGCTCCCACTCTGCCCCCGACACCAGCCAGCCAGATCTTGATTTGGACGCCCCTTTCATTAGCAAGGGGATTTGCGGAGTGCTGCAATCTCTTCCCAGAAAACCCGCGTCCAGAGCCGACCCGGTCACGTACCTCCTACTCCGCAACCTCAACACCACCTCCATCGCCGCTCTGAAGGCCTTGTTTAATACACACTGCTCAGCGGGCACCTTGCCTTCTTAGTCGCGCGTTGCCGATGTTACTTTCATACCGAAATTCGGCAAACCTATCGACCTGCGCAACCATCATCCTATCTCCCTTGCCTATTGCTTTGGTAAGCTCGTTGAACATGCCGTTCTGAGACGTTTCCAACCATACCTTGAATCACGCTACTTCTTCCCACCTACTAAACACGGTTGTCTCCACACATGATGTCCTGCTTCAACTTTTCCATGGTGTTATGAACACCTCATCCTGTTATCCATTAGGTCTATCCTGACACTGGATCATCACGCCGCCTTTGACAACGTCTCGCACGCCACTCTCTTAGACCGTCTACCCTCTACCTAATGTGGCCTCCGTACCTTGCTAACCGCACCGCTACAGTCGGCCACGGAGAAATTGGATCCCCATCCTTACATCTACCCACCTACCGCTCCTTCTCAACATTATTCTTGCTCGTCTTCCGATGCTCCTATCCGCCATCCTTGACATTCGTCACGCGAGGTATAGGAGAAGGATAACACCCTTTGGGTGAATGCGGGTACGGCGGGCCACGTTCATCCAGCATACAGGATGGGCTCAAGACTTTTACCTCCTACGCCACCTCCTGCGGCGTACCCTTTCGCCGTCCTGCTGCCAACTCCTTGTGCACGGCTGGTCTCGCAGCCCTCCCGACCTCGCCCCTTCTGTAGTTCTGTTCCTCCTTGGTACCATTATTACAACACACATTGCGTTTCGAGTCTTTGGCCTTCACCTACACAGGCCTCCACAGCACCTACGGCTCTGTACATGGGCCTCTACTTCTCGGGCTTTGTCACCGTACCAAAACTGTCGAACGGCCCTGGCAAACGCCGGCGCTCTCCACTTGGTCCAAGCGCTCTTCCTCAGCCTCTTCCACCATGTTGTTTCTTGCCTTGTTCTTAGTATTTCAGGCCACAAAAAACTTGATATACCCATTCGCCGATTCTACAAGACTGCTTGAGGCCTCCCCACATTCACCCCTTCCTCGGCACTTGCACTCGGCCTTAACACTTAGCACGAGTTGGTCGAATCTCATACCAATGCGCAATTTCGGACCTTTTCTCCCTCTGGTCGGGCACTCTTTTCCCGCCTCGATATTCACGTACCATATATTGACTTCCGACAAAAATAGGGTGGGGCAGCCAAAAAAGAATGTAAACCAATAGGCCCCTGCCTGTGCCACTTAAGTATAACAGGCTTAACCCAATCGTAATATAGACGAAATGGCCCGAAGGCAATGTTGTGCTTTTGCCACCCGTAGGTGGGAAAATTCCGACAGCCAAACTCTTCCTTGGTCAGTCCCGACTTTCTGTAAAGAGAACCCTATTCGACGCCTAATGTACCCTAATCTCCACACTTCCCACTGCTCCGTCCGGTGGAATATCTCCGCCGCTGCAATGACTCGTCCACTTCCGGCCTCCACGTGAACTCAGCCATATATCTCGCTAGCTTCCTTCACGGCACTCGTGGTCGACAACACCAGTCGCCTCCTGACGGTAGCCTCCTTTCATACCCACAGTGCTCAGTAAGTTGTCCATCGTTTTGACTGACTATCGCCCGCCGCTTCGCTTCCCGTCTTGATTTTACCGACTACGCCTCCGCCTATCGTGGTTGACCATAACGCCGCTTCTCTCTATTTTTATCTCCTCACTACCGCCCTACCGACCACGCTCGTTTAGACCCCGGGAAAAGACGCGCTTGACGGCATTCAAAAGGCACACGCCTAGAGTTCTTTCCTACCCAGCTGATTCGCCGTTGATTTGCCAGACCCACATCGGACAGCTTTCACCCCTGTACTCCCTATGTCCCCGTACATCCTCGACAACTACCGCTCGACCCAGCGCCACTTTCCTCGCCTCATCGCCGCCTCTCACTGGCCGAGCCGCTATCTCTCCGAATGCTCCAGACTTTCTCCTGCCTTTCTCGTCCACACCGCAGTTACCCAGCCAGCTGTTGCCCTCAGTGTCCACTCCGCGGTGCTCTAACATCCCTCTACCACACAGCCTGGGCTTGCGAAGCTATTCAAGCGCCCCCCCCCCCCCCCCCCCCCCCCGTATACCAGCGCCAACCGAAGAGGATTGGGAAAGCGTTCTTCGCGCAACCGACGTGGAAAACCGGTGTTTGCTCACTCGCCGAGCTGAGGCAGCATCGAGGGCTGCTTAGACCCTGGACTGAGGGCCCCACTTCCAGTCCCGTAACACGTACCCACCTTAAGTGATCAATGTTTTTCCAACATGCACCGTCGTCGTGTGTGTTTCTCTGTCATGGTGTGATAGAGGTGCCCACAAAAAAGTGAGTAAGTGCGTTTTTCCTTTCCTGAAATCCAGCTAAGCGTCTAGCCTGCGAATAAGGCTAGCCGTGGAATCTTACTTGCATTCGAAAAACTCTTTTTTGTCGAAAGTAAAAGCGAGGCGATGGCGTAGAGGTATAGCGTACGCCTTGCGTGCAATAGGACTGGGGTTTGAATTCCTATGGCACGCAATTCATCACCGGGTTAAAAAAAAGCTCCGCATGTTGACGGAAATGCATAACCAGCCCTGCGCTGTGTCCTGCTGTCGGCAGCTAGGATCGACCGCGCACTCCCTCAGCAGAGAAGGATTTGGCCAAACTAATGTAGCACTCGGCCGCAACCTTTTATGAACAAATCAATGAACCTTCGGCCCTCAGAACCCAGCGGCTGCGCAGGACTCACAACGGCCGTGGCCAGACCTGCGACGCCGCGAAGGGCACTAAATATTACGAGGTGCTCTGAAGTCTTCTTACATGCCAAAATTGGAAAGCTGTGCTTGGCCCGCCGCCTGCGCCATCTGCTGAGCCAGAGCTCTAAATTGCAAGGCGGTTTTCAGTGGGCTCCGTATGATACCGCTTCGACTGGATACCAGACACAAAAGAAATTTGGTACTTGGTTGAGTGCGACATCTGTATTTAACATGCTCAAAATTACTCATGTAAGCCTGAGCACACATCTTGAAAATGCCGTTTTTTTTAAATAGTGCATTAACTAGATGCGCCTTCATTCAACTTCAAGCCTGTAAGTGTCGTGGAGGAATTGCAGCGTCGTCATCTCGCACGCCGCCGAGCAGGCTTCGATTCCAACTTCAACCCCAATTTCCTTTCCTTGCGATTTTAAATTAGCATGCAACTTATGATTGCCAGTTCTTGCGCAAACGTCTGTGGACGACCTCTGTCTACTACGTTCGTCCACTTCACTCATGAGCGAAGTAAGGCTTTCGCCTTAAAAACCTCTGCATCCGGACAGGCCGCCGTTTTAAACTGAACCTGGCAACGTTTTTCGCTAGAACCTTATCCATCGAGGCTAGCCTAGCAGTGCTGTTTGAGGATCTGCCGGGTGCGGGATATGATACATTTTAGTGAGGTTCAGAGGAAAGATCAGGCGTATACAGCACTAATGGCCGGGCACGTACTGTGCTATCGTGGATTAGCGGAAAGACTAGAACTAGGCCTTAGATTCCTCATGGATCGCTATTTGGCTGGTAACTTACAGGAGCCCTATAATATTAAAACGGAGATGGCAGCTACTGCAATTCGGCTTAATAAGAAGTGAAAGTTGAAGGTGGTGCAGGCCTGTGCGCCTTCATCTGCAATAATGACCACGCCGTTTGAAGCTTCTCAGGACACGTGGAATTGCCAATGAGAAATGTGATATCAAAGTACACTGCACTGATGGGCAACTTCAATACGAAGCTAGGAAATGTAGAATGGAGTTATTAGTAAAGTTCGCAGAGTCAGATAACTCAAGAATACCTTCTTCCGGAAACGAAGGAACGGAAAGTAGGGAAGCGTCCACTAATGAGAGTATTGTATGAAATATCCTTCATACTATGATTTCACCTTGGAAGCATGCAGGCGGACCTCTCCTGTTCCATTAAAGTCCTTACTCCTCCTCCTTAGAAGCGTGCAGTATGTGGAGGTCCTTGAAAAGGTGCCCTCTAGCGACCGCAGAATGCTAAGCTCGCGAATTAGCTCACACTTTAAGAAGGAGCGGAAGAAAGAAGACAGTAACGAGTTAAGTGCAAGGGGGAGGCAGAGAAATTCAGGATATCGCTGCAGAACATATATTCGGCTATTACCAAGGAAGACAATCTGATTGTTCACAATTAAAGGTAATCTGACAGCTACAATTGCGAAGTGCTCAGTGAAAGTATGCGGTAGGATGGCTCGGCAGGATACAGGCAAGCTATCACCGAAAGCGAAAGATATCACTCAAAAACGCCAAATCTTGAAAGAGCCAAACCGTACTGACAGAGTAGAACTAGGGGAGCTGTAAAAAGTATTTAACTAAAGAAAATTACCCGACGTAGAATAGAAATAATTAATGAAGAGAAGTGAACGCACTCTCAAGAACGAAGGTGGCCTAATAGCGGTGACGAGGTAAGCATAGGCAAAAATCAGATGTGTGCGCAGATGGCGATATCATTAGCAATATGGGAAACATAGCTGAAGTAGCCAAAAAGTTCCAACCAAATCTATTGTAGCCAATGAAGTCAGAACTTTAGTGGGAGAGGCTGCAGCACACAGCAATGGTTCATCCCGCCAGTAACGAAAGAGGAAGCAAAGAAAGTCTTAAGAGCATTTCAAAGGGAGAAAGCAGATGGGGATGATCTGTTGAAAGACGGAAGGTTCTGCTAGGAAAAGTAGCCGCCCTATATGCGCAGTAGGTCATGACCTCAAAGGTTCCAGAAGTTTGGAAGAACGCAACATTATATTAACTCTTATCAAAGGAGACGTCCATGACCTGAAAAAGTACAGACCGATGAGCTTACTGTCCGTTGCCTACCTCGTATTTACAAAGGTAATCGCAAGTATAGTCAGAACTATCTTAGACTTCAACAAGCCAAATGATCCGAGCAGGCTTTAGTAAAAGTATGAGTTTAATGACAGAGAAATGAGCAGATTATGAGGCAACATTTGTCCTTGTCGAAACCTCAGCAGTCATACTGGCATTGCCTAATCATGGTATTGAAGAGCCCCATGTAAAAATACTAGAATACACCTATAACCGCTGCGCAGCTATCACTGTGCTCTACAAAGCGAGGGTTAAAACCTCTATAAGGAAGGGTGTCAGGATGGGAGACACAATCTCGCCATTGCTATTCACAGCCTGTTCACGGGAGTGATTTAAAGGTGTGTTTTGGGAACGGTTCAAAATAATAGGTAATGATTAATACCTTAACATTCTGCGATTTTCTTTCTGATGACATTATGAACTTCAAAGCATGGTGAATGAATGATCTTGGCAGAGCAGAACGGTGGGTCTGAAATTAAATGCAGAAAACGAAAAAACGTGCAAGTCTCGGTAAGCAGCAGTAGTTTGAAATTGCTAGCGAGATGCTCGCAGAGAAAGAACTGGAGCGCATTCGGCCGGTTCTCTAAGATCAGGATGGCACTTCACCAATTTCAATCAGCACAAATCTCTAATGCAACGACTGGAAGATACTGGAAAGGCGGCCTCTACGTCACATCGTGATAACATAAAAGAGGTATCTCACCGCTGCTCACCAAAGGACTAAAACAAGAAGGAAAACGAAAATGGTTCAAGTTAAATTCAGGACAACGCGTTGAGCTATGGAAAGGAAAATGATAGAAGTAACGTTAAGGGTCAGGAAGAGTGCAGAACAGGCTTGAAAACAAATGCGGATTTATGATATCCTATTGAAAATAGAGAACAAATTAGCTTCGACTGCGCATCTAATGCGAAGACTACATAATCGATGCTCGTTAAGGGTAACGGACAGGATACGAAGAGAAGGCAAGCGTTTCAGTAGGCTGCACGAGAATACGAAGTTTTCGGGGATCGGGTAGCTGCAGCTGGCATAGGGCAAGTTTATTTGTAAAGAAATGGGGAGGTATTTTCCCTGCGGTGGGCGTTGTCAGGCTGATGATACCTATGATAAATTATGCTGAAAAAATCTTGAGGTAAATGTTTGGGAATCAAACACATGACCACTGGGTTGCGAGTCAGGCAGGTTCGGTCGACAAGGGAGACCTTGTATGTCTTGTGCTGTATCACGAGGTCTAGTAACCCTACTGGTCATTCCAAAAGAGCTCGTTAAATTAGAAAGAGGTACTAATTGAGAAAACAACCGCCATAAACTTTCACTCCGCCACATCATAGCCTCACGATGAAATTTATGTGCCCCTAATTTTGTGGCGTTTTTCTATCTACATGCTCATTCCGGTGCGGTGTCGCGGAGGCTGAGAGAGGCTCTTCAATGTACACGTTTGGTGGCAGTGCTAGGTTTTCAACTTCAGGGACCTTCAGCGCCACATCGTTCGCTTTAACGCAGTGCTATGGTCACAGCTGTCCATTGTGTTTGGGACGAATTGAAATTGCTCCAATATGTGCTTTGACGGCAGCCGCACACTCGCTCGAAGTAACGATCGTTCGTTGCATCTTCGGCCGTTTATTGCGGTGGGACTGTATTGAACAAAGCAGCTCGTTAACACGTCGATCGCCTTTTCATGCAGCCAAATAATGCCATCAATAATGCCATTGTGCCATTAGCATCTCCTGTATGGCGCAGCTTCAACGAGCAGATTCTGAGTTGGCGCCATTCGTTAAGTATCTGGAGGGTTTGAATTCTCATGTACCTCGTGTATTTCGCCGTGGACTACAGACCTTCATTCTGCGGCGTGGAGTCCTCTACAAGCGCAACTTTGACAGCAACAAACAGACGTTTCTGATGTTGTGCCATCCTAGTTACGCTCCGAAATCTTAAGCGCTTGTCATGATGAACCATCCGCCGGCCACTTGGGGGTTAGTCGCACACTGGCAAAGATTCGGCTTAAGTATTACTGGCCCAATTTACTCCCATCCGTGAGTAGATACGTAACAACATGCCGGGATTGCCAACGGCGCAAATCTCCTCCTCTGAAGCCAGCCGGCTTTCTGCAGCCCATAGCACCACCAAAGACCCCTTTTCAGCAAATTGGCATAGACCTCCTCGGCCCTTTTCCGAAGTCGACCAGAGGAAACCGGTGGATTGCGGTCGCGACAGATTATTTGACCCGATACGCTGAGACCACGTCCCTTGCAAACGGTACTGCTGCTGAAGTCGCCGACTTCTTCGTCCACAACATCGTCCTGTGTCATGGCGCTCCTGCAGCTATCATTACTGACCGTGGAGCTGCATTTACGGCCCGCTTGACTCAGGCTGTACTCAAGCTCACGCACACCAGCCATAGACGTACACCAGCCTACCACCCGCAGACAAATGGCTTGGTAGAACGCCTCAACAGGACCTTGACCGACATGCTTTCCATGTATATTGATATCGAGCACAAGACATGGGATGAAATTCTCCCATACGCAACATTCGCGTACAATACGGCGCAGCAAGAGACGACGCAGTTCACTCCGTTCGAATTAGTCTTTGGTGGACAGGTTACCACCCCCCTCGATGCTATGCTACACGTGGACCCCCCTGACAGTGAGAGTGAACTTGTTGTCGACGTCGCCACCTATGTTCAGCGCGCGGAAGAAGCACGGCAACTGGTCAGACACCGCATTCACCGTCAGCAGGAGATCGATGCTGACCGCTACAACCTTGGACGCCGCTACGTTACCTACCACCCAGGCGACTATGTGTGGGTTTGGACGCCCGTTCGTCGTCGCGGGCTGTCCGAAAAGTTACTGTGCCGCTACTTCGGCCCTTACCTTGTTGTCCGCCGCCTCAGCGACGTAACGTACTAAGTTGCACCAGCCTCGCCAGCTCGTTCATCGCACAACGGCAAGCGCAGCGACGTTGTGCATGTGGTGCGAATGAAGCCGTACTACGAGCGACCTCCCGAGTGACTTTCCGGCTGCATGTAGTCATATTCCGTGATGTCAGACTCGTGGTGTACCTCTTGAGCACTTTTTCTCCCCGCTATTCGGTCTCACGGTAACACCGCATCGGGGCGATGCTCCTGAAGAGGGGCAGTGACACGAGGATTGGAAGTAGAAGAAGAAAGAGATCGCAGCCTCTAGAAGTAGACGACGCTGAAGTGTAGGTCCGTTTCTCTGGTGCCCTCGTTCAGCCGCTGCAGTTCCTTTTCAGCGTAACAACTGTTACAATATCACCTTTTTCCTTCAATTTCTTCATTATGGGAGACTTAAGAACAGAAAAAGGGGATTGTGTAGCGAATCTTGTCATTTCGGTGGCCACTATTCAACTGTTGTAACACTTTATTCGAAATTTAATTATTGCCTCTAGGGTGCGCGACACCGCTCAAAGAACAATGTTGAACGCCCTTCTCACGTTTCAGGCGCTGTCATGCTGGCTACCTGTCAGCGCATGCCCTTCCCGGAACCTATCAACGCCCGCATGCCTCTTTCCCGCTTCCGAACCGGCGCACCATATTCCCCGAACGGCATCCGACTTCTTGCCGTGGCACTGCATTCCCGATCTGGCGCTCGGATCCCACTTCTCCTGGCAACAATCTTCAATTACGTCATCGGTCACGAGACTCGGCAGGCGCTCCCTACTTAAGCCACTCGCCGACATGGGCCAGTTGGGGCGCGACACCGCTCAAAGAACAATGTTGAACGCCCTTCTCACGTTTCAGGTTAGTTATTTAAGCCTCTCTAAAGAATATCGCAGCAGTAATCGTTGCTTGATTTCGGTGTCGTGCCCCGACAGCTTGATGTGGCGAAGGTTGTTTACTCGTGCTTGTTGCGGTGCAGAAATGCTCGCCGCACTCCTTGAACTGGTGCTGTTGATTACTGGTGTTGTCGAGCTTAATCCGAGCCCTCCCAGTTCAGCCGAATTCGAATCTTTGATGGAAACAATAAAACAATTACAAGAAAGTCAGTCAACTATACTGCATGAAATTCAACAGCTTAAAACCGCACAATCCTCCCACAACGAATTACTAGTGTCCGTAACAAACCGCGTTGCGGCACTAGAAGCAACACATTCCCCAACACCTACCTCTGAACATAGCGCTACCGCTCAGATCAAGAAAGATATTGCCGTTCTTAAAGCAGCAAGCACTGATGCAAGCAACAGGCTACGCAGAAATAATCTTATTTTCCTTGGCTTAAATGACACCAAAGACGAGACATGGCAAGATTCAGAACAAGGAATAATAACACTGTGTGCGGACAAACTGAATCTTCATCTTGATTCCAGAACCATTGAGCGTGCGCATCGCATAGGTAAATTCTCGGAATCGAAGCATCGCCCGGTAATAGTTAAATTCACTCATTTCAAAACTAAGGAAAACATCCTGGAATGTGGAACTAAACTAAAAGGCACCAAAATTGCAATCAGGGAAGACTTTGCGGCTCCCACGCGGATGGCACGTTCAAAACTATTGCAGTTTATCCGACCACAGAAATGCCCCTTCAAACTTCGATTCGACAAGCTTCACGTTGGTGACAAATGTTACGCTTTCGACTCCATTTCTAACAGCGTGATAGATATCACCCAGATCACTGCAATCACTCCCGAAAGCAGTTCTACTAGCGCTACTTCTTCGCATATCAATAACTGACGATCAGTTCGGCTTACCGTATTCCCATCCCGGCACCAACCACCGTCATGCACAAGTCTTAACATCGGATTCACCAACATACGCAGCATCATACCTAAGCGAAATCAGCTGCTCAGCTTCGTTGAAGATATTGATGCTGACATCCTACTCTTAACAGAAACCTGGCTGAACGACAACATTAGTGACAATGAAGTTTTTTCTTATAACACAAATTACACATTATACCGACGAGATAGGAACTATCGGAGGGGAGGGGGAGTTCTCGTGGCAGTTAAAAATTGTTTATCATCTTCACTCATACGTCATGACGGAAACTTAGAACTTACATGGATACGTATCGGCAATGCGCCTCCCAAGGCGATCTTTGGCATATGTTATCGGCCACCTGACTTCATCCCGTCCTTCTGTGATCTATCAGATCAGGCCCTAACCGATATTGAAAAAACATTTCCTGGCATACCTATCTTTTTATTTGGCGACTTCAATTACCCTAATATCAATTGGTCTCTCATATCTACCTCAAATGGTTCGTCAGCCGACTCCAGACAATTTATCGACCTAGTGCTAGATCATTACCTCCAGCAAACGGTATCATGGCCTACTAGAGGCGATAACACTCTAGACCTCCTGCTCACGTCATCCCCCGATAGTGTAACAGGTATAAATCTCCTGCCCGGTATCAGCGATCACAACCTGCTTCACATTACCATTTCATTAGCTATCAAAAAACGATCACCCGCAAGAAAACTAATCACGGATTACAAAAGAGCAAACTTTGAAAGCATTAATCACGGACTTGATGAGTTTTTGAAAACTTTCCACAGTTCTTATTTATCTCGCACGGTAAATGCTAATTGGGAGTTGTTTAAAAACACATTAGTCAACTTAAAAAACCAATACATTCCTACAATTCTGGTAAAATCTGACAATAACAACCCCTGGTTTAATAAACGCCTCAAATCACTACTAAATCGAAAAAAACGACTTTACAGGACTGCAAAGGAGAATAACAATCCTGAAAAATGGAACCAGTACCACTTATGCGTAAAACAGTACCTAAAGGAGCTAACTGAGGCTAAGAAGAAATTCCAAACATCTGACTTGCTTTTAATTCTGAGATCCAACCCGAACAAATTCTGGCGTCTTCTATCGAACAAATCCCGTCCTAGCCAAATCGAACTCGCAGATCCCGGTGGCGACACTCTTGACCCTGAGAAATGCGCATCCGCACTAAACGACTACTTTGTTTCTGTTTTCACGCCCGCTAACATCACCCCTGCCAATCACACACCTATCATTCGTTCGCACCCCATGACAGAAATAAAAATTAATGCACAGGGCATATCAAACCTCATTAGCTCACTTCCGCTGTCAGTATCAGGTGGCTGCGACGAAATCAACCGCAAATTGTTAAAAAACACTGCATCATTCTCGAGCCGCATACTCTGCCTAATCTTTTCCCAATCACTGGACTCTGGGAACATACCTGACGACTGGAAAAAAGCCCGAATAATACCGGTTTTTAAATCAGGTGACCGTTCAAGCCCATTTAACTATCGCCCAATATCCCTGACTAGTATTCCTTCAAAACTCTTTGAACACATTATAGCATCTAACCTTATGGCACACCTTGAATCAATTAACTTCTTCTATCCTCAACAGCATGGTTTCAGGAAACTATATTCATGCGAAACGCAACTAGCCGAATTTACCCATGATATATTGCAGGTCATGGATGACCATTACCAGATCGATTCCATCTTTTTAGATTTTTCGAAGGCGTTTGATCGTGTCCCTCATAATCACTTGTTGCTAAAGTTGTCCGGCCTTGGTTTAACACAATAACTGTTATCATGGTTAGAGCACTACTTGAAAGGACGTGTTCAGTGCACATGCGCTAACAATTACACATCTCCTCTCTCGAGCGTGACATCCGGTGTTCCTCAGGGCGCCGTGTTGTCCCCATTACTGTTCTTAATTTACATCAATGATCTGCCCTCTAACATCAAATCTAAACTGAGGTTGTTCGCCGATGATTGCATCGTATACCGCGCCATAACTAACCAAGACGACACGTGCACCCTCCAACAAGACCTAAATGCTATCTCACTTTGGTGTGAAACATGGCTCATGCCTTTAAACACGACCAAATGTAAAGTCATGACATTTTCCCGCCTTCGCAACCAGATTAAGACACCCTACTACCTCAACTCTACACCCGTTGCCTACTCATCATCATACAAATATCTTGGCCTGCACATGACACCATCGCTATCATGGGTTACACATATTGAAACCATTTGCTCCGAAGCCTCACGCGTTCTCGGCTACATGCGGCGTAGTCTCTCCGACTCATCCTCAGACATTAAAAAACTAGCATATCTCACATTCGTCAGACCAAAGCTTGAATACGCATCAGCCATCTGGAACCCGTCACAATCATACCTCGCCGCTAATCTCGAAGCCATTCAAAACCGCGCAGCACGATTTATCACCTCGAACTACAAGAAATGCCAGCGTCACCTCAATGAAAAGAGACCTCGACTTGCCGTCCCTCGCATCACGCCGGATCATATCTCGTTTGTGCCTTCTTCACACATTCTATTATCACCCACGGTCCAGACATGAGCTACTAACAACACCACTAAGAAGATCTTCCCGTTTAAGCCACAGCCAGTCTCTAGCACGAATTTCCACCCGTACCCTTGCAATGAGTACCTCCTTTTTCCCCCATGCAATAGTCTTATGGAATTCCTTACCCGATAACATAGCCGAATGCACAGACAGAAAACAATTCCGCAATAAACTAAAACTTCAGCCATCCTGAATAGACTGTCCCCTTTGTACTCTTTTGTTACTTAGTTTGGTTCCATTTCTGCGCCTTGGTGTAATTTTCTTTTGCGCTTGCTTGTTTGCTGTTATTTGACTTAGATGTATGTCTGCATTTTTTACTGTATTTTATCCTTGCTTTTGTTTTTGCTTGCCTTCATTGTATTTTGTATTTTGCTCTTCACATTTTTCCACGTTCAAGATTTTGTACATCATGTTAATTCGCCCCCCCCTTATGTAATGCCCTCGGGCCCTTAAGGAGAAAATAAATGAAATGAAATGAAAGAACTCATTGGCATTTTCCTCTCAAAGAGAAATCAAACGCGAATTTCCAAGTTCTGTAGAGGCCTGGTTACAAGGTTACCGTGTTGAACCTTTCTTCTGAATGAAAATATTCCCGCATAGACGCGTTAATCAAATAGATAGTGAAGGAAGGCTTCCAAATTCGCAAAAAAAACTGCATGTTGCCGCTCTCTTGTACGACCCTTTTGTGACGCAATGCCATAGCGCAGGCTCAAAAGTAGATTTAGCGAACGAGGCCTCCGCAATCACCGTGTCGAAATAAGTGGCCGAAGCCACTATGAACATCCCCCTGGAAGGCAGTCAGCTGCACGGATGGGAACAACGATAGCGCGTGCCAATACCTCTGATAAGTTCTCAGCGGGGCAGCGAAAACCGAATTGGATAAAGAATTTTGTCGATCGTAACAAAAACTAGACAAAACGGAATACAAAGAAGTTCAGCCATGTTTTTTAAGGTAGCTGACATCTTTTTCGGTATCGATGTGCAGCCGATCGAAATGCGTGGTCGCCATTCAGTTTGACGGGGTGACTGCTGGAATCGTTTATTGGAAACACAGTTTGGGTTGCAACAGTACAGCAGATCCAAAGCGCGATCAATTATTTGTTAGCGCGAAAGCTGTAAGGGTCCCTTCCAGTGGAACACCCGGCGTTCATCCCGGCGGCGGCGTTGTGACGAGAGATCCCCCGCCCCGCGTGGAAGACTGGAATAAAAATAATTGGAAAGAGAGCTTGCAATAAGAATGAAAAGCAGCCGCATGTCTCCAACGGCTGAACCTCATTAGGTAATTGATTTAAATAAAGCACAACTTCCAGCAGCATCGCAGAACAGCCAAGAACGCCACCGATTTGGCAGCGATCTCTTGGCTGAGCTACAAGGGACGGGGGGGGAATGTGTGTTCGCTTATTTTAAGAACTCTAAATATTATACTTAATGGAGTGAACTAGACACGTGCTTAATACTGAGATCATAATTAGAGGAACCTAATTCACAACTAGATTGTAAGAGCTCAGAAACAAGACAAGACACTATTAATTATCAACTAAGTTGAGCAAGTAATGAACTAAGAAGAGGAGTAGGTTAACTAAGAAGAATAAATGTGTGTGAAGCGAAACCGCTGAAGGGAGTCGGTAACGCTATCGCGTCATGCCTTAAAATACGGAGCCTAACTGCCCCCTCCCTTATTGTTTTTGTTTGCTTTCACCCCCTTTCTTCTAATGCTAGCAAAACCAACCATTTTTAGAAAGATTATTGTTAGAAAGTTGCAAATGTTACGATCACCTGTTTCCGACCCGCTTTTCAGTTTATTGACATGGGCTTACTCGATTATGAATGAGAAGAAATGTTATTTAATCTAAGGTTACAGTCGAATTTCTAGCAATTCAAATAATCTCAAATGTGCTATTTCAGTGCACACTTCTTTGGAAAGTGCTGCCTCCGGTTACGAAACCCATGGTGTACGCGCGGATCCGGCGAATATGTTCTCGTACAATAATATAAAACTCTTACTTCACTTCATAAGGGTTTCTAAGATGTATCGTGCCGATGTTTCGAAGACAATACATGTGTGACTACAGATTAGGATGTAGTGAGCCCCAGAGTAATACAAAGCAGCTGCGGATATTTACATGTACAAATATCACTCAGAGGTTTTGCATTCCATCTGCATGACAATGCGGCCGCTCCTCTTTGGACTCAGCAAATGACAGCGAATCTTCTGAGCTATGTCGACGAGTTGGTATCGCGCTCTGGCAAAGTTGAAATTATTCGAGGTCTTGCATAGGTGATGAGGCGTCTTTGTAAACAGCAGTTTAGGATGTATTTATCCTGTGTTCTCTTTTTTCGAAAGCCACAGCTTCTATGACGCCGCAAGCAAGGTTGGCCAGCTCTAAGACACAACAGAAGAGCCGAAGAAGTGCTTTAGGTTTGGACTTGTTAAAGATTTTTTGTAAAATGTAATCTCTCAACAAAATCTATAATGCATGGACTATTATGTAAAAGACCAACTCATTTTAAATGCTTTCCGCAGGGAATTTAGACCACCAAGTTAAAAAGCTTTTCTTAAAAAAATACCCGGCCTATCAAAGCACTCCAAAAGCTTCACAAAATTCAGCTTTCAGCTGTATCACCGGAACATAGCATGTCTTATAATGAACTGCACATCTCCAACCAGAAATTTTAACTTACCCCAATGTTTCGAAGCCGACTCGGCTCCTTCATCAGAGGTGACTGAGGGCAGTAGCTAGTGTCTTGAGTATTGAGGGGGGGGGGGGGGTCAAAGGACTGACAGCTGTGACGCGAAAGGCGCAAGGGAGCGGGAGGGGGTCTATGTTGTTAGTCACGCTTGTGCACTGCAGGGAGTTGGTGAATGGCGAGAGACACCAAACCAAGCAGACAGAGAAGTTGTCGAAACTTCAACGCCGGCCCCAACATTCCCCACTGGACAATTCTGACCTGGTCGCCAACTTCTCGTCGAGGAAACTCACAACCGCCGAAACGTCAATCCTAGCCAACGGACACAAATTAAACCTCCAAGTGAACAGACCCCCCCCCCCCCCTTTCCAGCAATCGTATCTGCGCTGGAAGTCGGTATCCGGCAACTGGAACCTGGTGTACGAGAAGAGGTCAGGCTCAAAACAATAGGCGTACTTAATTCAGTGCAAGCACACCGAAAAGAATCAAATCTACAACCGGATGAAAGGCAAGCCGCGCAAGACCTCAGGACAGACACCAACATAGTGATCCTCCCAGCGGACAAGGACAACACAACTGTCGTTCTGGACAGACGGGACTATGAAGAGAAGATATCCGCCTTACTCAGCAGTCAACAATATGAAAAATTGAAGAAAGACCCCACAACCACTACCCAGGCAAGGCTAAACAAAACATTGAAACAAGTATTCCAAAACCTCCCCACCTTCCGAAACCTCTACCTTCAGTTATTGAGCAGCAACGGATCGGCTCCAGCATTCTACGGCCTGCCCAAAGGCTGCAGCGGCACCGGCGTCATGTTAAATCGATGCTTGTTCTTCATGCAGTTCATCGCTTGTTTTGCTGACCACGGCCCTTGCGGAATCGTCTCGTCTGGCTTGACTTCTTCGCTTCTGGATGGGCACGTGGATACCACCGTGTGCTTACCCTTGGACTTGCCAGCTGATACCCTGTGGGATGGCTTCGGGTTTCCCGCTTTCTTCCAATATCTGCAAGCCAGTCATCTCGCCAACTTCTCGTTAGATCAGCCAATCTCGCTGCACTGCTGGTCTATGACGTCACCTGCCAAGGATATAAAGGCCATGTGCGCGGATCGGCTCTTCAGTGGGCTAGGCTGCAGCGGCACCGGCGTCATGTTAAATCGATGCTTGTTCTTCATGCAGGTATGTTACTATTCTGACGCTGAGTGCGTCCGGTCTGATGATCGATACTTGCTGCTGTACCCTTGCCCACGTACTCTTGTGTCCTGCTGCTTACACGCGTTTTATTGCGCAAGTCATCTCCTCCTGAGTGGTGACGTGGAACTCAATCCAGGCCCCCCATCAAAGTCAGCGAACTCCAGTAAAAGTAATGCATCTGGTACCAGACCTTTAACCCGGTCTGTGAGTGGTTCCAGTCTCACTCTCGGGGAGGCTGACGATGCGAGTTCTTCCGCTGTAAATCTTGACAGCGAATTCTCCTCGAATCCTTCGGTGTCTGACATGTTTTCTAGAATACTAGCAGGGCAGAATCAGTTGGCCCGTGACATCGCCGACATTAAGCAATCTTTTGCTTGTCGCTTCGATGCTTTGGAGTCACGCGTGGCTGCCTTAGAGTCTTTGCCCCCGCCCGAAAATTCCAATCTAATTTCTGATTTACATGCTGAAATTAACTCTTTAAATTCCACAGTAACACAGCTGGTGCAAAAGAATGATGACCTTGAAAACCGCTCTCGAAGAAATAACATTATAATACACGGCGTTTCAGAAGACCCGAATGAAACCGCTGAAACATTGTTGGATAGCATCTCATCTGTATTTACTGATAAATTGAAGATTAGCTGTCCCATTATTGAGCGCTTCCACAGGCTCGGTGCAGCTCGCAGAGGTTATACTCGCCCAGTTATCCTAAATCTTTCTAGTTTCAACGATAGAAGTGTGGTTTTTAAAAACGTCTCTAAACTCAAGGGCTCTGCCTTCTTCATTACATAAGATATTTCTGCAAGGGTTAGGTCCATTCGGAAAAAAATATGGGACGCATCAGTGTCTTTTCGTGACAACGGTTCTATCGTGAGGTTAAGTTTCGATCATGCCTTCATTGACAAGGTTCGTTACAATTGGGATGAAAGTTCTAGCTCGTTGGTAAAAGCATACAATGATCCTGCTTGTTCTGCGCCTGTGTCCTTGACTGCCGCATCATCGACTCCCTGACTTAGCTCTGGCCGTCCTGATAAGCTAGTTGTTCTAAATATTAACGCTCGCAGCATTGTTAAAAAACTTCCAGATTTACTGTCCCTTATTTCTGTTCACTCCCCCCATATTATTGGCATAACGGAGACTTGGCTGCATAGTGGAATTTATGACTCCGAATTCACCCCACCAGGTTTTGTTACTGTGCGCTTAGACAGAAGTTGCAGTATCGGTGGCGGTGAGGCATTGCTTATCAGATCGGATTTACGATTCTCAGTTTTGCCTTCTCCCCCTGATACAGAATCCTTGTGGTGCAAAGTTTATCTAAACAATTATAGTATTCTAATCAGTGTTATTTATCGTCCACCTGGTTCTTCCGTTGATGTCCTTCACGCTGTCGCAAATTTCATGACCAAGATCAACATTACTTCATCAAGATTTATGTGTTTGGGAGACTTCAACACTCCTGGCATCCACTGGCCATCGTTGTCTGCATTTGGTCGTGACATTACAATTTGTAAAGAACTAATAAACATTTCCTTATTGTTTGGACTAACTCAGGTTGTTTCTAGTGCTACTAGGCTGAATTCCATCCTCGACTTAGTTTTTCTAAACTCTACTTTGGCCCAAAATGACTTCCCTTGTGAAGTAATTGATGGGCTCTCAGACCATAAAGGCGTGTTAGTTTCACTCTCTTGTCCAGTCTCCAAATCACCCTATTTGTTTACTACTTTTCCTGACTTTACTCGTGCTGACGACCATTCCATTATTGAGGTTTTAGCTGATCGTTTCGATACATTCTCTGCTTTCTCAGCAAGCCACGACGTAAATTTTCTTACTAATTACTTTGAATGTCTTGTCAAGGATTGTGTCCAAGGCTTTGTTCCTATTAAAACTAAGAAAAGAAATACTAATGTTCCTTGGATGACTCGAGACATTTTGCATTTGTCTCGTCGCCTTCGTAGGCTAAGGCGTTCGAGAAGAAGCAGCGATCCCATAAACTTAGACAGATTTCACAAGGCAAAAAAAGAACTTAATCTTAAGTTGCGCATGGCCAAGGATTTCTTTTTTCGTGTCCACCTGCGCGATCTGTTAAGAACTAACCCCCGAAAATTTTGGTCATCCATCTTACCTCGTGACACTTCATCCACTTCGTTCAGATTAGATAATGACGTCATCAGTGAGCCTGCTGTAATATCTGATGCTTTCAACAAATATTTTCACTCGGTGTTCGTTCCGGATAACAACGTCATTCCTCCACTCACTAATATAATTTCTTCTCCAGCAATCAGTGATGCTGTCATAAACACTGATGGCATCCTAAATCTTGTATTAAACCTCGACGTTAAGAAATGTACCGGCCCAGATGGAATACATAATGCGTTCCTGGTTCGTTACTCCATGTGGTCTTCGAAATATCTGACCATCATATTCAACAAGTCCTTATCATCCGCTACAGTTCCTTCTTCTTGGAAATTAGCCAAAGTGCTCCCTCTTTTCAAATCTGGTGATAGACAGTGCTTGTCGAACTACAGACCAATTTCATTGACATCACAGTCATGCAAAATGTTGGAACACATCATTCATAAACACATCATGCTTTTTCTTGAATCCAATAATTTGCTATCTAACTTTCAGCATGGGTTTAGGCGCGGTTTTAGTACGGTAACACAATTAACAGAATTTGCTCATGATATCTTACATAACCTCGATGTTGGTAACCAAGTTGATGCCATTTTTATAGACTTCTCGAAAGCATTCGATACTGTTCTACATTCCAAGCTTCTTGCTAAACTAAATGCTATACTAAACAATCCTCACTTGGTTGATTGGATTTCTAGCTTTCTCTCATCTCGTTCCCAGTTCGTATCCTATAATTCTTGTCATTCTACTGCTGTTGATGTAACGTGAGGTGTGCCTCAAGGCTCCGTCCTTGGACCACTACTCTTTTTAATATATATAAATGACTTGCCACATAACATTTCTTCTAACATTCGTCTTTACGCTGATGACTGCGTTTTATACGAAGTAATTAATGGCCCTAATGATCATCGTCACCTCCAAGAGTCATTTGCTATGTTTTGTAGTTTGTGTAGTACCTGGCAAATGAGAATTAATTTCGACAAAACCGTCCTCATGTACTTTTGTAACAAATCTTCCGTTTCCCATTTTAGTTACTCTTTCAATGGCCGTGTGGTGGATAGGGTCTCGCAGTACAAATATCTTGGTGTCATATTCACGCATAACATGTCTTGGTCTAAACACATTGATTACGTATGTAATAAAGCACTAAAAAACTAGGTTATCTACGACGCACGCTACCCAATTCACCAAAAGACACAAAGCTACTGTTGTATAAATCTCTAATCCGCCCTGTTCTTGATTACGCAGCTGTAGTGTGGAACCCGTACAAGCAATTCGAAATTAACATGTTAGAAGCAGTCCAGAAGAAAGCTGTGCATTTTATATGTCATCGTTATGATCGCGATTTCTCACCCTCTTCTACACTTCTCTCATTGAATTTAACCGCGCTGTCTGTCCGTCGCCACACTGAATCATTAAAATTCTTACATTGTGTCGTCAATTCCTCAGTAAGGCTGTCAGCTAACCACTACATTAACTTTGCACCATTATCATCTACAAGAAGTCATCACGAGCTTAATTTGTTACCGTATTTTGCGCATGCTAATTTGTTCAAATTCAGTTTTTTTCCCCGTTCAATAGAAGCCTGGAATTCTCTACCCGGGTCCATTCGTTCTTGTCCATTTCAAAACTTTGTTACTGCCATTGAAGACGCATAATAGCTGTGTATTCTTACCCTGTCGTTAACAGTTCCTTTCTTGTTTGATATTTCATTTGTGATTTTAAGTTTTTGTAGTGCTCACTTTGTACATTTTGCTGCCTTTTGTTTCCTTGCATTTTTGTGTTTTCCCACTCCTGCCATAGCGCATATAATTGCGCTGCAGTATGTATAAATAAATAAATAAATAAATAAATAAATAAATAAATAAATAAATAAATAAATAAATAAATAAATAAATAAATAAATAAATAAATAAATAAATAAATAAATAAATAACTAAATAAATAAATAAATAAATCCCTATGCACCCGATTGTCGATTGTGGGTGTTCCCCTCTTCGTTCGTTGTCAGAATACCTTCACAAACTCATATCCCCAATCGCAGGAAAAACATCAACCCATATCCGTCATTCCATTCACTTCTTCGAACTGGTGTACCAAGCCACCCTTGAGGCCGACGAATGCCTTGTCTCTTTCGACGTCGTGTCGCTTTTCACAAACATCCCCGTGAAGCTTGCGGTGACCGCTATCCGAGACGCCCTACAACGCGACGACACACTCAGCGCACGAACCCCGCTGAGTGTAAATGATGTGTGCCGCCTCCTGGAGTTGTGCCTATCAACCACATATTTCTCGTCCAACGGAGAATTTTACCGACAAGTGAAAGGAGCACCAATGGGAGCATTCATCTTTGTCGCCATGGCCAATTTTTCTATGGAACACATCGAACAACGAGCCCACAGCTCATTCCACCCAAAACCAGATTTTCATCAGGTATGTCGACGACTGCTTCGCCGTCATCAAAAGATCTGAGACTCAAAAGTTCCTTCATCATTTAAAGTCCGTAGAACCTGGTTTCAGTTCGTGCTAAAGGTGGAACAAGAAACCTCTCTGCCGTTTTTGGACGTCCTCGTGTCCCGAAACCACAATGGCCTTCAATTCTCCGTATACCGCAAACCAACTCACTCAGGCCGGTATCTCCACTTCTCTTCGAACCACCCTACAGTCCATAATGCATCAGTGGTGAAGACTATGTTCAGAAGAGTTGAGACACACTGCAGCACAGAACTTGACAGAAAAAAAGAACAACGAACGGTATTCAGACAACTCATCATGAACGGCTACGCAAAAGAATTTATTCAAAAAACCATTCGACGTCACAAACGCAACATTCGTCAAGAAATCAACGCACAAAGACCAACGCCACCACCAAAATACGCAACTTTACCTTATGTCGGAGGTGTCAGCGAAACTATCGCCCAAATCCCGAAAAAAATTAGGTCTATAGGTTGCGCACAGGCCCGCCAACACTCTTGCGCTTTGTCTACCTGTTCTCAAAGACAGGTCGCCGAAAGAAAGGGCTCAAGGCATTGTCTACAAAATTCCATGCTCCGACTGCGACGCCAGCTACATCGGCGAAACCAAACTTTTCAAAGAAAGAATTCGGCAACATAAAAACGACGTCCGCAAATTCGCAAGACAGGGCAATCCAGTAGCCGAACATTCGGAGTACTCCGATCAGAGAATGAAGTTCGAAGAAACCCGCATCCTCGGAACCGAAACAAATTACCACAAAAGGCTCCTTCTGGAATCCAGGCATATCCAAACCACCCCGAAGAATATCAACCGCACAAAAAGAAACCTCCCCAGTATATGCCCATGGACTTCGCTCTTCAACTCAACGAAAAAAAGTCGCCATTCAACACCTCCCTGCAGTGCGCCAGCGTGACTAACAGCCTAAACCCCCTACACCACCCTCGCGCCTTTCGCTTCACAGCTGTCATTCCTTTGACCTCCCCCCGCCCACCCCTCCATACTTAAAAAACGCTACCTACTGCCCTCAGTCACCCCTGATGAAGGAGCCGAGTCGGCTTCGAAACGTTAGGTTAAATTAAAATTTTTGTTTGGAGATGTGCAGTTCATTATAAGCCTTCAAACCCAACCAGATAGGCAAATCTGTCAAAATATTTAGTTTTCAAGACAGAATGCGGTCGCAACGAACACAATTATCAATCAATTGCACGCTTTTGATAGGGTTTGCTTTAAATAAGAGTGTCCTCCTTGCGACGCTGGCCTCAGGACACTCCAATAAAAGATGGCACATCTTTACCTGCAAAAAAGAATACATAGGAAAAGCTAGATCACGTGAAAAAAAGAACACGTTTAACAGAACGAATGCAAAATCCATCCATATTGCGCTGTGCACGGCACTTTAAACCAAACAACTGAGTATGAAATGAAGATCAGAAATAAAGCAGAGTGAACGACAAAACAAGAAGTCAAACTTTCTGCTGCTATTTGAAAGTGTCTGGCAAACAAAACACCGCTTAGCTGGTTTAATTCATGTTTCGGCGCAATAATGCAGCCGTTCTTCTCAAGGTGATTTTTCGTGGCGCAGCAATTTTGTTTCAGCTCTATATTTATTTTCTTCCTCTGAGGGGAGTTCCTCGTCGCCTGCTTTCCATGTCTGTTTTTAGTTATTAACTGGCTGTTCTCTACTCTCATGTACAGCACGTTCATGCATTACTGCATCATTGGATAAGCAATGAACACAGAGCCATATGCGCGTGTACTGACTAACATGGAACAAACGGTATTTGCCTGAAGTCACCGCTGTGGAATGAAAAACCGCAAGCTCTCCACGCAGTTCAGAGCAGCGCATTCGACGATTTGGAAAGGTTTAAAGCGAGATACACTCAGTGGAGGTTTCGTTATTCGATCTTCACCGGCACATCTCAGATCCACCTACCAAGTAGTTTACAACGACCATGCTCCCGAAAGCCAATATTGTCCAGAAATGATTTCTATCGATAATTTGAAAACATTTGATCCTTGTATGGGGCTATAAGAGTGCTCTGTAGAGTGTGAGATGCCGGCTGAGATCCTCTGAATAAAACGCCAGGAGGCAAGCTCAAAAGACAGTCAGACAGCTTGGGTTCAAACGCATGCCTCAAGGAATTCAAAACATATTACAGACCGCGGTTGTCTGCCGAAGTCGCACGTTACGTGAAAACTTGCCGCGACTGTCGGCGTCCAATGATGTTACTGACGAGACCAGCCCTATTGTCACTGACAATGCGCTTTGTGCAGATTGGATTGCGATGAATATTCTTGGCCTTTCACCGATGACCTGATCTGCTATTCTGACCCAACAACTTTGCCGAAAGATACAGCAGAAGTAGAAGCAAAAATTTCCGCCGAAGGCATCCTCGTGCTACAGGGCGCCTCCGAGGTGATCACCACAGGAAGAGGAAAAGCGCTTACGACAGAACTGACACATTACGTCCTCCGCTACACTCAAACAAGCCAGCGAAGGACGACTGCGTACCGCCCTCATACAAACCAGTTCAGGAAGCGCTGGGACAAAGCCACCGGAGACATGCTTGCCGCGTATTCTGACGCGGAACTCAAGACCTGGATTTCCCTCCTTCCCTACAATGTATTATCTTACAATAGTGCAAGGCTAGTGACCACGAAGTTAACACTTTTTAGGCTTTTTCACAGGTACTCAGCCAACAACAATCAGCGACGCCATGCTGCCGAACGCCACAAAGGAGGACAACCTTGATGATCATGATGAATATTTGTCCCGCAAGGGCATCTACAGCCAAAGAGCGCCATGGCAGAAAGTTTCTTCTTCCACTTAAGGTGAGTTCAAAGACCCATTTCTCCAAGAGCTTCACCCTAAAGAAGCCGAGCACCAGGCAGAGGAAAGCTTGTACCCATTTTATCTCCGGTGGGTACTCCGCGGTACTGCGGATCTCACCCCGCACGTCTTGCATGCGAAAAGCAGAACCTTGAAGTCGCCACTGAGGTGATGCGCGCAAAAGCCCGACGACTAGCACTGCTACTCATTACAGACAAACAGAAAATCCACGCACGATGCCACGATCAAAGCGGTGATCGCGCCGAATACGAGCCAGGTGACTATGTTTGGATGTGGGCGCCATATTGCTGCCAGAAACAGAGTAAAAATATTTCGCGCCGCTTATTTGGGTTTTTTAATGTCATTCATCGAATTCCGACACTTCGCAGAGAAGTCCTCCGCTGACGTAGAAACAGCAATCTTGCGGCACCGCTCCCGCCCAGGAGTTGTACATGTACGCCTGAACCCTTTTTATGAACGCTAACAGACACTTTGTGTTCATATCCTCAGGGATCATCTCCATTGGCTAAATTCTCTACTTCGATGAAATATTTCTAAAAAGTTATTTTTCTCGCGTCTGTTTTTTTAAGTGCATCGCTCATCACATGCAATGCAGGCATAACTTTCTTACGCTCTCCTTTCTAGTAACGTCTTGTCACAAACACCAAAGAAACAGTAGCCTAGTGAAGGCCATTTTCCTTCCGTTAAGATTGCTTGTTAATTAGCTGACGGGTTTTTTCGCCTCTTTACATTCTGAATTTTGCACTTAGGGAAGTATATTTTGAATGTCAATGTGGTTATTATGAGTTCCTTTCACTACTCTACTACAAGTATCTATGTGTATTTCTATGGTTTCACTCAGCGGGGTTAAACATAGTATCAAAGGGCAATTGTACACATAGCGTTATATGTTTTGAAGAAAATTGCTTTAACTCTGCCTGAAATAACTAGCTCGACAGTGCTACAAGATGATTGTGACCTAGACATCTTCCATCAAGAGTATATAAATCAACACGGCAAGAATCACCCAACACTTTCAGTAATGATGAGAAAAATTTCCTAAATTATTCTTCAATCGATTTGCTCCTTTCCACCGATTCTTCAGACTGTTTAGGCTACGAATAAACTTAGCCAGCTTCCTTCAGGTAGGTTTGACCAACGAACAGCACGCGTGCTGCAGCAGTCAACATCAATTGCCCGCCTTTGATTTTGGTAGTAGGTTCAATAGAGTAGAGTATTGCTAGAGCATAGAAAGCGAATAGTAGGCTCGAACTTTTTGTGTTATCCAACAATTCTGCGCCTTCTTTTGAGGCAATTTTAGGCGCGTGCTGTGCTCTTCGGCCAAGCATAAAAAAAGTTTGAGCGCGTTACAAGCAGTCATGGAAGATCTTTGATTCCACATTTTCACATTCCCGCATACAAACGTAAGGGCAAAACTTCTAGGTGAACGAAATGCCTTTAATTTAAGTTGAGGACAGCGCACAGAGCTATGGAAAAAAATCACAGACACAAAGTAAAGAGACACGAAGTGAGAAGAGTGTGTCAGAGAACAAGCGGGAATTTATATTATCCCCTTTAGCACAAACAAGGGGGCTTATGAAGAGCCTGTAATATGAAGGGAATACAACCAAAGGTTTCTGAAGGTAAAGGTGCACATTTCATGAAAGGGAAGGCGTTGCTGGGGGTGGTAAAAAGTCTGGTGCGCCAGTGAGGTTAGGAAGTTCCATCGCGAGAACATTAGCGTGAACGCTTGGCTGTAGGCCCGGGTGTGTAAGAAAGAAATAACGTTCGGCGGCAACCCTAGGCAGTACTAAAACTAAATTCTCATTGGTCGGTGACAATGTGACTTCAAAATATGACATTGCCCGGGGAATTCAACATCCCAAAACGATCACAAAGTTCAAGTGACGACGTCACTGCACGATTCCTCAGTGTTCCACAGGGTCATGACGTCATTCCACTATACGTAGTGCCACTGGAAAGAGAAAAGTTATGGAGCCCTTGCGCCTTGGGCTGAAAGCTGCATGCGCCACCAGGGGGCGATAACCTCCTCGGCAGAGTGAGCTGCTGGGCGCGCAGCAATATCTAGGTAATTATGATGACTAATAAGCGTCACCAATTGTTGTCGCCCATTAAAACTTATGCGCGCAAGCAATTAAACTCCGTTTTACATTTCACATTGGCGCTGGCGTGCAGGGACCGCAGGAACTAGCAGAGCGGCGAGGGTACCCAGCAACGCCAATAATTGGCGCCGGCGCGATTCCCACACATCAAACTGGCTGGAATGAGACGCCTTCTCCGCCCGTTATATAGAGAACAGCCACAAGTCACAATCATGATCGGTTATAGCCACTGTACCGCAGTTTATCACATTAAGTTTTCATTACGGTTACCAATGCGTTCTCAAGGTTTTTGGATGATTATGTGGTAGTAACTAATAATTTCAAGCAATAATTTGAATCATATGAGATATGTTTTGTCATGCAGGGGAAGAAGTTATACTGGTGACAAGTGTTAGGAACCATAAATTATGTCTTACCGAGAAGTGGTTGAGCTGAGCTTTTCAGCTTTCAGCAGCATGTTCCTGTTGAAAGTGCCTTTTGAAGCGTTCAAGTGTGTGGCAGTCCTCGAAACAACTGTAGCAGAAGAAGAGTCCCTGCGGTGAGGCGCCGACCAGTTCAGCGTCCACTATAATTAAATATAAACAGAGCAGTTGTCAAATATACAAAAACTTGGAAATGAGCAAAAATGCATTATTTGGCAGATGCAAACACACATCATTTATTCCTTCTTATATTAGAGCTTCGGCAACTCCATTTGCAACTTTCCGGCTCGTAGAATTAATCTTATAGTCCGTCGTTTTAGCCTCTGTGCATATACATTCAATGCTATCTTTGGGCCTCCTATGTTATCTCTCCAGGCATAGGAAGCCGACAGCTTACGACAAAACAATAACAGAGGCATTGTAATCATATATTGGCGGAGAGGACTGCGGAATTATAATCATCTTCAACTTCTAGTAAAGGTCGTGTGAAAAATTGCAGCGAGTGTTAAAAAACCACAAAAAAGAAGAACCAGTTCTCCTTTAATGTGGCAACATTTACTGAGACATAACACGCTCATGATTCATATGCATTTGTTTGCCGCGTTGTCGATATTTTTTATCCATCTAGACGTTAAAAAACCAGGAGCTGTTTTCATGCTGGTCGGCAAATGTCTGGCTGTTGTGTAATTCTAGAATTAACTAAACTAAAGGAATCCTTTCAAACGCTTTGCCTGCAGCATGAATCCCTCATATTTGCACTGATATATCGCTGCCACCCCCTTCCTGTCGGCAAAAGTTGGTTTCTTTCTTTCTGCATTCGAGGAAGTTTTCAGCTGTGCCAGTGATATCTGCGTGCTTTTCCTGGGAGGCGACTTCAACTTATACTTGTTTGACGTCTCGAATGTCCGTAAAGAACTCCTTTCAATGGTCGAATCTGATGGTTTTGAATACATTGCAGATGGCCCTATCAAGGTAACGGACATGTGTTCCACGTTAATAGAATACTTCATCTCTGATTGTTTACCAGAGCGTATATCTTTTTCAGGAGGGATCACAAGAGATATCAGTGACCACTTAGCAGATTTCTCCTCACCAGAAAAGGTTTATGGTTTATGGGGGTTTAACGTCCCAAAGCAACTCAGGCTATGAGGGACGCCGTAGTGAAGGGCTCCGGATAATCTGGCCACCTGGGGTTCTTTAACGTGCACTGAGACCGCAGAGCACACGGGGCTTTAGAATTTCGCCTCGATCGAAATTCGACTGCCGCGGCCGAGATCGAACCCGCAGATTTTGGGTCAGCAGCCGAGCGCCATATCCAATGAGGCACCGCTGCGGCTCTCCTCAGCAGAAAAGTGTTCATATCTTACACAGATAAGCAGAATAGTTTACGTAGGCGTGCGACTGGGTCGCAACAGCTTGATGCATTTATACAATCGATCGGGTGTACTGAATGAGTGTGGGTCTACAACATCGGTTCACCTGATGCAGCCTACAGGATCTGCCTCGAGGCCGTATGTCAAATTTTTAAAGATGACTTGCCATTTGACTTCATTAGGACAAGCAGAAAGGCAAGAACACCATGGCTTTAAAATGAATTGCTAAAAAAGGCAGGGTCAAAACCGTATATACAAAAAATGTATCAAATCAAAGAACATGAGAGAATTGAAGCATTTCAAGATATCCAGAAATAAACAGAATGCATCCCTCCAAAGAGCGAAGCACTAGCGCTTTTATTAACGTTTTGTGTACGCTCTGAAGAGCGATGTTGATACCCTGTGGAAATAAAGAAACTATTGTGGTGGTTGTGTTCTCTGAAGCTACCGCATATACCCGTGGAGGGGTATTGGCCAGGATTTAGTGCAGATCCGAATAGGATAAAAATTCATCCAGACTAATCTGAAGTGCCTTGAAAATAAAAAAAAATGTTTGCATCTTAAGAAAAGAAAGGTGAACTAAACGAAACTGCGCACGGAAGTAAACGGTTCGTTAGATCATTGCCAATACATTAATGTGTTACCTAAAATACGATGCAAACACGATTTCTACAGTCAACGAGCAAGATTTTGTTACCTACGTCAAAAAGCATGATCACTCGCTTTTTCAGCGCCAACGCATGAAATCGAAAATATATTGTAATAAGGACGCAGCACGCTACTAATACAGCACACACAGCACACCACAGCACAGCACAGTAATAAGAGCACAGCACAGTAATAAGCACAGCGTCACGAACAACCAGCTGAACCGTCCAGGCACAGAACAGAGAGCGCGTTCAGTCCAGAGCACGCACGAGCGACCGAGCGTTCGGCGCTCGAGCTTCGGAGTGTTCGGCGCTTCTCGTCGTCTTCTTCGTTGAGCGCCAGCATCTGAAGATTCTAAAGCCCGTGTCCAGTCTCACAATATCAATATTTTCGAACAGGAAAAACAGAAATGGGGAACACTTCTTTCCTAGCCTCATTTAGATTGCCTACATTTTGTTGATGTATAAAGACAGAGATAAACACGCGTTTAAGGCCTATATATATATATATATATATATATATATATATATATATATATATATATATATATATATATATATATATATATATTCAAAGTCCGTGCAGAAAATTCATCACTCCAAATAAACCTTCTATATGGAATGTTTTAATCTTCTGACAGACTGCTAACACTGATGTTGAAAGAAGAGCTCCCGGGAGGCATCACTGCTCTCTAAAAGCCGGAATATAAATAATAATATAGAAAGAAACTGTTGGCCTTACCTGTGTATTTTGGTTTCCCTAACGCATTCGACATATTAGGTACTGCCATTTTTACAAAAGTAATAATATTAATAATAGTAATAATTGGTTTTGGGGAAAGGAAAATGGCGCAGTATCTGTCTCATATATCGTTGGACACCTGAACCGCGCCGTAAGGGAAGGGATAAGAGAGGGAGTGAAAGAAGAAAGGAAGAATTAGATGCCGTAGTGGAGGGCTCCGGAATAATTTCGACCACCTGGGGATCTTTAACGTGCACTGACATCGCACAGCACACGGGCGCCTTAGCGTTTTTCCCCCATAAAAACGCAGCCGCCGCGGTCGGGTTCGAACCCGGGAACTCCGGATCAGTAGTCGAGCGCCCTAACCACTGAGCCACCGCGGCGGGGTTACAAAAGTTGGGGTGTTACGGAATTCGTGGTGTTGCCCTCCATTTATTAAGGATACACTAGAAAGTCAGACACAATTTTTGAAGGCAAAGATTCATATCCCTGTGTACAATCCCTTTATACAGGGGTGAAATATTGTAGTGCATTAGGCCCTTTTTTTCAAGATAATAATCAACACTTAGTTCCTGAATGCCATTGTGGCATATGCTTACAATTCTAAAGTCTTTTTTACAGCTAGAATGACTTAAATTATGGTATTTAACGTCTCAAAGCGACTCGGGCTTTGAGAGAGGCCGTAATGAAGCGCTTCAAATAATTTATTCTGCATCAGGTTCGTTAACGTACACTGTCATCGCAAATTTCATAACCCTCCAGCATTCCGCCTCGATCAAAACGGGACCGCCGAGGCTGGGATTGTACCCGCTTAAAGCTAGAATACGTAATAAAATTGAGATAAGAGCCTATCGTATGCTGTCACAGCCTCAGAGGTGGACTATTATTAACAGCTTTAAAATAAACATAACCAAAACTAAGTTTATTCTCTTGTGTGCAATAAATATGCTCGTTTAACGAGCTTTATTCAATACATCCGGTGATATAATTGGCGTAACTAAAAGCTCTAAAATACGGGGAGTATTCTTTACAGAGAAGTCTATCTTAGAATGAGTAAATTGTGTTGGGTTTTATGGCACATAGGCAACTAAGCCGATCACGCGCCAAGCTACACATGTTGAAATGAAGATATTGCCTATATTAAGCATTACAAAGCATTCCCAGTGCATTTATTTATTTATGTGGAATATATTCAACGTAACTATCGGATAGCAGTAGTAATACTTCGTATACATCGCTCCTTCTTCACTCAGCATGTGAATGTTAAAATGTATGACAATAAGCTTATATTGCTAACAAGAAATTGTAAATTTTTTCGCCGACGCAACACAAGCCAACAGGGCTTGTCGGGCTGCACCAAGCAGTCATTTCACCAGGCAGAACCAGCAATTTACAGAAATAAAATAAATATCGAAAAAACTTCAACTCAGGTGTTCACGAAAATATGTCTGCAGTACAGTTTTTGAATGTGAGTGAGGTATTTTGCAGGAATGGCGTTGAAAGTTTAGGGAATATAATTTGTCACGCGACGACCAAATTAGGTAAAATACCTTGAAATTCTGAATGCTACCTTAATGTACCTGCTGATAATATCATCAAAGAGAAAATTACTTGACCAAAATTTTCCAATAACAACTGTGTTTCTGAAAAATGCGTAGAAGGCATGTTGAAAGCGGAGAAAATAGTTTATCTCTCAGCATATGTATATTTTGGCAATGATACGTAGAATGCTTGCTAAAATAAGCCTAACTATTCCTTGTCATGAATATGAGCCAGTGACAATGAACAGTGATTCCACATCTAAGTACATTATAAGCGACAGCGTAAAGACAGCGCGTCTAGTTTCAGAGGGAACAAAAAATCAGAATTACACAGCCTTCAAGACACTGAGCGAAATTTGTTACAAACGGCTTTCAGACGAGTATTCTATGTCATATCACTGTAGAATAAACGGCTAAATATTTTACCACTTTCAAATAGGGACCAGGTGCACAGCCACTAATAGCACGATAGGAAGTATAAAGACAACTTGATTAATTAAGAGTGAGTTGCTTGTGTAAATTATGAAAGCAAACTAAATTTGTTTGGTGTGTATTAACAAAATTTGAGAAAAGAATTCAAAGCGCCTACAAAGACAAACACACAGGAATAATGGTACAGGAGAAGAATTAACTTCATCCAACTTTATTCGCTGAGAAGCCAGAAATTATAAGGAAATCCATGGCATGCAGAGAAGCAAGACCGCACACAGTCAATCAACTCTTTCAAGATACAATTCCTTCTTAAAATGCATCGCAGAGATCGCTAACACAATCCTTTCCTTTCTTATGGGAAAAAATAAAAAAATCTTCCGTGCACTAGTATCTTAGCTCCTGCCCTGAATCTTTACCTCATGATCCGTGGTTCACACTTCCTCCAGCGCCAGAATTTTACCCGTGGCGAATTTTCTACCGCTGGGTGACATATATTGCATTCTGCACAATTTTGCAAAAGTTCGGCGTCTCCAACTTTTTTTAGCGACCGCACGTGTTCTGCTGCCTGTCATTCACCCCAAACAGGGCGATGTCTGAAAGACCGGGCAGCCTCATTGGACTAATTTACACGTTTCCTTGTAAAGACGCTTCAGTTTTTTGCAACCTTGAAATCATAATTGATGCATTGGGTTAACCACTTGTTCAATTCAACCTCTCCAATTTTGACGTCAACCCTTTTCAACCAGTTCGGAGTTTCGCGACTCAACGCCAGACAGTGCTAATGGCACCATTCATTTCTCGCATAACGAGAGTCTCCAAGCTGTCGCTCTAAAAAGCAAGCAGTTTTTGACCCACTAGGGGCTCCACCCACTTTTGGGATGCAAGATGATTTTTCCGTACAGCAATAATTATCAACCACGGCTCGTTAAAATTTACTTTACAGAATAAGTCGAGATGTAATCGGTACATGGTAAGCCCTCTTTTTTTAAGCATTTTAGGGCAGATTTTGGTACACTTTACTCAAGAATAAAGAGGGATAGCGCCTGCCTGTTTCTGTCATTACTATTGTTGCTTCATACCCTTCCGACTGAACCTAGAGTATCGAAGACTGTTAATCACTAATTTTTTTATGAATTTTCTCCCTCGAGGACAAGACCTTTGACACTTGTGGCATTTTTTTCCGTCTATAAAAAATAAACAGATTATTGCACATGCGTGACTTCGGTTCGCTGTGTCTCAAATGATCACATAAAGAACACATCAATATTTGTCTTTATCTCTTGTATGGTTACCAAGATAACGGTACGTTCGCTACAAATAGTCTTGTTTTCAGATATGTGAGTTAATAGTGTGTTTTTGTTGTGCGAACGCATTTCTTGTCTCATGAGGGGCGTGTACCGGACCTGTCAGCCGAGTGTGTCGGCAGAGAGCGTTACCAGAGCGTATTACCAGAACGTGTTGGCATGAAAAGGACCCTTCAAAAAAAAACATTCCACATTCTCCGCACGAAATGATCATTCATTAGCCAATCCTTCAGTTTCTTTTTTTTTTAGTTGCTCTGCTGCTCGGACAGCACAGTGCAGGAGTATAATCGCCGGTCGACTTCTCTCAGCCAGCTGGAAGATTTACTGATTCACTTCAACCCAAAGGACTTCAAAACCTTTGCTCTTGCTATGTTACTGCCGTCGAATGTTAATTATGACACCTTTTCCTGCTGCCATCCTTAGAGCTTTTTATACTAGAGGCATTTTTCTTTATTTTGCGTCCAAATGATGCGAATGAGGTACCAAAATGATATCAAGGAGCCCAAGAGCTTCAAGGTTCTTCCGGATATTCTTTTTACCCCGACTGAACAAAAAAGCACTCACTTCGGAACAACTATTTAAAATGGCAGGCAAGACATTACCTTCGCAAGAAATGTGGCCCGGCTGTTGCTTCCTACTCTTCGAA
Organism: Amblyomma americanum; assembly: GCF_052857255.1. Classification (NCBI taxonomy): domain Eukaryota; kingdom Metazoa; phylum Arthropoda; class Arachnida; order Ixodida; family Ixodidae; genus Amblyomma; species Amblyomma americanum. The sequence goes on along the minus strand of NC_135505.1, from coordinate 63,330,243 downwards.
AATATACAACGCAGGAAGAAGAGCCATATTGGAAAAGATGCAGAAAATAATTTTCAATCAGAAATTAAACGAAAGTAAAATTCATTTTTTTTATTTTTTCTTTGCCCTGTCCTCTTAAACTAAAACGCTACATTGGCCTACGCGGCAAATGCCCTGTCATCACTCAGTGCGTGATTCCAGTTACCTTGGAACGTCTGCTGACGGCCAGTGAACCCTGCCTGCGGCGTTGGAAATAAGTCGCATTGTTTCAAAGGCTTTATAGGCCTGCGAACGCACACATATTTTTACTGCGATGGTTGCAGAAAACCACAAACTGCTGAGGTGTGATAACAAGAAAAAACGATAACCAGTCACACCGGCATCAATTGTCCGGCTCGGGGTCTTTTGTGGACGCGAAAGGAAACCGTCGCACATTCAAGAAAAGAATTTCAACAGCTCTCGAAAGAAGCTAAGAACCCTGATTCGTAAGATGAAGTTGCCAATTTCCCTAGCCTGAAAAGAAGCCTTCCGTACGTACACGTATATGTGTGCCAAATTTACGTCATCGTAGTCTTTCCAGCTCCGCTCGCCTGAAGTTTAAATAGCAGGTTCATAAATATCGCCTTATGCATTTGGTCTGCGCAAATTTTTTCCGTGAACTAGAAAAAATGCCGTCCTGCTGCCACTAAGTCTACAAATACACTCTGCTCCCTGCAGGTTTTCTTCAGCCGAGAAAGTGACAGATTTCCATCGGTATCTCGTTGCGCGACAATGGTATTTCTATAGTGTGACGTCGCGGATGACGTAATTGCGTAGATACTGGAAGAAATAGCGTAATCTTTGTTCTGCATGGTGCTATGTAGGCAGCGTCCGGTAGAATAGCGGCTCCTCTTAATCCGAGTGCCGATAATGCGAAAATGTTTTGCCACTCCTCCATTTCGAAACAAGGGAGTAATTACGCACTGACATCCACCCAAACGCACCCGTACGGCTGCAGAGGAAATCTGTACAGCTTTCTCAAAAACTTCGTAGTTAAAGAAAATTCGTCCTGGTCCGGGGCTTGAACCCGGGACAACCGCTTCACAGGACCAGTCGCTCTACCAACTGAGCTAACCGGGACGGAAAGCTTATGGTAGGGCGAGAGCGAATTGATCAATAACTCGAAGTGGGAACATTGTTCGTGAAATAGTTAGGAGAATCCCCCATGTGTAGATTTGTAATAAGGGATTAATTACTGATTGGCATCCACCGAAGCGCATTCATAAAGCTACAATGTAAAGGAAAGAGTACAAAGGTAGCCGTATGGATGCGCTTTGGTGGATGCCAATGAGTAATTACAACGTAATTAAAAATCTACTCCACGTTGGGGGATTCCCCTGCAGCTCAAATTTCATTCATACAACTTCATATTTGTAGCCCATTCTAAGACTGCAACAACGTAATAAAGAAAACAAGTAGACACGCCTCATTTCTAAGCAGCGGGTTTTATGTATATTACCGCAGAAAACGTTCCTAATGTGCGTTTTTTGTTACATTGCAATTAACCTGGCCACTAGACGCTCTCAAAGGCTGTCTTTCTAAAAACGTGACCTCTGTATTAGCCGTGCCCTTTACTTCAAGGTTCTTCGTTTGAATTGTGCGTCTGGGGCAAAACCTCTGGAGAGAGCTTGGCCTTCCTACCAGTTTGCTTTGCGCTGTGCATTATTCATCCTGAACATAAAACTCGCTAACCCTGTAGTGAAGGGGCATCATATTTTGGAACTACAAGGAGAAATAATTCTCAAGCAAGAAGAATCGAAATGTCGAGGTTCCCAGCAGAGGCGTAACAATATCGCCCAAAAAAGAAACTATAGCGACTAACGAAGGCAGTTTAAGGACAGTTTGGTTTGTCTGCCTTTTTGTATTCATCTCTGGCGTCATAACTAAAAATTGGAATACTTTCTTTCTGTTCCACACTTGACATTGAAGCTGCTTGAGAAGTTTGTTGGGAAAAAAGCATCGCGCTAACAGAAAAACTAGACGTGCTGGAGGAATGCAAAATGTGCACGAGTAAAATAAGAACGAAATGAAGATATCTGAGTACAGTTTTCTCGTTTCAAGTTTGTAGGGGTGGGGAGTTACCGGTTCAAAGTAAGAAACAGCGATAAAAGAACGTGTAATACATTTTAAAGTTCCTTTCTCGACGAAAAAGATCGGTATTTCTCAAACAGTGGCGACAACTAGAAGCTTATTCAACGCCAGTTAAGGTAGGCTGCAGGGGACTGTTATCAACACACTGGAGCCAGGAACGCAATGAGAAAGCGGTGTTTTTAACATTGAGCGCTTTAGTTGCGCGTTTTGAGGCTCTGAATATTAAAACTCAGACACTTCGTGGCAGACTGTTCGGGTCAGGCTCGTAGCCAAGCGGTATCAGCTTGCGTAGCACTGTCTGTTTGCTGTTAACACTAGCTTACGACCGCCATTGTTTGAATAGGGTTTGGTAATCCATATCAAAGCACCAACTTTTCTACCCGAAACAAGTAGCCGTCAGCGCAAATCCATTCATTCACAGTACGAAAGTGTTAAGTTGAGGCTTCGGCGCAGCTCAATCAGTGTACAGTGCTTTACGTGCTTTCCAGATAGGTACCATTCAGTGCTCGGTCCTCTCATTCAACGCGGAGTTTCATTAAAACACGACAAGAAAGGTTTAGAACTGAATTTCGATTATGTTTCAGTCTCATGGTCCGTCCATTTTTCTACGACATCTTACTTTATTGTATAATTGTACTTCTTACTGCAGGTATATCTCTAAATAATGCCATTTATACAATAAATAGAGCTCATGAGCCAAAACTGCTGAATGGAAAAGACCAAAACGAGCTTTACGTATATTTGGACATTACAGCGAGGTTATATCACTCATAGGCAAATATTTAAAAAAAAACACTAGCTACGCCCAGTACCTTAGTGAGCATCGAAAAATTCCCTGAAACCATAAGAAATTAAAAACAGAAAACTAACTCCTAGATCTAAGTAGTCGGATAACTTTTTCTAACTTCCATCATCAATTCCGCAAACTGCACCGCTATGACATTTAGAAAACAGCCATGGAAACTCCAACATGTAGAGTGCTTTGTTAGGAAAACAAATTCTAGTGAAGGAACAAACAACTTGCCTCGTGCGCTGTCATTCCAAGAATTTTGTTCCACGTGGCCACCTGAAAAGGAATTCTCTGTAGGCTCTGCATTATCTACAAGCCGCACCTCGCAGTATCCTTGCGGTGTCGATGGGCAGAGACAGCTGGGCGTGGCCTGTGAGGCTGCCTGAACGTTGTCGTTGAGCACGTCTTGAGGCCGGTCGCAATTGACCCGCAGCAGAGAACGAAGACAGGCATCCACTTGCATCTGTATACTGCTCCCCATTGAGTGAACAGCTATCCGGGGACGGGTGGAACAAAAAACCACGTATACCACATTCTGTTCCCCGGACAGGCACTGCGCTTCTGTCATCATGCAGGAGTACACAGCAGTCCCGCGCACGCTGATAGCATGGGCCACGCTTTCGTTGTTGGAGAAGCGTTTCATGGCATTGACCAGATGCGTCAACAGCACCATACACTGCTGCAATGTAATCACCGCATCTAAGTTGTAGAATTGCCATTTCAGGATGCACTGCCGCGGCAACAGCAAACAGCGGATGAAGGCTATGCACCAAAGTGCCTCTTTCTTGTGACTGACAGCTTCCACAGCTTCGCAGATTGTGCTTCGTACGTCTCGTGGTGGCAGTTCTCTCAGCTGTGGCAGCCAGCCCTGCTTAGCGTCATCGAGGCATCCCAGGTCCTCTGTACTCACCTCATGAAGCAGCCGACGCAGGCTCAACAACTCTACGAAAGGCATCCTGGGGGCCCGTTCGTCGTTGAAGAGGTGATGGTCTTGCAATCGAATTTAGGCGTGGTGCCGCAGTAACAGAGAGCAGCAGTTCATTGACACTTGTATCGGCTGTAGGTCTGTTGACGAAGTAAGCGGCTTGGCACTTTACAGATCGAGCTGCTACGGGTTTGACAGCTTCCAAGTGGACCGCTAGTGGGAGGCGCAGAAAGTTCTGACATCGACCGCGACTGAAAGACTTTGCCTCATTTGAGATAGGATGACAGTGCTTATCATTAGACATCATGTGATTGCCTTCTCAAGTCATGTGATGTGATACTTTATCGAAGCGCAAGCGTAGTTAGCGCCTTGAAGCTTAGCAGTAGAAGCAGGAAAAGAGATATCACCGAAGTAAACCTCTCAAAACTGAAATATGCTCAGGAAATAGGAAAACCGCAACTATCATGTCCGATATGGATCGAGACCACTTGTTTGTCTGTTGACAACGTACAAAGTACAACGATTATCAGCGAAAAACGACGAAACTCAAGTTTTCAAGTGCTCTTCCCCAATAACCCGTATTAGTCGCTCGTTCGCTCACATGCTGAGTGTGTAAGGTTACTTTTCATCTTTGTGCATTCTGCTATTGTGAATGCATGTGCAACCAGCCTAACTGTTTATCATGAGTCTACGTTTTTCAGATAAAGCATTCGACGTGATCTATACAGTAGCGCATGGGTTTTGTTTGAAGTGTCGGTACCGCAGGCAGTACCATTGGAGACGGCAACTGAGTGGCCAGCAAGCTTTGGACGACCATCATTATACGAAAAATATCACGAAAATTATTCCTATGATGATCCGGATATTAAAGAAAATTTAATTTCCCGACAGAATGCAACAAGGACGTGTGTGTCTTGCGTCCCTCCCTTCAAATATACCATAAAATTTCTTTCCAGATCAATGGTGAACCACCTTGTTACAAAACGTGTATCTTTTCTTTAACGCCTACGTTGACCTCCGTGATATGTTTATCATTTGATCACTGCTTTGAGGAAATTCTGAATGGCGGCAGCGATAACAAAGGCCTCGCGGGCACATAAGAATAACAATCTTCTGTAGTTTCATACTTCTCGGAATTGCGAAATCATTTCCACACGGCAGGAGAACGGGCTTGTGGCGGCGCGATAGGCATAGCAGTATTTTTTCCCTTTCTCACTACAAGAAAGAAGCCTCTGCTACCATCATGCAGGGGCTCCTGCCAGAGTTTGGAGAAAAAAAATGATATGGATAAAACATCTCTCGTTCACAGCGATTGACGTCTGCCATATCCTGCCTTAAGCAGTGCAATAGCGCAAGGGTGCTTCTTGCGAGATGCACGTTTTTGAACAATGAAATGCAAAATCTACCAGAAAAGTGTAACATGGGAGTCGGACACAAAGCACGATACGCGTATCTAAATTGTCGTGATTATTTTCTTTTCAAAAGTGTCAAGATAGAAATAGTGGCTAATTATTATCTATGGTCTTGGCATCTCGCTCACATATTATAAAGAGGCCAGCTAAAGGCTACACAAAAATGCATATAAATGTCGCTTTAGCCTCCCTCTCTGCCTCTCAATAGGGCGAAATGAGGCTCCCCCACAAAGCAAACATGCTACTAACCGTTGCAATGAATGCGCAGGTACCATCTTTCCCAGCGTGTTCCCATGACTGATACTACTGATTCTACTCGTACCAAACCTGGCAATGTTTTGTGCGATGGCCCACTAAAGTCGGAGTTCTCTGCCCCGGGCTCCGATTGTGCCCTCACTACACGATGTTTTTGAATATCATGGCTTCACAACAGTTTGTTTTTGTCTTAGTGTAACAGTTGTACTTCCGCTGAGCTGTGTTCTAAGACCATGAATTTTTTTTTTGCTCGTGGCGTGTGAACACAGTGATTTTAAAGCGATTGCAGACGAACTTTATTATATTATGCTCTATTGTTAGATAGTGTTTTGCTAATAGCTCTAGTTGTCAATTTTATTGTGTCATTGCGGTTAAAGTGTCTTCCAGTATATATATATATATATATATATATATATATATATATATATATATATATATATATATATATATATATATATATATATATATATATATATATATTGTTGGACAGAACTGAAGCTTGGAAAGCGCCGGCGGCCGGTGACAAAAGAAGGCGACGACACAGTGTGGGTGCTTTTGAAGAAGGAGCCGACGACGTGTGCCGAACGCTAAAAAACGCTCCTGTGTCGTGTCGTACCGGGTTCCTGGTTTCCGAAGGACCTCTTGGTTGAAGGCCAGTCGACGTCTTACACCTCTTGGTTGAAGGCCAGTCGACGTCTTTATACTACAAGTGGTGGATGTGCGACGATCTCTTCACCCTGGAGCTCCGCAGCCGTGTCCTGCCTCCCACTTCCATCATGACCGAGACCAAGCCCCAAGCTGTACCCCCGTCACCCGCCGTCATCGGTTCCGGCGCCGTGCGGCTGCGAGTGCCCGCCATTTGCAGTGCCACGGATGACACCGACGTAGAAATTTGGTTGGCGTCCTACGAACGCGTAAGCGCTTACAACCGTTGGGACGATACTGTTAAGTTTACGAACGTCATTTTCTACTTGACCGACGTGGCAAATCTGTGGTTTCATAACCACGAGGCCGACATCTCCACCTGGACGGCTCTCAGATCCAGCCTAACCGAAGTCTTTGGGCGTCCCGCTGTCCGTAAGCTCCGCGCAGACCAACGATTACGAAATCGGGCCAGCTCACTGGTGAAGTTTTCACCAGTTACACAGAAGACGTGGTGAACCTATGCAAACGTGTCAATCCCTCCATAAGCGAGTCTGACAAGAGCGAGTCTGACAAGATTGACGACGATGCCTTTCAAATGCTCGTCACTAAGGATCCCCAGCGTGTCTCCGACGTCGTCAGTTTCTGACAAAGCTTTGATGAGCTGCGCAAACAGCGCCTTTCCACACAGCGTTCCGACCTGCAGGACGCCACTCTCTCAAGCTTGGCTTTAAACAGGAATGATGCCATGGACTACCAGTCCCTACTTCAACACATCCAAACCTTTGTTTGTGAGGAAGTCGCCCGCCAGCTGTCGGTCTCCACGTGTCCGCCTCCGCCTACCCCATCACTGGCGCACTGCCTTCAACGCGTCATCCAGGAGCAGGTCGCTGAGGTGCTGCCCGTTCAAAGTCAGCAACCTCTCGTTGCGGCGCCTCTCACATACGCTGATGCCGTGACCCGGCCATGACCGCAGCCTGTTGGTCCTGCCTACAGACAGCCACACAATCTTCACGCGCGGCAGCGGCATTCCCCTCCCGCTCCTCGGCCTGTTTCACGCTACCAGCCAATGCCTGCAAACCCTTGGCGCACGGAAGACAATCGGCCCATATGCTACGCCGGTGGCGTGGCTGGTCACGTGGCCCGATTATGCCGCAGTACCCGTCCCCATCCCTACGCTTATCGTCGTGAGCCAGCCTACGAGATTGCGACATCTCCGCTGCCAGCGTACCATGAAGAGCATCCTCGCGACCCTTCCCGCTATGACATCCGTTCCAGTCGCTCGCCATCTCCTCGCCATCGTTCTCGTTTGCCGATGACCCGCCGCCCACCGGCCGTTCAACCGGAAAACTGAAGGCCGCAGTTCCGGAGGCAAGAACTGCGACACCGGCGAATCGTCAAAGCCCTTTTTCTGTACCTGCCAATATCATTGCGGTGCTCGTGGAGGGCATAGCTGTCAACGCGCTTATTGACACTGGTGCCGCAGTTTCTGTCCTAAGTTAAGATCTTTGCCGTAGACCACAGAACAAGACTATCTTCCTTCGTGCCGTAGACTGAAAAAAGTGACGACGCTGCTTCCTTCCGTTTCCCTACGCACCCCCTCTGCTCAAGATATCCAGCCCATAGCAGCTTACAACGCCCGTCTCCTTACCAACGAAGTTTCGTATATCATCGAATTCATCGTCCTCGCCCACGCTTCCCACAACGTTATACTTTGTTGGGACTTCCTATCCACCCATCAAGCTGTCATCGACTGCGCTTGTGCCGAACTTAAGTTATCGATATTGACTGACGCTCCCTATGCCGTGCCACTTCCCGCTGACGCTACAGTGGTTGTCGCCGAAGACACCGACGTTCCGCCTTTCTCCTCCGCCCTTGTGCCGCTTTCTTGTTCCGCCCTCTCCGACGCAGCCGTTGTTTACGCTCCCTTGCCACACAGTACCACCATAAACTCCGTTTTACTGCCGCACGTCCTGTTCACGATGTGTGATGGTTCAAGCGCTATTTACGTTTGCAACCCGTTTTCCTGCCCTACAACTTTACTGCGTGGACAGTCGCTTGGCAGGGCCGGGTTGCTCGATCCCACCGATGCCTACCCCCTCGACGATACCGATACCTCTGCTGCTCTTCCAATCAGCGCCATTAAACCTACTCCTTAAGTCGTTGACCCGTCATCTCTTGATGTTTTCCAACGCTCCGTCGACGCTGGATTGTCTCCTACGCCACGTGCTCAACTTGCCGCCATTTCTCAGCGCTTTACCGCTTCATTTGATTGCAAGCAACCTTCCTCGGGCCGCACGACATCTGTTACGCACTCTGTTGACACCGGAGCACATACCACTTTGCGGCAGCGCCCCTACCGCGTCTCAGCCGCTAAACGCCACACCATAGATGAACAGGTCAATGATATGCTCCAACGTCATGTGATCCAGCCGTCCAACAGCCCATGGGCATCCCCAGTTATGCTGGTGAAGACGAAAGGTGGTTCAATTCGCTTTTGCTTGGACTACCGCCGCCTGAACAAGATAACTCGCAAGGACGGTTACCCTCTCCCAGGTATCGACGACGCTCTCGACTGTCTTCAGGGAGCTGAGTTCTTTTCTTCATTGGACCTGCGCTCTGGTTACTGGCAGGTGCCGATAGCAGAGGCCGATCGCTCGAAAATCGCCTTCGTTACACCCGATGGGCTCTATGAATTTAACGTCTTGCCATTTGGCCTCTGCAACGCTCCTGCCACTTTCGAGCGTATGATGGACAACCTTCTTCGTGGGCTCAAGTGGCATACCTGCATTTGGTACCTGGACAACAATGTTATCTTTTCTTCAGATTTTCCATCCCATCTTCAACGCCCGGAGACTGTCCTCTGCTGTCTGGCTGACGCTGGTCTCCAACTCAGCCTGAAGAAGTGCCGCTTTGGAGATCGACAGCTAACCATCCTTGGACACGTCATCGCAAAGGATTGCGTTCTCCTGTACCTGGCGAAACTGCGCGCTGTGGCGGAATTTCCGACACCAACTTCCATGAAAGAACGTTGCAGTTTCATCGGCCTTTGCTCCCACTTCCGCCACTTCATGCGCAAGAGTGGCCATGGAAGCAGCGATACAATGTGGTTCACCAACGTCTTTCGCTTTTTCATCCATCAGTGTCTGGTCCCCTTCACTGGCAGCGTCGCTTCAGTTCTAGTTCTGTGCTATGGCGGAATCCAATCGGCGTTTTTTCGACGGAAGTGCGCCGGCGTCAAGTCACAAATGCTCCCACGGCCCATAGAATGCTTTCATGACGCAGCTGGTGACCGCTCCGCAAGTTTTTTACTCCGGATTGGCATCGACGTCAACCATCGCCGAATATAAAAATGAGCTGCACCGTCGCCACCCCTTCAGTGGTCATGGGAGCAGCGATACGATGTGGTTCACCAACATCTTTCGTTTTTTCGTCCTTGAGGTTAGTCCAGTCTCACCCAAGCGTTCAAGTGATGTCTGCCTCGTTATGCTCCCTTGCCCACAAGTGCTGTTAGAAAATGTATGCCAGTGTTGTTATGCGCTCAAACTGCTCTTGTCCGGAGATGTTGAATTAAACCCTGGCATTGGCCATAACACTCGCACCAACCCTCAAAACCCGACGCCCGAATCTTATAGCGGTGCCATACTCGCCATCCTAGAGGATCTAAGAATCCCCTGAACAAACATTGAAGAGGGCAAGGTCGAAATATTGAACTCAGTTAAAGGGAAGCTGAAACGGTTTTAAAATCGCAGAAACACTGTGGTTGGGAAGACAGGACCTTGAAAATCATGTGTGTAATTTTTTTTCCCGATTCTATCCGCAAACAGAGCTGCAATCGCTTCTTAAAAACCCGCCGCCGACACGCCCTCGTCGCTTCCGGAAGCGCCGGGTGGGGGGACGGCAGAGACGGAGAACTGGCGGAAGTGACGCCATTCACGGAGAGTCGGCCGGCCGTCCGGCTGCGCTTGCTCCGCTGCGGCCCGCGCTTTGGCGAACGACAGATCAACGCAACCTTCTGCCAGTGCCGTTTGCTTTCTCTCGTTCCAGCGTTCCGTGTAAGAAGCCTGCATATAAACCAGTTTTCGTATGGTGCTCGTTTCGAACAGCGCTAAGCACACAGCTTGGTAGAATCCGTCGGTTGTTCTCCCCCAGCCTCTTCCACGTTAAAGGCCGCTAGGGGGCCAGACGAAGAGAACGCCCTTCGCAAGTGCTCCTGCTTCGACGCCTCCTTACACCCGGCAAACATCAACGCAGTAGAAAATGGAGTACTCCATCGCTTTCTACTGATCAAGCGGAATCCGTGGATACCCGCTTTACATCCGTGAGTCCAGATTTCGCCATTTTCTGCCCGTCGGAATATCCAAGGCAGAGAACGCCGCGCTAAGCCTAGGCGGCGTCGGGCCGTCGGCCCGAAGGAACGCTGCTACAGCTCACGCCGCACCCGTGAGGATGGCGGACGCTGACGCGGCGGCGTCGGCTGGAGCCACGACACCGCTCGAAGAGAATCTTCACAGCGACGACAACGCTACCAACAACGCTACCGACAACGCTACCGACCACGCTACCGACAACGCTACGGACCTCTCGCAGAAGAGAACAATCGACAACGGCGGATGGTTCACTGCCAAATACCAGAACTCGAGACTGATTGCCGTTCCAGAAGCCGGGACAGACGCGGCGGACAATTCAGCGCTGAGCCAACCCAAACTCAAGTGGAATCCCGTTCGGCGAGAGAAGCTACCTCCTTTGCCAAAAAAACGACTTCAAAGTCATCATTAGACCGAAGAATGGACTCAACATCAGCGAACTGAGCACGCATCAGATGGCCCGGGCTATAACCAAAGCATGCGGAAAACCAGACATCTGCAACGAAGGCAGATTCCTTATACGGCTGCACAACGGATCCAACATCGCTATACTCAGCACGCCAAGTATGGAGACTGCCAGTGCTGTGCAGTGTATTTCAAGTCTACGCTTTGCTGCAAAGAACTATGCAGTGACAGCTTACGTGGCCGCACCGGACAATTCGTGCAAAGGTGTCATTCATGGAGTGGACGCCGGGACCACGCCAACTGAACTACTATCGCATCTCCAGGTACGTACCCAAGGAGTCAAAATACTTTATGCAAGAATGCTTGGCAAATCCCAAAGCGCGGTCATTACCTTCGAGGGAAAGATCGTTCCGCGCTACGTCTATTACTACGGCGGCGAGATACGTTGCTACCTCTATCGATCATCGCGGCAAGTGTGTTATACATGCTTAAAGGCCGGACATAGGGCGGACGTATGCCCGACACCTGACGTTGTCGTCTGCTCTAAATGCACCGAGCCAGTGATCGAAGACGGACACTCCTGCGAGCCCAGGTGTGTGCTATGCACGGAAGCGCATCCTACGGGGGCAAAGGAGTGCAAGGAACGCCTCAGGAAACCGAGACCACGGACGAGAAAAAAAGAGGAACCAGGCGGCGGAGACAACGGCGGACGCGGCCGGGCCCGGAAACGCTGGTTCAGCGAGGACTCCAGTTCAAAATCCAAGTCCAGATCGGCATCGAGATCAGGATAAAAGTCGAGATCGGCGTCCAGGACCCGGGAGGATCCAGAAACCAAAAAGAAGCAGGAGCAGAAGAAGACCGCACCAAAAAAGGAGGAAGCAACCAGGGTGAGCTGGAAAGAGCATCTTATCCCCACCTCTCCCACTGCTCCAAAAAACACAAACACACAGAAAACAGTGATAGGTAACAACGCTAATGGGGAAGCTAACGAGGACGTTCAAGAGCTAAGACAAATAATTCAGGCGCTCAGGGCAGAAAACGCCGAGCTGAGACAGAAACTAAACGATCTGATAGACGAACTAAAGGCCCAAAGAACAAGGCAGAACAGCACTAACCCGCAAACAGACGAAGCTCAGGCGACAACTGCCATGGTTGCTGTTAACAATGCACTGGCAAATCTTAGCAACCTCATCTCCAATATCCAAGACGAGACGCGCAAGGATAGAGAGCGTCTAGTACAATTCACAGCCATGAAATCCAGAGGAAAACCCTATAACAGGCCATCCCAGTATGGCGAGCAACCGTAAACGCTCGGTAAAGTTGGAAACCCTTGAAATATGGCAGTAGAACTGCCGTGGGATCCGCCGAAAGCAGGGTCTTCTTAAACAACACATCACAAATTGCACCTCTCCGCCAGACATAATCGCCCTACAGGAAACCGGCTGCTCACTCACTCTCGCGGGGTACTCCGTCTACGAGGGGCAGGGGCAAAGCAAGGTCGCCACGCTGGTTGCAAAAGCAATCACCGCAATCAGACACGACATCGACGGAACGGACATTGACCACGTCCTTATAGAAATCATTACCCAAAAGAGAAGCCAAGAAAGCACCTTCCTACTTAACGTGTACAGCCCGCCAAGCCAGAGGAAAGCCAATTTCAGCTACATGCTAGGCAAAGCAGAAGAAGCAGCAGGCAAGAACGGTATCGTTATTCTGGGGGACTTTAATGCCTGGCATAAAAGTTGGGGCTACGTTCGGGAAACCCCGAAAGGCAGGGATCTAGCCAGGGAAGCTGATCGTAGAAGGCTCACCCTCATCACTGACCACACCCAACCCACGCGAGTGGGGAACAGCATCAACCGAGATTCGTGCCCAGACTTATCATTTGTCAAAGGGGTAAGGCACGCAAGATGGGAAAACGACGGCGAAACTCTAGGCAGTGACCACTGCATCCTGCGCATCCATATAGAAACCCTCCCGATCAGGCGACAACATGGCCAGGCTAGACTGACAAACTGGGAAGCCTATAGGAAATCCAGGGCACAGCATGAAGACGCTGAGATCACCGACATAAAAGGCTGGGTCGCAAGAATCAAGACAGACTGGCGAAAACTAACCCGAAAGGTCGCCCTCACTACCAACACACCCGAGGTGGACAAACATCTCTTACACCTTTGGGACGCCAGACGGGGCCTACTAAAAAGGTGGAAAAGGCAAAAGCATAATAGGCGGCTCAAGCGTAAGATCGCTGAGGTCACCAGACAAGCTGAATAATATGCGACGGAGCTCTCGAGGCGCGACTGGAACCAAAAGTGCAACGAACTTCAGGGGACTCTAGGTTGGGCCAAGACATGGGCCTTGCTAAGGGCTCTCATAGACTCAACCACCACCAAATCTGAAACCCGTAAGACGACCCAAAGGATCGCGCACCAGTTCCAAGGCACTGACGAGGAAATGCTACAGAACATCAAGCAGCGTTACATCGGCAATGCAACATACGCCGACAGCAGCGGCATACACGGGCAAAACGAATCCCGCTCTGGACGAACCTCTTACCATAGAAGAAGTCAGACACGCTGTGATGTCCGCCACAAAGAACACAACACCAGGGAGGGATGGCATCACCAATGCCATGATAAGGAATGTGGATGACAATTCAATCAAAAGATTCACGGAGTTCATCAATAAACACTGGGAACAGGGGACCCTCCCGGACGACTGGAGACATGCGGAAATAGTAATGATTCCGAAGTCCGGAAAGACTCCACACCTGGACAATCTTAGACCCATTTCCTTAACATCATGCTTGGGAAAAGTGTACGAGAGAGTTGTGCATCACAGGTTGCAGACCCACCTTGAGGACAACGAACTCATGCCACACACTATGTTTGGATTTCGAAAATACCTATCGACACAGGACGTTCTCCTGCAGATCAAGGAGGAGGTGCTTACTTCCGTTCCAAAATATGGAGAAAACATCTTGCTCGCTCTCGATCTTCAAGCGGCCTTCGACAACGTCAGTCACAGGGCTGTGCTGGAGGGGCTCAGCAAACTGGGTTGTGGGCAGAGAATATTCAACCATGTGAAAGCCTTTCTGAATAACCGAACCGCTACCATTGGAATAGGAGGCATCAGGACTGACACCTTCAACACCCCAGAAAAAGGAACACCACAAGGCTCTGTGCTATCACCTATGCTTTTTAATATTGCAATGATTGGTTTAGCAAGGGCGCTCGAAGAAATTGAAGGAATCAGGCATGCCATCTACGCAGATGATATCACAATCTGGGTGACAAGGGGATCCTTAGGCGAAAAACAAGAGCTTCTTCAGCGAGCGGCAGACACGGTCAACGCATACGCCCGACACTGTGGACTTGCATGCTCCCCTGAAAAATCCGAGGTGCTCAGAGTCTACAGACAAGGGTATGATCTGCAAAACTCCATAGATATCTACATAGGGGAAACGAAGGTTCCAGAAGTATCGAAAGTTAGGATCCTCGGCATGTGGGTCCAAAGCAACCGTCGTATTGATCACACGATCAGACAGCTAGCAAATACCACAGCACAGATCACCAGGATGATTGCAAGAATTTCAAACAGAAGAAGAGGTATGAAGGAGGAAGACACATGTAGGCTAGTACAGGCCCTCGTGGTCAGTAGGATCTTATACGGCGTCCCCTACCAAACACCGCTCGAGCAATAAAAGGAGCAGTTGGAGGCAATTCTTAGAAAAGCATACAAATGCGCTCTCGGACTGCCGGTCAGCACTTCGACGGAGAAATTCCTTAAACTGGGCATAAACAACACAGTACAAGAACATATCGAGGCCCACCTTATCGCGCAGAAAACAAGACTGATGCTGTCCGCAACAGGCAGAAACACGCTGCGGTTGCTGGGCATGAGGGACGCTTTGAAAGAAATCAATAGCACAGCGAGCGTTCCAAATGAAATCAGGAGGATCATTGAGATCAGTCCGATTCCAAAAAACATGCATCCAGATATACATAAGGCGAGAAGAAAGGCAAGATCTGAATTCCATGAAAGAAGCTTCGCCGGGGCAAAAGACGTATTATATGTTGACGCAACAACATACAGACACCGATATGGCTCGGTAGCCAGCGTGGTGGATCACCAGCTCAGGGAAATCAACTGCGCTTCGATAAAAACCAACAACATACTCGAAACTGAGGAAGCAGCAATTGCACTCGCCATCACATAGAAGAGTGACGAGCCCCATGCACACATCATTACAGACTCGCAAGAGGCGTGCAGAAGATACAGCAGTGGACGCATATCCACTGCAGCCATTCACATACTCAAGGCGAGGAGAATCACTTTTACGAGATGCTTCATCACGTGGACACCAAGCCATGAGGCTGTCAAAGGGAACCAATGTGCGGACGCCAATGCCCGAGCATACGCCAACCGGGAGGCGCGCACCGAAGGGGAACTGGACGCAGTCACTAGACGGTATGGAGCCATCTTAGAACACCAACGAGCCCATCGGAGGACCTACCCGCCTCCCCACAAAGACCTGAGTAAACAGCAGTCAGTTGCCTGGAGACAACTACAGACTAATACATACCCCAATATGAGTTTACTCAGCAAAATCTATCCATCCACTTATGAAAACAAATGCCCGCTATGCGGTGAACACGCAACGCTTTACCACGTTACATGGGCCTGCCAGAAAATGCAGGCAGCGCCGAAACAACACACCTACACCGGAGCAGTGGGAGGCTGCGCTGTCCAGCTCGAAGCCTGAAGAGCAGCTCAAGCTGATCGACAGGGCTCGCAGGACTGCAAAGGCCGCTGGGGCCCGGGACTGAGGGCTCCCCCTACGCTGCGAGAAATAACCCCTATACAATAAAGTTTTTCATTCATTCATTCATTCATTCATTCCACGTTAACCAAACAATCTGGTGTTACGCAGCATGCCGAAACTGCCTGCACAAAATGTGTACTGCAATATTTCTCTTTTCGTTATATTACTTTCTTACCTGTTTGTAGACTCTTTGCCTTTTCCAGCTGGTTCACATCCTCGCTGAGCTAAGGCCACTTCCAGCACTGTCTTTAAGGCACACAGTCTTGAACTTTTTTGAGGTCATTATGCACTGTGTGCCTTTTTGCTTTTTCCTTATTGCTTGCACCTCATGGCAGTATAAGCAATTCTCTTAATCTTTCATCAGCGCGCAGGACACGCAGCTGCACCTAACTGAACAAAAAACCGATTATATAAGCTTAGTATACTTGAGCAAAGCAAAGATTTTCCTTCATGAGCGCTTGGTCATGGCTGACGATCGACAATGGCGTCAGAATTCATACAAATTTGTCCTTGTGTCAGAACGGCAAAGTGGTCGAGCAGCGGTATGCATATATCTGCCACAAGTAATTCTGCTGGTTATCTCGATACACAGCAGCAGCAACTATATCTCGCAGAATACTAGTTTTGATGAGCAGCACTGCGAGCTCCGAAATTTTCGGCTTGCTTAGCTTCTTATCAGGCGGTGGCACCAGTTTTCTGCTTAGTCTGTAGTTCTAAACAATTTCGAAATAGGTTTGCGCGCGCTCGTCCAAATTCCGACAGTCCGGCGGTTCCACAGTTACCCGGAAACAAAGATTATGGGAATGCGCTGTCTACACCGGAGTCGACGAAGATATTGATAGCAGAGAAAGCTGGGAAGCCCTGCTGCGCAGCGAAGAACCCGCTCGGCAGAAACAAGCCAATCCGCCTGGCGGCTGACGCCGCGAAGAGACAAAATCTATTTGTTAGCCTTTAGTCACGGAGGCTCCGGCCCCCGCCCTCCAGGACTGCGTGCAGGGGGCGGTGAGTAGTAAGGGGTCTCCATTTCTGGTGGAAATGAAAGCTGTCATCCACCCATCCATCCAGTCGAGATTTCCAACACGTGAAAATGCCGCGAATTGACTTTCGCTGCCGGCGCACTCCGCGGCGTCGATCGTTGGTTCCTCCGTTTTCTGAAGCTGCTGATGGCTCGAACATGCATGGTGAAAGTCCAAACTGTTCAACACTGCTTGAATTATCCATAATTTCTAAAACGTAGTCCTTAAAAGCCCGCTGAAGCAACGCACTACGCAGCAAAGCCGTCGGTGCCGGCCGGAGATCCACGTGGATGACGTCACGACGGTCCCGACCAATCGCGGGCAAGAGCGGCGTTCGCTCGGCGCCCTGAGGCGATGGGGCGCGTTTTCTTCTAAAAACAGCTTTTTGCGTTTATTTCCGCTGTTTTTGAATGAGATATTCTGTTTCTGCGGACTGAAACTACAAAATGACGTAGAGAACTCATTTTTTTCGAAACGTGCTTCATCTTCCCTTTAAGTCTATCACATGCAATCGAGAAGAACTAGACGTGAAGGTTACTGATATTTCAAACCGGCTTTTAAATGTTGAGACCAAACTTACGAGTTTTGAATCCGTCCGTCAGGACCTTAATGCTCTCAAGACAACTGCTTAAGGGCACAGGGTAAGCTTTATACTTCCCATGCATTTTAGGCCATGTTGAGGTACATGTTTCTCACTAACTAATAACAGTAGCCTAATAATACATATATCATTGTTTGCCAAATTTTGTGCTCATTTTACTGAACTAGAATATTTGAAATGTGTTGAAAATTCGATTTTTAATAAAATTTTTTCCGGTAGTACACAAATCTGGCCTTTCTTTGCGCATTTCAAAATTCATAACAGAATAACTGCTCAGTGAAATTGCTTAATTCTAGTTCAGTAGTTGGCAACACTTAAGTAGATGATTGCAAAAAAAATCAGCCGTCTGTCTTGAAAGGCATTGGAAATAATGGTACCTTTGTAAGAAAAAACTGTTTTGAGATAATAGAGCGTAAAGAAAAAAAAGATGTGAAAAACCATTTTTTATTCGCAGAAACGCCTCCATAGTAATTGGTTTAATAGCCCCCTGCTTCGTAGTCACTGTCGCCGTCATTTTTTCGCTTTTCGGCTTGTCGTTTTGACTGTCGGGCCTCTTTTGTAAGCTGTCGTGTTGCTCGGTCCGCAAAGTACATGCGCTTATGGTCAGCTTCCCTCAGCCACTTGATGGTGTTGCTCCCTGGGTTCAATCCACACGCCTTCAAAACGTTGGCCCATGCGATGCTACCATCATTAAATGAAAGAACAGCATCCAGTGTTGCCATCCGTAGGGTCCGAAGCCTAACAAACACATTCTTTGGCGCGCGTTCCCAAACAACATGGTTGAACGACTCATTTGCATTTTGAGTTCGCCCATGCAGACACTTCTCTAGGAGCTCAGCCTTCGATAGCTCCCTATAAATGGGTTTGATAGCCTCCAAGACAGATGCAGGCAAACTCTCCTTGTGGAAAAATGGCTTGCCCTCTGACTGACTTCTGTTGAAGGCACACCCCGTATCAGGTCCCTTTGGGCAAAGTCCATGGCATGGGTCATCGTCGTGGCCGATAAGTGGAAGAAGGTTGCCCAAACGGCCTTTCGCATTTCATCCAGGTTTCCTACATTTCTTCTGATGGCCAAACCATAGTACGTCTGGAGCTTGTCTGTTACTGCATCAGTCAGTCGGCCTCGGCCCGAGAGGCTCTTTCCATCAGAGAGTTTTCCTACTTTGTTTCCTTTTTTTAGCCTTCGTAACCTTGTGCCCATCCTTTTTTGCACGTGCCCTATGCACTCAACCTTGGATATTTCAACGGAACCACCATATGGCATTTGTGCCTTCACAGCCATAAAAGCCTTGCTGTCACCATCCCCAAGGTATTTGACGTATCGAACGCCGTGAAGCTCCTCACTCCTGCCGAAAATTTTCAGTGCTCCTGCGACTTCCATTCCACCGCTGGTGCCTTGGTAGTTGCTTTGGCACACCTCTCTATGAAGGGGGCACTGTTTGTACCCTTGATGCTGCATTTTGGACAACGTTTAGACAAAACCTCCACATCCAGCACTTTCCCAGAGTCTACACTGGTCGCAGAGACTATGCCGTTATTGGAAGTATGGCCTCGCTTCTGTAAGCTTCCATCAAGAGCAACTGCGATGTCTTTATCCCCCTCATTCAGCTGCACAGCTTCGTCAGCTGCCCTTTTCATCGACTCCTGAGCAGCAGCTTCGATGTGACCTAGAAGCTCTTGATTGTATTTCGCAAACTTTGTCGGCGGCTTAGGAAGGTTTAGCATAGCAAAGAGTATATTTCCTGCAGCCATTCCCTTACCAGTGGACCTCAAGGCATGCACTAACCTGAGGTTGGCTTCATAGAGGCCAGAAGTAGTTTTCTTGGACGTCTCAAATCGTTGTGCGGCACTACACACTTCACAGTTCAAACTGTAAACGCTTGCAACACCTACCCGTTTTGTCACAATTTCGATGAGCTCAACACTTCCACCTCACTCTCTGCACACACAAATCTGTGTAATTGCGGCACAAATGCCGTCCATGTCCATTAAGGCATATTGGCTGCTGCTCTGTAGCACATCCTCTTCCTGGAAGTACAGAGAAAATCTTGAAAGCTTCGATGTCGAGGAGCTGGCGCGTTCGGCGTTCGGGATCTCATTTGGTCGTGGACATCCTTTTGCATTTTCACGATGAGCGTAGCGGTTGCCATGAAATTCACGCCTGACGAAGGCCTTCTTTGCCCTGGGCATCTCAACTTATCAGCAGCAACCAACACCGGCACAATTTACAATACTGATCGAAAGGGATAGCACTCGGACGCAGCTGCATGAAGGTTGCAGAAACGTGGAAAAAACGTGCAAAGCGTCTCAGGATTGTCTTGGCTAAAAAAGAGGAGCTGTACAATAGTTGCCAGACAATTTTTTATATGTAGTTGATTTTAGACAAGCTTTGAAATCAGGTGGTGGACTTTTTGGTTGAAAAAATTGACGTTAATCCTGAAAGGGGGCGTGGCCGCTCACTACTTGGTTTCGGAAAAAGCGTTTTTCAGCCGTAAATATGGCTTTCTGAGGAAAGTGCGATCATGGAACATGTGTAGAAAGAATTGAACTTCTAAAATTCTAAAAGAAAAAAAAAACGATTTTTTTCTAATTTTATCTTACCCTGTGCCCTTAACCACTTGCCTAAGAAAATTCTTCATTAAGGGCCCGAATGAACGACCGCGAAGATAGATCCCGTAGAGATAACCTCTTATTTTTCGGTATATCTGAAAGCATCGAAGGCACCGAAACGCGGTCGCAGTCGGAGGAAAAAATTGTGAATATAATACAGCAAAAAATGCCACTTACGCTTTCTAGTACTGATATCTCCCGGGCCCACCGAATCGGCATTGCAAACCCTACTAAAACACGGCCAATAATGGTGAAATTTTCCAACTACAAAACAAAGAATATGCTATTAAATGCTCAATATAAACTCAAAGATTCAGATGTTTCCATGCCTGAAGGTTTTAGTCCATCTGCAAGACATGCTAGAAAAAAACGTGGAATTTGCGAAGGAAACTGCGCCTAACACGAGCTTCAAACTGAGGCGCGTAAGGTTATTCTTAACAAGAAATGCTACACCTATTGTGCTGAAAGTTATAGCGTTTGTGAACAAACTAGCGTGTATGCTACAACCTCATGTGTTGATCTGGGTGCCGCGGGTGCGTCTGATGATTCGAGATAGCTGGCTGGGCGCCTTCGTCCGCGTGCGCAGCCGATCTCTAGAATTTCAGTGCTATTCATCAATATACGCACTGTTGTTCGCAACCGCAATGACCCTTCCTGTGCCGCCAGTACCACATCGGCCGACATTATTGTCCTAGCGGAAATATAGCTGAATGATTCTGCTAGAAGCGCGGAAATCCTCGCTAGCCAAAAGCGGTACTGCCTATTTCCCTGCGATCGCGCAGTCACACGTGGTGGAGGTGTTCTGGTCGCCGTCTCTGATTATATCGATAGCCTTCATATCGATATCCCTACAACACTGGAGTTCTTATGTGTGCAGATCACAACTGAATATCGAAGACTTCTATTGTGTGCATGCTACCGCTCGCCCTCTACTGGGATTGGTTTTTCGAGCGATCTTAATGACGCGCTAAGCGTTTGTGTGCCAAATTTCCGAATCTTCTTGTTTTTTATTTGGTGATTTTAATTTCCCTATTATTACCTAGTCTAGCGATTCGTATACCACTATCAACTCTACGTCAGAATCGTCTAATTTTGTAAATCTTTGTTCTGACTTATGTTTAGCGCAGGTAATAACGCAGCCTACGAGGGTCACATCTTCAACATCAAATGTATTAGACTTGTTACTAACAACAGCTCCTGAAGCTGTTTCCAATATTAGCTATTTATCAGGTATAAGCGATAATTCTTTATCACATGTCATGTTGAACTTCCCTGCTCGAACGTCGCTTAACAATATAAAACTAATATAAGATTATGCTATAGGAAATTACACTGCGATCAATAAAGTACTTGAAGACTTCTTTGACAAATTTCTGGAAAACTACAACAAAACATCCGTAAATACCAATTCGCAATTTTTCAGAATTAAGCTTTGCGAGTTGGTCGACTTGTATATTCCTCAAAAACAAAAAAAAGCTTTTAACTAACTGCCACTATCCATGGTACAACCGCTCATTAAAACGTCCGGCAAGCAAAAAAGGAGGCTTGTTCGCAAAGCTAAGTCTTCTGGAAAGCGTGAGCACTGGTCAGCACTCCAAAAAATGATAAGTAGTTACAAGAAGTCTTTGAAGGAATCGAAGCACTACAACTTTAATGTGACATTGCCAACGCTTCTAACGAGCAATCCAAAAAAAAAAAATTTTGGAATGGTGTCAATAAACGAGACCAGTCATTTATAGCCCTCGTTGACCCCCAGTCAAACCCCATTTCAAGCACTGATGTCGCTGACATCCTTAACGAGACCTTTAGTGCAGCTCTTTGAAGTATCGTAACTGATATTACTCATGTTAGAGACTACGCATGTAACATAAGCTTTCCAATGGATCCTGTCAGGATTGGTTATGACAGAATTATTAACATAGTTAACAATTTGAAAATATCCTCTTCTTGCGGGCCTGATAACATTAAGATTCAAGTCCTGAAGAATACTAAAGTGTACTCCGCAATTTTTTATTGAAGATATTTCAGCAATCGCTTGAAACAGGAGATATACCACAGGAATGGAAACTGGCTAAAGTGATTCCACTCCATAAATCTGGCGACAGGCATTCACCCATCAGTTATCGTCCCATATCATTAACTTACATTTCCTTCAAAATCATGGAGCATATAATAATTTCTCCATTCTCTGGTTTTATTGAATCATTTTCGTTTTTCACGCCTACACATGTTTTCAGGAAACAGTTTTCTATTGAAACACAATTATCTTTGAGCAACGAAATTTATTCCATTCTTGATGAAGGTTCAGAGGTCAACGTCATGTTCTTAGATTGTTGCAGGGCTTTCGATAAAGTGTCGATAGTCTGCTATTGTATAAGCTTGCTCATCTTCATATCGACCCGAAAGTTCTAGCATGGATTCGTTGTTTTTTATCTAATCTCTCGCAGTTTGTCCACGTTAACGGTCGTCAATAGAGAGTTTTTGTTTCACGTACGTAGAGGGTTCACGTACGCAAACGTGAGAAGTCTACGTAGTCTGCACGCAGGTCGTTTGAAACCCTTATAGTTACACGTACTCGACGCACGCCGCGCGTTACTCCTAGCACCATCTACTAAGAAACACAGACACTGGTTGTAGCCTAAATCATCCAAGACCAGTCTTTCAGCCAAGCTATTCGGTCGGTCCTCGTGTTTGGCGGTTTGGCTATGTTTGGCTGGTTTGGGGCTATCTCAGTTCGAGATCTCGCGAGACCGTTGCTATGTCGACGACGAATGCTACTTCGTCAGGCTTAACAGCTGAAAAATCGCCCTTCTGTCTGAAAAACAAAAGCTATTTGTCGCTTGAAACCTTACGCGAGGGTAAGAATGGGCAAATCGAAGGCGAATACAGCTGTTTAGAACACCATATCGCCTCGAGGGATTAGCGACGAAGCTGTTATCGCTGTGAAGCGGCGGGCAGGGCGCCGTCATGTTTGTCAACGCTACGTACGCAAGCAACGCAGAGACCGCAACGTAAAAATCCGAATTTCACGCACGTAAGTACGTGAGACTCGCGCATACACTTTGCTTCTGCGCATGCGCACTGGTCACCCGTAAGCGCTCTACGTACGTGAAGCCTATACGTATGTGAAACAAACTCTCTAATCATCTTCAATGCCGGTTACGTCTTTGATACCACAGAGATCGGTACTCGGACCCTTGTTATTCTTTGTGTACATTAATGATCGGCCTAACAATATAAAATCTTCTATCAAACTCTTTGCATACTATACTATACTGCATACTATACCGTGAAATTTAAAGCACTAATGATTTCTACATATTGCAAGCAGATCTTAACTGTGTTACTGACTGGTGTACTAAATAGAAAATGGTTTTAAACGCGTCAAAATGCAAATCCATGCGCTTTTCAAGTCAAGGTGTCTCGCCACCAGCCTCTTACAGTATCAACAATGCTTCGTTGGCCCCGGCTACATCATATAAATACCTAGGTGTACACTTGACATCAAAGTTATCCTGGAACCAGCATATCACCTACATTACTGGAAACGCTAACCATATGCTCGGTTACATAAAAAGAAACTTTTCCAATGCACGCACTTCAGTCAAACTTCTTTATAAAACACTGGTTTGTTCAAGGCTTGAATACGCCGCGTCGATATGGGACCCTCAAGCTAAGTCACTTATATCTGCTTTGGAAGCTGTTCAGAACCGTGCCGCTCGTTTTACCTTCCACAACTATGACCGCACATCAAGATTCACACTAATGAAAAACACTTTGTCAATACCATCACTTTCATTGCGCAGAAAAATTTCACGACTCTGTCTTTTTTTCTTTAAGATCTACAATCTAAACCCTGTTTTGAAAAACGCTTTGCTCTTTCCACCAACCTATGTTTCATCGCGCATTGACCATCCACGCAAGGTGGGCGATGCAACTTGACACACTACCGCTCGCATAAATTCTTTCATTCAAACTACATCATTCGAGTGGAATAACTTACCAGCAAATTTGGCACTCACCGACGATCTCGAGCATTTTAAGAAAAAGTTGAGTGCCTGCATTTCTTGTTCATGACATGTGTGCCCTTCTGTTCGTGGTCCCACATGAACTCTGTGTTGCTGGTTTGCAGTTTGCCTTATTAGTTCTTGTCTTCTTTTCTCGTTTTTTCTTTTTCTTTCTTCTAGCTTTCCATGTAGTTGCACAATTCCTGAAATCTGTTAAACTCAGTGCAGTGAGCCATATGTAGTGCTGTAACCCGTGAACGTATTTCCATTTCTCGTTATCTATGTTATTGAGCGTCTTGTTCCACTCCCCTCAATAATGCCCATAGGGCCATGAGGGTATTTGAAATAAATAAATAAATTTCGCAACTGTCACCGCCCCACTCACCAAGCTTCTTTCCCACCACGACCTGTCGGCCTGGTCACAAGCCTGTGATGATGCCTTTACCACGCTACGCCGCCTTCTGACCTCTCCGCCGATCCTGCGTCACTTCGACCCTGATTCGCCAACCGAAATCCACACCGATGCTAGTGGTGTCGGCCTCGGAGCCGTTCTCGCTCAGCGCAGGCTTGGCTTTACCGAATACGTCGTCGCTTACGCCAGCCGGACGCTCACAAAAGCTGAAGCGAATTATTCCGTCACAGAGAAGGAGTCTTTAGCAATCCTTTGGGCAATTGCAAAATTTCGCCCTTACTTGTACGGGCGTCCTTTCGACGTTGTCACCGATCACCACGCACTCTGCTGGCTGTCGTCTTTGAAAGATCCCTCTGGCCGGCTGGCGCGTTTGGGCTTTGAGTCTCCAAGAGTACGACATTCGCGTTGTCTACCGATCCGGACGTAAATATGCCGATGCTGATGCTCTCTCCCGCTCCCCCTTGCCGCCGGATGCCACTTCTACTGTCTCTGCCCTGGAACCTTCGTCGATCGAGATCACCGATATGGCTGCTGAACAGCGTCGGGACCCATGGATCGCTGCCCTTTTAGATCTATTATCGAACCCATCGTCAAGTCATTCTGCTCGGCCCTCCACCGTCAATCGCACCTTGTCTGCTAAAAGCCTAACGAGGGTCTCGGATCTGGCAGCCTTGCTGCCATAGGTAGCATAAGAGGGCTCTCGCACAGTTTCCGCCCTCGCCGTTGGATGACGCTCTACGTCACACTCGCGGTATTACAGGACGTGCTACGTCTGCCGCTATGGACGAAGGTGGCGCTTGTGAACACTCTCAAGGTTCGCTTACACCCAATAAGCGTACATACCCACGAGAGCAGCAGATTGGACAGCCGTCGCCGTAGCTCAGTTCAGTTGGTAGAGCACCGGAAGCGATATTCGGAGGTCGTGGGTTCGGAACCCACCGGCGGCATTGTTGGTTTTTCTGCTGCTTTATGAATGATTTTCTTTAAGTGAGAGATTAATCTTAATACTATTATCCCACTAGTCAGCACAGCACATTAAAAAAATTAAACATTCCCCTGTGCTCCTTGGTTTCAGTGACTGGTTGCTCCCTTCTAAAATTTATTAAAAGAGCCCCTCATATATATATATATATATATATATATATATATATATATATATATATATATATATATATATATATATATATATATATATATATATATATATATACAAAAAACGTATTTGTTCGAATCGAAACAATCTGACTTTAAAAGCAACTGCGCCACACTTCGTAGCGCACTCATTAAACAAAATTACCCCCCTCAGCTCATCGATGACGCCATAGAGCGCGCAGATGCACAATCCCGAAGAATTCTACTCGCTAAAGAAAAACCAGATACTTCCCACTCGAATACCAGCCTTGTCCTCACTCATTCTGCATCCGCACCAAAAGTTTCGGCAATCTTAAAAAAACACTATATTATTCTCATGCAAAGTGTTCGCCTGAAGGAAATATTCGTAGAGCCACCAAGGGCTGTTTATAGAAGATCGAGAAATCTACAGGACATACTAACTTCAAAAACTAGTCCTCCGCAACCCACAGGCGGCCACCCTTGCAACAAGAGCCGCTGTAAAGTTTGTCCGCATATGACTACGTCTCAGAGCGTTAGCAGTACGGGTTCTAACTTTCATTTAAAAATTCAGGGTGACTTCACCTGCGATAGTGCGAACGTCATTTACCTTCTCCAGTGTATGATATGTAACCTTCAGTATGTAGGCCAGACAGAAACCCCCTTTAGATTACGCTTCAATAACCACAGAGCCCAGGTTAGATCCCTCCCAAACCTGCCCCTATCAAGACATGTTCAGCTCCCATGACATTCATTTGATCACATTACAGCTACTATTCTGGAATCTGCATTTAAATCTAATCACGACCGAGAAATTAGAGACACTTTCTTGATCTATAAGTTTAATACAGTATCTTCTGGTTTGAACGAAAGCTCGGGGAAATTGAGCACCCTACCAGTTCAAACACCCTGATATCCATCGATGTTAAGTGCTATTCTGTTCGTGCTCTCTCTTCGTGTACATCGCACCCCGCGTTTCCGTTTAATCGCGCCTGTATGTTTAACTTACAGCTCCATCATATAGCTAAAATTTCGCTACGTTCATCTTTTTACTTCAGCGCACGGGTATGCTTTATATTTATGCTTTTCATGTGCTAGGACAGAACAGGCAGATAGCGTCATGAGTTATTTTGTCAGGATGTAATAAAATCTAATACTGCTACCATTTATGCTGCTTTATCGTGACCTGTGTTTTTTAGTGACGGTATCTTTTAATGTTTTGAGAGTGGGCAACTTCTAGCTTCTTAAGATTTTGCTGTCCAGTAATTCTGGTTTCTCATCTTTGCACTGTAAGCATGACACGTTTAATCATCTGTCATCGCATTCTGTAGCTAATAGTGTTAACACACTAAATTTCGCAACGTAGCCCTCCTGCTCAGCCATTGTTACCCACATTCGCGTTCTAGTCACGTGTGTGATATGTTTTTAATCTTCTGTGCATTATATGTTTGTACTTTTTTTGCACCCTCCGTCATATTCTGTGTCCTCCGTTCCTATTCTGTTATTCTGATGAAGGCCTTTCCACGGCCGAAACGTCAAGTTTTTTCTGCTGCTTTATAAGAATTCTTCTTTAAAAACTAATTGATTGGCACTAGATATTAAAAAAATAGAAACATTTCCCTATGCACCTTCGTTTCGGTGACTGTTGGCTTCTTTAATATGTTTGTCAAAGGAGCCCCTCACTTCATTTGCCTTCTCTGCTAATAGCTTAACGGGGGTCTCGGTTCTGGCAGTCTTGATGCCATAGGTAGCATAAGAGGGCTCTCGCACAGTTTCCGCCCTCGTCATTAGATGACGTTTTACGTCACACTTGCGGTATTACAGGACGTGCTACGTCCACCGCTATGGACGAGGGTGGCGCTGGTGAACACTCTCAAGGTTCGCTTACACGCAAAAACATAAATACCCACGAAAGCAGCAGATTGGACAGCCGTCGCCGTAGCTCAGTTGGTAAGAGCACCGGACGAGATATTCGGAGGTCGTGGGTTCGGATCCCACCGGCGGCATGGTTGTTTTTCTGCTGCTTTATAAGAATTCTTCTTTAAAAACTAATTGATTGGCACTAGATATTAAAAAAAAATGGAAACATTTCTCTATGCACCTTCGTTTCGGTGACTGTTGGCTTCTTTAATAGATAGATAGATAGATAGATAGATAGATAGATAGATAGATAGATAGATAGATAGATAGATAGATAGATAGATAGATAGATAGATAGATAGATAGATAGATAGATAGATAGATAGATAGATAGATAGATAGATAGATAGATAGATAGATAGATAGATAGATAGATAGATAGATAGATAGATAGATAGATAGATAGATAGATAGATAGATAGATAGATAGATAGATAGATAGATAGATAGATAGATAGATAGATAGATAGATAGATAGATAGATAGATAGATAGATAGATAGATAGATAGATAGATAGATAGATAGATAGATAGATAGATAGATAGATAGATAGATAGATAGATAGATAGATAGATAGATAGATAGATAGATAGATAGATAGATAGATAGATAGATAGATAGATAGATAGATAGATAGATAGATAGATAGATAGATAGATAGATAGATAAACGTATTCGTTTGCTAGAGGTAAAAAACAAAGTTGAGAAACGCTTCATTTAGCCACAGATTAATTTGAGTCGATGTTTTGGACAGTGCTTGTTCTTTCTCAAGACTGCAGTTACAGC
This sequence comes from Amblyomma americanum, assembly GCF_052857255.1. Taxonomy (NCBI): domain Eukaryota; kingdom Metazoa; phylum Arthropoda; class Arachnida; order Ixodida; family Ixodidae; genus Amblyomma; species Amblyomma americanum. The sequence goes on along the minus strand of NC_135505.1, from coordinate 63,302,050 downwards.
GATCTTCTTCCTCTTCTTAAGGAGTTGGCATTGGCACACATGCACGACACATGAACAAAATGACAAGCGAACGGAAGCTGGAAAGAAGATGGGTACAAAGGAACGAATACTAGAAAAGAGAGAGAGAGAGAGAAAGAGAAAAGAAGAAAAATAAAAACCAAAAACGCGCTGTCCCCCGCCGCCCACCGGGAGCCAGCCCGGGAAAGGAAAAAAGAAAAACGAGAAGCGGTAGGGGATAATGCCACCCCTCAAGGCAACAGAGCGGCGGCGAGTAAGGAGGATATATATATATATATATATATATATATATATATATATATATATATATATATATATATATATATATATATATATATATATATAAAATCAGACAGATTAACCAACAGCCACAGAAACCAACAAGCACAAGGATTTTTTTACCCTTGGTGCTGATCAATAAAAATGTTTAGTGAATGTATTATCGCATAAAGATAATTGATTGGAAAAGGAGAAGCAAAAACAACCATATGCCGCCGGTGGGAACCAAACCCACGACCTCCGAATTCAGTTGTATTCCCGGTAACATGAGGAGCTCGGCTGGGCGGCACAGCTCCGACGCAGTTAGTGTTAGGAATGCAGTCTTCTACCCTATCTGGGGTATCAAGACGAAACATTTGTTTTCGAATTAATACAGCGCTGCAGAGTATTGCGTCAACAACGGGCGCATGTTCCCTAGAGGCAAGGATGGCCTTGACGTAGATCCTCGGTTTCTAGTGCAAGTGGACCGGGGTTGGAATACGGTACCGCCCAATTGTACATCGTGTTTGACAAAGAAACTCCGAGGGGCGACGGCATTGCATAACCAGGCCTGATGTGCGGCCGGATCTCGGTGTCCCGAACAGACCACGCACTCCCTACCACATCACGATTTGTCCAGCCTGGCCTAGTACTTGGCCTCAAATTTTATGAACAAAGCAAGTAACCCTCGGTCCTCAGCTCTCAGCGGCTGCGGAGCAACTGACCAAGGCGCTGGTGAGACATGTATTTTAGGAGAGGGTGCTGAGAATCTGTGGCTACGGACAGGCCGCAATTGGAAACTGAACCTGGCAGTGTTCAACGCTTGAACCATACACAGTGAGGCTAGCCGCGCAGTGCTATTAGAGGAAAATTAAACGGGGATGCGTATAAAGAAGATTAGAGGACATTAAAGGGGTTGCCTTGAGGCTTAGTGAGGTTAGCAGGGCAGATCAGGGGTATACAGTACTACTTGGTGGGAAAGTACTGTACTATCTTTCATTAGCGTACAGAGGAGAACCAGGTGGGGTATTTCTCATCCATGGGTATATATCTGGCAACCTATACGGGTTCTTTAGTATTAACAAGAGGGTGGTAGCTATTGAAATTAGGAATAATAGAAGATACCAGTACAAAGCAGCGAAGGCGTACGCGCCCACATCTAGCCATGATGACTAAATCGTCAAAAGTTTCTATGAGGGCGTGCAATCGGTAATGAGCAAACTAAAAACGCCGTGCTTTCTACTGATGGGCCACATCAATGCCAAGGTAGGAAAAAACAGGCTGGAGACCAGGGACTAGGCTACTATCGCATAGGCTCCAATTAAAGCTTGGGGGGAGTTAATAATACGATTTCCAGAAAAAAAATAATTTACGAATCATGAATACATTCCTCCGCCAACGACGGAACATGAAGAGCACGTGAATGAACCCCACTGGTGTGAATAAAAATGATATAGACTTCATACTATGCGCTCACCCTGGCATCGAGCAGGCTGTGAAAGTTCTCAAAAAGGTGCGTTTTTGTGACCTCAGAATTGTAAGGTCTCGAATTAGCATCTATTTGAAGAGGGAAGGGAAGAAACTTGTGATCTGGAAGCCCGTCAACGAGTTAGCAGTAAGAGGAAAAGTAGAGTAATTCAGGATATCGCTGAAGAACCGATATTCGGCTTTAACTGAGCAAGAGTATCTTAACGTTCAAACAATAAACGATAACCTCGCAGCTATTATTGGGAATTGGGCAGTAGGACAAGGCGGTTGCGTATTTTGACATCATTCCGGCAAGCTATGCCTGGAGACGAAGGATCTGATTAAGAATCCCGAATCGTGAAAGCGTCTAACCCTGCGGACTGAACAGAACTAGCACAGCTAAAAAATTAATAAACAAGCTTAAGTTATTCGACATAATGTAGATAAGTTTGCACAAAGTCGAGCATTACATAAATAACGGTGGTAGCCTGAAAGTGGAGAACAGCAAACTATGACAGCAGCTGACTGGCGCAAGGCACTTGTGGCACCAGTTTACAAAAAATGTGAACCGATATCTCCCGCAAGCTATCGTCCAATCTCGATCACTAGCCCGTGCTTTAAAATACTGGAACATTTTATTGCATCATGCATTCGACAACACTTAGAACAGAATCAGGCGTTATCAGAATTTCAGCACGGTTCTAAGAAAGGCTTGTCAGCAGTCGCACAACTGGTATGAAGTGTTCATGAACTTTGATGTGTATTGGGCGAGAACAGTAAATTAGATGTTTTGTTCCTAGACATTTCCGGATCCCTTTGACAGCGTTTCACCTGCCAAACTGTTGTCTAAATTGGAATGTATTGGTCTTTTTTCTTGAAGCGAAATTTACTTCCCCAGGGCAACAATGATGGGTGAAGGTGTGATGAAGGATGTAGTAGACATTAAATGAATGAAAAAAGGTTAGCTGATTTGATGAAGTCCAGTAGAGAATGATGGTACGGTCTCTGCGTCCAGGCATTGTATGAAGCAGGGTTGCTTAGTGAAAGACCTGCTACCATCAGGTGCCGGATCCCTGTAAGCTTGAGAGCTGGGCAGTCCCACAGTACGAGATGAATGTGGGCCTAAATGTCCTCGTGTTTACATATCGGACACCCTGGCCGAGGAAACAATTCTCGATACTGAAGCTCCGAGTTATGGCTGATGTGAGGGCAACCTCGAAACGGATCCTCCTAAGCGCAACCTCCTCTGCACAGGTAAGACCGCGGGGGAGGGTTACCGCACACGGAGGGATGAGAGCACGTGTGCGGAGCCGGAGGAGTTCCTTTCTTGATGAAAGGAGGATAAAATTGTCCAAATGAAGGAGCCGAGGCAGTGATGAGTTTGTATTCGCAAGGCGGGTCGCTAAATCTGCCTGGCTTTGACAGGTCAGCAGATCCCGTGGGACCCACTCAATACGTACTGGCTGCGTGACGCGTGCCGCGAGCCGGTGGATGCTCTGACATATCATCGGACAGCGGCTAGCACGTCGTAGCAAGCGGACAACTTGAAGGGTGTCAGTGCGGATGATAACGCGGGCCGCAGGGAGCATAGTTATGTCGAGCCGCCGCGGTGGCTGAGTGGTTATACGGCGCTCGGCTGCTGGCCCGAAAGACGCGGGTTCGATCCCGGCCGCGGCGGTCGAATTTCGATGGAGGCGAAATTATAGAGGTCCGTGTACTGTGCGATGTTAGTGCACGTTACAGAACCCCAGGTGGTCGAAATTTCCGGAGCCCTTCACTACGGCGTCTCTCATGGCCTGAGTCGCTTTGGGAAGTTACACCCCCATAAAACCATAAACCATAGTTATGTCGGCCACGGAGCAGAGTGCTTCTTGAACTGCTACGAGCTCAGCACAAAAGGCCGAAGGGGGTTCCGCAAGCTGAAACCAAGAGGTTTGATTCAGTAAAGCTTTGTAGGGGGCTAGTTGGTTGTACATACTGAAACTGGGGAGCGCTATAATCAAGCCAAGGGGACACCACCACATAAGAACACCACAAGACACGAGCGCAAACTTTCAACTAAGTTTATTTTCAATATAGCGCATATTTATACGCATCTAATCATGGGACACAAAAATAAAAGCATTAGACCCAGCCAAGATGTTAAAACAATCACCTACACCATGCGAGATATAAGCTAGCCTCGCAAGTCATGCATTTCACAAATAACCGGCTAAAAACAATTTTTCTTTTTTTTTGTAAATCCACAGACGGGTCGCTAACGAACCCAGCACCTTCTTTTTTCGAAGCCATGTAAAATGCTTCCCGCATTTCCTTTGTGGTCTTGTCCTTAGAGCCGTCGTTCTATCCAGGAGAGGTTCGCACTTGTGCTCAGCGCTGTGTGCTGCGAGGTTGCCAGGGGCACTGACCAGAGTGTTGTCATTGTGCTCCCGCAACCTCTCATTTAATTACCCATCTGTCTGGCCGACTAGGCCTTGCTGCAAGACAGCGGTATTTTATACACCACGCCCTCAACACATGCCACAAACGAGTTCTTGTGCATCACGCCACAAGACCATGCGTCGTGCTCTTCTTCTTGGCCAGAATTGATTTTTGCACACAAGCTTTTGAGTTTCTGAGGCGCGGAAAATACAACGGGAGCTGCATTCTTTTTTGCCACTTTTTTTTAGCCTGTGCGACAAGGCATGCACATATGGCAAAACAACGAGTTTCTTATCTTTTTCGTTCGCATTTGCAGGCTTCCCCTTAATGAATGTCTTCAAACCTTTTCCGCGACCGAGACCAGCAACAGTTTTGGGTATTCAGCAGCCTGTAAGTTAACGCTGTCAAGGATCTTGTGATGGCAAGACTGTTTTAGCGCATGCTTGAAACAAGCATCAGCTATGTTCCGCTCTATCAGCTTAGAGTGCGCGGAGTCGTAAGGAAAAAAAGCCCTTTTCGCTCCTTGTTTTGTACTGCTAGCAAACGTGGGGGCCGATTCCAAATGGCTAAGTCTAGGAATGGTAGGCGGTTGTCCGAGGGGGTTTCATATGTGAACGATAGTCCTGGATGAGCTAGCTGGAATTTTATCAGCGTTTTTTCCACCAATCTTCCACAGCCTGCAGCACGTGTCCGCGCGGAATGGTGTAAAATAGGTCCTGGACATCGATAGAGAACCACGTCACTTTTGGGTCTTCCTTGAAGAATCGCACCACCTTACCAGAATTTCGTATCCACACGATTGCGAACAGCATGGTGCACACGATTGCAAATAGCGCACACTCAGAAGAAAAAGCCGCGTGTGTTGCAGATGCACTGCTCTGCACTAAGCAGAGCACAACCAAGAAGACTAAGAAAAAGAAATAACGTATGGCTCCCAAGAAAACCAAGGAATTATTGGCCGAGAACGATATGAGGCTTTTGCAATCAGACAAGGCGGGTTGCTTCGTGGTTCTAGAGGCAACGGCGTACAACTCGAAAGCCGTGGAGGCAATTTCGAAGCACTTCCGCAAGGAGCAGTGACATGATGATAAAATTCTGAAGAAGGTACGAAGCCAAGCTGCAAAACTGTGTGAAAAAGCAGGCCATGAGAAACTAGGAAAAGAAGTTAGAGGCAGCAAGCAGCTTTTGCTAAAACCCTTCTTCACGGTCAAACCCATAAAACGGCTGCACCTTTTCGGACAATTTTGAAAGATCAGGGCACATGGCAACGCGAGGTGTCCAGATACCTCCAAAGGCTTTTGAACTTGCTTCCATTAGACGGCCCTTTTTTGTTAAGGAATTCTGATGAGGTGCTGCGATTCTTCAAGGTGGACCCAAAAGTTACGTGCTTTTATCGATGTCCAGGACCTATTTTGCCCCATTCCGTGCGGACACGTGCTGCAGGCTGTGGAAGATTCTTTGGACACCTACGGAACAGTCATGTTTATGAATGCGAGTGGAATTAGCACTTCGGACTTCCTTGCACTACTTGAGTTGTATCTCTCTTCCCTATACGTGCAGTTTGGTGGTGAGGTCTTTTTGCAGAAAGACGGCATATACATTGGCTCTAACATCGCACCAGTACTGTGCAACATTTTTCTAGCCAGAGGAGACCGTGCCCTACACTACACACTGTTTACGCTTGCCATCAAGGCGTGCTACAGATAAGTTGATGATTTTCTGATATGTGCCGAAGTGGGATGTGCAATGAATGATTTGGTGGAAAAAACGCTGATCAATTTACAGCTAACTCATCCAGGACTCGCACTCACATATCAAACCCCCTGGGACTACCGCTTACAATTTCTAAACTTAGCCATTGAAATCGGGCCCAACGTTTGCTGGCAGTACAGAACAAGGAGTGAAAGGGTTGCTTCCTCACGACTCCATGCACTCTAAGCTGATAAAGCGGAACATAGCTGATGCTTGTTTCAACCATGCGCTAAAACAGTCTTCCCATCACAAGATGCTTGGCAGCGTTAACTTACACGCTGCAAGACTGAAGGCTGCTGGATACCCAAAACTGTTGCTGGTCTCGGTCGCGGAAAAAGTTTTGAAGACATTCATTAAGGGGAAACCTGCAAATGCGAATGAAAAAGATAAGAAACCCATTGTTTTGCCATATGTGCATGCCTTGTCGCACAGGCTAAAAAAGTGGTAAAAAAATATGCAGCTCCCGTTGTATTTTCCGCGCCTCAGAAACTCAAAATCATGTGTGCAAAATCAATTCCGGCCAACAAGAAGAGCACGACGCATGGTCTTGAGGCGTGAGGCACAGGAACTCGTTTGTGGCATGCGTTGAGGTCGTGGTGTATAAAACACCACTGTCTTGCAGCAAGGCCTATGTCGGCCAGACAGGAAGGTGCTTAAATGAGAGTTTGCGGGAGCACAATTACAACAATTCTCTGGTCAGTGCCCCTGGCAACCTGGCAGCACACTTCGATGAGCACAAGTGCGAAACTCTACTGGATAGAACGACGGTTCTTTCTAAATCAAAGGACAAGACCACAAGGAAATTGTGCGAAGCATTTTGCATAGCTTCAGAAAAGGAAGGCGCTGGGTTCGTTAGCGACCCGTCTGTGGTTTTAACAAAAAAATAAAAATGGTTTTTAGCCGATCATTTGTGAAATGCATGGCTTGCAAGGATAGCTTATATCTGGCATGGTGTAGGTGAATGTTTTCATATCTTGGCTGGGTCAAACGTTTTTATGTATGTGTGTCCCATTATTAGAGGCCTATAAATATGCGCCATGTCGAAAATAAACTCAGTTGAAAGTTTGCGCTCGTGTCTTGTGGTGTTGTTCCCTTCTCTTGAATATAGCGCTCCCCAGTTTGTTTGATTTAGGGCAGGTCTGCCCGGGCAGTAGATAGCTGTTGTTGCATTGCAGTCTTGTATGCTTGCGTCTACGTAGACAACAATAGATCCTTGAGGGAGGCAAGCATTTGGTTCCTCAAATTTCTGGCGAAGCAACGATGCTGAATGAGCAGATGTTGGCCGGTGATTATCTGTTGGCTTGTTGTCGCTGAGCTGTACGAATTTTCATGAAGGAAGAACTGGCGTTGGCGGCTGAAGAATGGAATATGACGTTGCATAAGTCTTCAGTGCATGTGGGGAATGCGATAGACTGGCCATAAGGCTGCGCGCTTCACGGCCCTGCTGCACCATCTCATCAATGGTATTGAGCTGCGCATTTTCTTGTAACGCTATGACCGGTGTGATGCGTGGAAGGCACGTAATGGTCACATAGCCTCTCAGTTCATGGCTTCAAGGCGATCCCATTGCGCTCTTGTAATATGTTGAAACTGGGCTTGATAAACAATACGGGGCTACAGAACTGCCCTCACCAATTGCCGTGCTACGAACGAGCCTGCGCCGCCAATTTTAGGGGAAATTTTTCTAATCAAACCCAAAGTCTGAATAGCTTGCATTTTTTCCTGATAAAGCCATGCAGTCGCAGATCCTGATTGGTGAATCATTAAGCCCAGGATTTTTACACTGGGACTTTCCTGTAATGGGATGCCTGATAGACAAAGACGGATTGGACTTGCAGCAAGTTTATGGCGTCCCCAGTGGCTGGCGACTGACGTGTATGTTGTTTTATGCTAGGATAGCTGAATTCCGATGCATGATGCGTAATTACAGGTAACATTCAATGCAGATTTAAGGACAGCCTCCTGAGTACGGAAATCTTGGTGAGTACCCCACACCGTGATGTCAGCGTACTGAAGAAATTTTATGTCAAGGATGTCATGTAAGAGCCAAGCCAGTGGGATGAAAGCAATATTAAGAAACATCGGCGACGATACTGATCCCTGGGGCACACCGCAGAGAGGAACAAATGATCCGACCACTTCGCCGCTGAGGCGTATTGCAAAATTTTCGCCTTCTAAAAATTATTTTACAAAACTACGTACTGTCAGAGGGAGATGAAGCATGTCAATGGAGTTCAGAATGGCTGCATTACTGATGTTGTCATGTATTTTTTCAACGACCATTGCTAAAACAGTACACACATTGTGGCTGCGGGTAGATGACAAAACTGTAGATGCTAAGACAGCCAACCCGCCTTCTGTACCAATATATGGACGAAAGCCGCTTTGTGCTGGGTGATGAAAATCATGCTGCTCTAGCCACCTTGAAAATTGTGTGGCTAGCATTTTCTCCGCAAGCTTGCACAGCGTAGGAGTTAAGAAGATAGGTCGCAAGTTGGCAAGGTCCGTCGGCGGCTTTCCTATTTTCGGGATAGGAATCACGACAGCGGATTTCCAGCTTTCGGGCACTGCGCCATCCAACCATACTTTGTTTATGGTGTCAAGTAGTTGAGGGAGTGCAGAGCTACTCAGGTTCTTGTACACCTCGTAATGAATATCGTCTGGGCCTGTATTGACCAATGCTTAGTCATTCGACGACGAGCGTTTTGTGTTGCCTTTTGCTTTGTCGGACAGCTTGGAGATGTTATCTCGTGGTCGTCGTATTTACAAAGGCCGCATCGATAAGCCACTTTTCTTTCCGATGTACTTTCACCAGCAGCAGTGAAGAGGCAGGATTTGCGCATATGTCCCGTACGGAAGCAGTTATAGCAATACACCGCACTCGGCTTATATGGCCGAGGCCGTAAAATACAGCCATAATAGTACAGACGGGCTGGTAGTGTGAGAGGTCCTTGCAAGGTGACTATGCAAGGCTCCCCTTTCCCATGCGTAGGGCCTGGATGACACGGTGCGTGGGACAGTACAGCTCACGCTGGAGTGCAGTTTGCTCCTCAGTGATATCGACGTTGTAGACGACGCGGCGCTGCGAGTCGGAGCCTTCAACTAAATACACTTGTGTTGGCACTGTGATTCCGCTTGTCAGTGAAGTACTGGTGAGCTTTTGCAGCCGTTCTACGGCAGTCAGAGTCGGAAGCCACACTGCAATGGTGTTGGACTTGGTCCTGGCTGTGAAGCCCCGAAAACCTTTGGTTCCGAGGCACACGTCCAAGTCAGCTTGTAAAATCTTGTTCGGTATATCCGTAAGGCTTTTGTTGGCCAGTGATTTAATGGTCACTTTGTAGGAAGACGATCCGGGTGTAGGCTCCACCGAGTTCTCGATCGTAAGACAAGTGCGCTTACCTTGGGAGTATTATTCACTGGATCAGAGCGTATCTTACTGACAGTAAACAGTATGTCCCCATTAGGAACTGTAATTCTGGGATGCTGAATGTTGCTTACTCCCGGTGTGCCGCAAGGAAGTGTCTTGAGCAGCTCTTTTTTATTTTCGTCAAAGATTTGGCAGATGCTATTCCTACGCAAGTGTCTTTACGGTTATTTGTCGACGACTGTGGTGTGTTTAAAGAAATAACGTGAAAAAGGAATCAAGAAACAATACAGGAAATTTTAGAAGCTATTTCCTACTGGTGTGTAAATTGGGGTATGCAACTAAACATTGATGAAAGTGTAATTTTAAGAAAGACAAGGAGGATACTCTCGTTTACCTTTACACATGGGCTCCATAAGGACAATATTTCAGAGGTTGAATCATATAAATATCTAGTGGTCATGCTCATAAATAAATTAAACCAGTCGAAAAACATGCTAGAAATTTCTGCAGCTGCGCTTCGGAAGCTGTGGCTCCTTTAGCGAAAGTGCACGACTGTTCCTGCAAATATTAAACTTCTCGCCTATAATAACTGCGTAAAGGCTAAACTCGAGTATGTGGCGGTTGTATGGGAGCCACATAATAAAAAAAAAACATATAGTACAACTTGAGCGTGCGCTACGAAAAGCTGTCCGATTTAATTTTGGCAAATATAAATGGCATGATTACCCATCTATGCTAACAAAGGCACACAACATACAAACTTTACAATCCCGAAGAGTATTAAGTCGCCTCCCGTTGCTTAATCAATGCCTACAAGGAAAAATAAAAGTGAAGTTGCCTGCATGCGTCAAAACTCATTGCACGAGGAGGACCAGACACACGAAGGAACACTCTTTGTCCCCAATTTTCTACCGCGCCAACACATTTAAAAATAGCGCCTTTCCCAGAACTCTATCCGAATGAAATGCCTTACCCTTTGATTTCTTTTTGTCTGGTAATTTTTAACCCAAATCTGAGAGTCACCTTCTTATTTCATGAGTTTGTTCTACATCGTTTTTTAGGTTTATTTTAGGATGCTTGTCCTAATTTGCGCGCACTTGATTACTCTATTGATTTGTTTATCTCTACCAATACTATCTGCATATGCTTGTCATTTCCTGTTTTGTAAAAATGTTTTAATGTGCCTCTCTAGGTAGGAACATGCATGGTCTGCACTATAGTAAAGCTACAAATAAATAAACCAGTAGTACGTATTAACAGACAAAGAGGGCAATGTCATAAACAGTATGGTTGACACAGTTAAAGAAGCCGAAGAGTTCGACACAAATCTATACAGTAGCAAATATAGTCAGAGATTTAATAAGAGCGGCTTTAACGTACAGCAATGCAACATCCCGGCAGTAACGAAAGAGAAAACAAAGACAACCTTAGGAGCAAAGCAAAGGGGGAAAGAGCTCGTGAAGATCAGGTAACAGCAGATCTGTTGAAGGACGAAGGGAAGACTGCGGTGAAAACGCTAGCCACCTTTTGTACGCAATGTCTTACGACCTCGAGCATACCAGAAGCTTAGATGAACGTTAACATTATCTTAAGTAAGCGGATATCAAGGAATTGAAAAATCACAGACATATCGGCTTACTGTCAATTGCCTACAAGGTATTTGCTGAGGTAATCACAAATAGAGTCAGGACAACTATAAACTTGAGCTAACCAAATGATCTGGAAGGCTTTTGAGCAATTGATCTCATTCACACTATCAATAAGGTTATAGAGAAAGGAGAAGAATATAGCTGATCTCTCTATATAGCCCTCCTTGATTACGACAAAGCATATGACTCAGCAGTAACCTCAGCAGTCATGCAGGCTTTGCGGAATCAGGGTGCTACATTAGTCCTCCATAAAGTCAAAAATAAAGTCCGAGGCATGCTATCTGGGTAGGAGACACGGTCTTGGCAACGATATTAATCGCCTGATTAGATTAGGTAATCTGATTCCGGGATTAGGAAAGTTTGGGGATTGAGTTAAATGAGAAAACCTAAGTAATCTGGGGTTCGCTGATGACGTTACTTTGCTTAGTCACTCGGACGATGAGCCGTAAAGTATAATCAATGAGTTAGACAGGCAGAACAGAACGGCGGCTCTAAATTTAACATGCAGAAAGCAAAACCTACGTTTAATAGTCTCGGAGGGAAACAGCAGTTTATAATTGGTAGCGAGGTTCTGGAAGTGGTAGCGAATATGTCTGCTTAAGGCCGGTAGTGACCGCTGATACGGATAAGAGGGAATAACTAGACGAATAAAAATAGGGTGTAGTGCATATGGCACGTTCACAGGTGATCACCGCTCGGAACTTGGTCATGAATTCGCCCCTTCTTACGCAGGCTTTTATTCTGCTCTGCACCACCCCACCGCCTTCCTGCTTCAACTATCCCCTTGGATTCTTCGATTTCATCGACTCACCTTGGAACCCTTCCGTCACCGTCCACGAAGAACTTGAAACCTGCCTTCCACCGCCGTTCCAGCCGCTTGTCAAGTACGACACCTGGCAACCTGGCGGAACTATCAGCGCGGGAGATACGCACCGACTACAAAAGACGCATCTGCTTTGGAGCCACTTGGGGCACATCACCGCTCGGAACTTGGTCATGATTGCGCCCCTTCTTACGCAGGCTTTTATTCTGCTCTGCACCACCCCACCGCCTTCCTGCTTCAACTATCCCCTTGGATTCTTCGATTTCATCGACTCACCTTGGAACCCTTCCGTCACCGTCCACGAAGAACTTGAAACCTGCCTTCCACCGCCGTTCCAGCCGCTTGTCAAGTACGACACCTGGCAACCTGGCGGAACTATCAGCGCGGGAGATACGCACCGACTACAAAAGACGCATCTGCTTTGGAGCCACTTGGGGCACATCACCGCTCGGAACTTGGTCATGATTGCGCCCCTTCTTACGCAGGCTTTTATTCTGCTCTGCACCACCCCACCGCCTTCCTGCTTCAACTATCCCCTTGGATTCTTCGATTTCATCGACTCACCTTGGAACCCTTCCGTCACCGTCCACGAAGAACTTGAAACCTGCCTTCCACCGCCGTTCCAGCCGCTTGTCAAGTACGACACCTGGCAACCTGGCGGAACTATCAGCGCGGGAGATACGCACCGACTACAAAAGACGCATCTGCTTTGGAGCCACTTGGGGCACATCACCGCTCGGAACTTGGTCATGATTGCGCCCCTTCTTACGCAGGCTTTTATTCTGCTCTGCACCACCCCACCGCCTTCCTGCTTCAACTATCCCCTTGGATTCTTCGATTTCATCGACTCACCTTGGAACCCTTCCGTCACCGTCCACGAAGAACTTGAAACCTGCCTTCCACCGCCGTTCCAGCCGCTTGTCAAGTACGACACCTGGCAACCTGGCGGAACTATCAGCGCGGGAGATACGCACCGACTACAAAAGACGCATCTGCTTTGGAGCCACTTGGGGCACATCACCGCTCGGAACTTGGTCATGATTGCGCCCCTTCTTACGCAGGCTTTTATTCTGCTCTGCACCACCCCACCGCCTTCCTGCTTCAACTATCCCCTTGGATTCTTCGATTTCATCGACTCACCTTGGAACCCTTCCGTCACCGTCCACGAAGAACTTCAAAACCTGCCTTCCACCGCCGTTCCAGCCGCTTGTCAAGTACGACACCTGGCAACCTGGCGGAACTATCAGCGCCGGAGATACGCATCGACTACAAACGACGCATCTGCTTTGGAGCCACTTGGGGCACATCACCGCTCGGAACTTGGTCATGATTTCGCCCCTTCTTACGCAGGTTGGTTACCTGCCGTCCTCGGCACCGTTCCGTTCAAATGACCCGTTCTTGCTCGCGGTGGCGTGCCCCCCTGAAATGCTTGATTGTTGTCGCCGAATGCTTCGCCTGTCATGTTTCCACTACTTTAGTGCATTCCTTGTTTTTTTTATGCTTGTTCAGTCAGGTGACATTGAACTTAACCCTGGGCCCCCTGTGTCATTAGAGGATATTTCTGAAGCTTTCGCTCGCCTCGAGCAGTCTCATGCCACAATATTTGCCGAGTTGTCAGCTATTCGTGGTGCGCAGTCTAACATAGAAGAAACTGTCAATCATCTGTCGCTGCGTGTCGATGATTTGGAAAGAAATATTGGGAATGTTCAATCGAGTAGCCCCTGCCCGCACAATAATGCAAGCCAGAACAGTACTAAGCTTACGTTTGAAATCAAACAGCTCGCCGAAAAATGTGATGACGCGGAGAACCGCCTCCGCAGGTCGAACCTAATCTTTTTTGGAATTTCGGATGTAAAAGAAGAAACGTGGGCGCAATCTGAGGAACATGTCGTTTCCTTCTGCCGCGACAAACTTTCTGTGACAATTGATCCGGCTGACATTGAGCGCGCGCACCGAATGGGTCGTTACACGAAAGCAAAGAAACGCCCCATTATTGTAAAATTTGCGCATTTTAAAACCAAATCCTTAATACTTTCAGCAACATCTCAGCTTAAAAATTCAGGGTATACCTTTCGCGAAGATTATTCAGCCCGTGTCAGATTGGCCCGGAAAAAACTTTTTGCGTATGTTCAGCAATCTAGCGCTACATTCAAGATACGTTTCAACAAACTTATTATTGGTAGCAAGCAATACGTCTACAATGACACAACCGATACTGTAACAGAGCTATCGTCATCATAGCTATCACCACCATCTGTTTTCCGCTCACTACGTGCCAATCCTCGTCAATCATCATTTGCTGACAGAGATACGCGGTCTTCTAAGAACATGACTCTATTATTGACAAATATCCGCAGTTACCTCCCAAAGAAAGAAGCAATAGGGTCCCTTCTTGCAGATAGTTCCGCGGACAGTGCTATTTTCACCGAGTCTTGGCTAACTCCAGATATCGAGGACACAGAACCTCTTTCCGAAACGAAACCTTTTATTGCTTACAGGCGCGACAGAGCGGGAAAAAGGGTTGGTGGCGTTCTTGTTCTCTCGAAATCAGAATTGCATACATCATCCGTCCATGTTAGTTCCTCTCACGAGATACTTTGCGTTAAACTGGCCCTTCCTAGCTGTACGAACATTATTGTTGCTTGTTATCGGCCTCCTAATTGCGACTCCTCATTTCTTACCGACCTTCACTCCGTCCTACTTGATCTGCACTCTCGGTTTGTCCATGCGAACTTCCTACTTCGTGGATACTTTAACTTTCCCGATATCGACTGGGAAACCTTGTCAGCACGGTCCGGTCCGTCGACCAATTTTATTGACTTAGTCCTCACGTTTAACTTCACCCAGACAGTTAAAGTGCCTACTCGTGGCGACAACATTCTAGATCTTGTTCTCGCTTCCAAACCGGAGTTAATTGAGTCATTAACAAGCATCACTGGTCTAAGTGATCACGAGGTGCTTGTGTTCAATTTTTCCGTTCCCATCCTCACAAAGCAACGCTCCACAAAGTACATCCGCGACTACAATAAAGCAGATTTTCGCACTATTAACCGTGAGTTAGAAACTTTTTTCCACCTTTTCCAGCAGGCCGCACCCATTGGATCAGTAAAACAAAACTGGTTGCTCTACAAAAATAAAATCTTATCTCTTGTCGAAACCTATGTCCCCCTTGTCTGCATACGTGGTGCCTGTAACAAGCCCTGGTATAACAACGCCTTGCGACAGTTAGCAAACAGAAAGAAGCGCCTCTATCGCGCGGCCAAGCACACATATTCTGTAGAAAAATGGGAAACGTGCAGCAAATGCCTACATGAATACATTAGCATACTACGACGTTCTAAAAAGAAATTTTTTCACGAAGATCTTGAAAACATTATGCGCGTTAACCCCCAAAAGTTCTGGAATCTGGTCACCCCGTACAAAAGCCGTACTCAAAACATTTCTTTGGTTAACCATGATGGCTTACATGTTCCTGATATTGAGCGCGCAGATGTCATGAATTCATATTTCTCCTCCGTGTTCACCCACGAACCTGCACTTGGTATTCCCCCATTACCTGCCACTAATTTTTCCCAAATACCACCAGTTTTTATAACCCATGAGGGTATCGCTAAACTCATCGACAACCTTAAGTTGTCAAGCGCTCCTGGGCCAGACAACGTAACTGCCAAAATATTGAAGGGCACCGTGAGCATTTCTAGCCGTACTTTGCACACTATTTTTCAGCAGTCTGTTTCAAACGGCGAAATACCAAATGATTGGAAAACTAGTAAAGTAACCCCAGTATTTAAGGCAGGCAATCGATCCGATCCTTCTAATTACCGCCCAATTTCATTAACATCTATTCCATGCAAGCTACTGGAGCACATTTTATATTCGGAGATCGCGTCACGCCTCGACAATAACGCTTTCTTTTATGAAAAACAGCATGGTTTAGATCAGGCCATTCTTGCGAGTCCCAGCTTTTTGAATTCACCACAGACCTTCACTTAAACTTAGATTCTTCCTTCCAAACTGACGTCATTTACCTAGACTTCTCCAAAGCCTTCGATCGCGTTCCACATCAGCGTTTAATGGCAAAACTGTCCTGCCTCCACATTAACCGTTTAATCTTGTCATGGATTGACTGCTTTCTCCGCGAACGCTCACAATATACAGTAATAGAGAACCACAGATCGCAAAATACTACAGTCATCTCTGGTGTCCCCCAGGGATCGGTGCTGGGACCACTCCTTTTTCTGATATTTATAAATGATCTTCCTAATGCCATATCATCTTGTATCCGCCTCTTCGCAGACGATTGCGTCCTTTACCGCCGCATATCTACTCCCGATGATCACACTCTGCTTCAACGCGACCTAAATCTCATAGAAACCTGGTGTACGTCATGGCTTATGCAACTGAACATTTCCAAATGTAAGTTCATGCATGTATCAAGAAAGCGAAATAACCTCAGCTATCCGTATTCATTAAATTCTACACCACTCTCTGAAACAGAATCATACAGGTATCTTGGAATCATCGTGAACAACAAACTAACATGGTCTGAGCACATTGCAAAACTTTGTACAGATGCTTCCAAGTTGCTTGGGTTTATCAGACGATCCATCGCTTTTTCATCCAGTTCTATCCGTCAACTCACCTACGTAACATTCACCCGTTCGAAACTCGAATATGCCTCGGCGATCTGGAATCCCCATCAGAAATATCTAATCGATCAGCTTGAAGCCATTCAAAATCGCGCAGCCCGTTTTATCACATCGCAGTATGACAGACGACACAGTATAACTCTTATCAAGGCACACCTTGATCTTCAACCCCTGGCACTTCGGCGTAAAATTTCACTGCTTTGCCTATTTCACAAATTGTACCATACCTTCCCACAGCTAAGAAATTCTGTATTACACCTGCCGCTTCGCACCTCACGCCGACTTTTCAATTCTTTAAGTTTGCAGCGCATACATGGCTCCACAAACTCATTTAATAAATCTTTTTTACCTAGCTCCATTATATTGTGGAATGACTTACCCGATTCCATAGTTACTGAAGTAGAACCTAATAAATTCAGGCACTTATTAACAGCACATTTTAAGGACTGAGATATTTTTCCGTGTTTTTGAATGTGTATGCGTCTGTTTTTTGTTTGTTTGTTTTTTGTTTTTTTTTTAAGTTGTTCTTGAGCAGCTGTGTCTTTATTAGTGTTGATGCTTGTAATGATGTTAATGTTTAACAAGAACCCTGCACTTTGTATTGATTTTTTGTTGTACCCTTGGATATGTAACGACTACTCCCCCCCCTTATGTAATGCCCTAAACCAAGGGCCTTTAAGGGTAAATAAATGATGATGATGATGATATCCTTCAAAACAGAATATACAACAGTAGCATCTTTCCGGTACTCACCTATGGGGCAGAAACGTGGAGGCTCATGAAGAAAGAGGGCTCAGCTTCAGTTATTGAAAACGTAGCGATTGTTGGGAAAAGAAAATGATTAGTGCAGTGCTAAGCGACCGGGAGTGGTCAGAAATATTGATATATTGCTGTCATAGAGAGACGGCAATATATTGAGAGATATTTGTAAACTCCCATTCATAACCTGAGAGACCATGACAAATCCGCTTGAGGCCATTCTAATCCTTCTAGTTAGTTCACTCCCGTGAGCCGGATAAGCAGTCACTACCTGCCCTAAGGAGAAGTAATCCTTCACAACTTCCAGTACCTCGCTACCAAATGTAAACTGCATTTTGCTTCCGAGCAAGATGAACACTGGTTTGGTTTACTGCTTATTATTTTATGCCCATCCTAGCGCACTGCCTTTTAAAGAGACTGGTCTTTGTAGTTCATTCACGCAGGAATTAGCAAGACGAAGCCATCAGCGAATATGAGGATATTAAGGTATTCATTATTAACCAGGCCAGGAATTGTCATCTACCCCAGGCCTCTGAATACCTTCTGCAAACAGGCAGCGATTAGCAATGCCGATATCGTCGTTCCCTGCTTCAAAAGCTTCTTTACGGGAATTATATTGATGAATTTATGGAAGACTAGGCTAGTTGTGCAACAGTCACGGGTATCTTCCGTTTGCATACCACAAGGGTCTTGTGCCCCACCATTTCTCAATGCATGCATGAATGGTGCGGTTTGAGTCAAGTTATTTGTCATCATCTGTAAAGGCTGTATTGTGACGAAGCCGACGACGAACTGTGCAGTGGCACGGGCAGGAGCGCTCGCGCTAGGCCAGTGGCCATTAAATCGCCTAATTGCCATCGATCATCGCACCTCTTTCTTCGGCTGGCCGCCACGTAACATTTGGTGGAGGGGCTGGGTGTTGTCAGCATCCTGGTCCGGGGAGCTTCGGCGGCCTTCGTCAGTCATGGTCGTCGGCCGTGAGTTGGCCTGTGTCGCTCGGCCGCGCCCCAGTCTTTCAAACCCGAGCCGGCCTCGCCGTTGTCCCCCCCCCCCCCCCCCCCGCCCAAAACACTCAACACGATGAACTGAACCTATTGCAAGGACCTGACCTACCGACCCCACCGACCCGAGACGCCGCTTGCATCTAAAGACACCGTTCCCCTGTCCAGGCTGTTCGGCGCGTCCTGGGGCCTCGACCGTCGGCCTCGGGTGACCTGCGGACCGGAGGCTTCGTGGTCCAGGAATCATTCAGCCACCTCATTCATCGTGGCGGCCAGCACATCACCACTTTCTCGTTCCTGTCCAACCATCCTCTTAAGCCCGTAATCGCTTCATGCGTCTCTTTGTAACCGATCGGGACGATCGCTCGGTTGTCCTTGGTAGTGTGACGAAGACGACGAACTGTGCAGTGGCGCGGGCAGGAGCGCTCGCGCTAGGCCAGTGGCCATTAAATCACCTCATTACCATCGATCATCGCATCTCCTTTTTCGGCTGGCCGCCACGTAACAATATATAGGGGTTGATTATATTCTGCGAATTGCTTTACCACCCGGTTTTTTTTGCGAATATTGCCATACCGTTAGCCTTTTACTAGTGCTGCTATGCGGTGCGACAGCGCGCGTTGATCTTCGTTGTATTGCCGTCTCGAGTTTGAGTTGGCCGATTGCGTCTGCTCTGCCAGTCCTGGTGTGCCTTTATGCCATTTCTGTCGGCTCTCGGGGACAGTTTTGGTGGAGGTGCTGGGTGATTTTCTGAAGTACGATGAGCTCCCAGGGGCCTCTGATGGCCAGCTACACTCCGTGAACACGACAGTTGTCCACAAGGCACGCCGCCGCTTGCGATGTTTGGATCTTGAGTTCCGACCCCTGATGACACACCCCGCGCAATGACCTCAACTGCGGCAAGCCAGACCATCCAGAATGCCATCTGCTTCTCCATGCGCCTCGTACTCCCGCGTCGTTTCATAGCGACAGGCCAGAAGATGTGGAGGACTGGTTGGCCACCTACAACCGGGTCGCTGCGTTTAATCTGTCGGACAAGCACCGCAAGCTACGGAATGACTATTTTTCCCCGGAAGACGCCTCCAAGACGTGTTTTGAAAAACAAGAGTCCACCAACTCCACCTAGCGAGATTTCTTCCCCGAATGCGGAGCAATCGGGGACTCGCCTATCCAGCGACCGCAGTGAAGACCAACGAGGTCTGGTACATCGAGCTCAATGGGCGGCAGTGGCCAGCGGATCCCTGGACCACGAGCAACCGACCATTAAATAAAGTTGGACAAGCTAGACATAGAAGACTACTGGGGATACAACCAAGGAGAGAACATCTCTGAAGATGCCCCAAAACCGCAGAGTAGAATAAAGTCTCCTCCTCCTCTGGCGACAGTTGTTCTACACCTTCGGCAGCAACGAACGGAAGGAGTGAACTGAACTTGCCCTGCAGTCCTGAGCGCAGCGGCCAAAGGAGAGCGTCGCCATTTTCGTAGAAGACATGGGGAGGCTTTTCAACCACGCAGATCCTGCCATGTCTTAAGCGAAGAAGGTACGTCATCTTAAGCTGGGAGTCAAAGGGGACATTTTCTCTTGCTTTTGACTTTGCTCGGGAGGCGAGAAGCATAGAGCGCGCCTTGCAGCGGATGTTGGCGCATTACGGCCACCCGGGGAATATAAATGCTATGGGTGCCCACATGCCACTACCCGGCACCGAGAATGAGGCAATCCGTGACATTGGCAGAAGGATTGCGCGAAGAGCTGCAGAAGATTCGCCCTCTCGAGCAGCGACCGGGTGTAGGAGCCATCTCGGATGTCGTTCGTGATGTTTGTCGAGCGGTGCACCCAATGGCCTGCCCCGAGCCGCCGCCCGCGCCGTGTGTCATGATGTAGAGCGAAGCGTTATGCAACACAGCGACAGCGCCACCAGCCTTTACTGCCCTGCTCCTCCTACCCCGCATCAACGCTTTTCGACTTCTCCTAACCTGTCTGACGCACGACCACCCCTCAGCAAAGCACACGCGTGGCGCACAGCGAACAACCGGCCTTTGCGTTTCCACTGCGGTGAAGCCGGCCACATACTGCGCCATAGCCCGAATCGTCAGATGAGCCTGCGAGGGTTTTTACCAGACGCACCCCGGCCAGCTACGGTGAACGACCCGGTGACGTCGACCAGTACGTGACGGCCAGAGTCCCCTCTGCGCCCTCGCCACAGCGCCAATCCAGGTCGCCGTCGCCCCGTCGGTTCTCTTCCGCAGGTCGCTATCCGTCCCTCCGGCAGTCCTGTAGTCCACTCCGGGAAAACTGAGGACGGTGACCTTTGAGAGTAGGGCAGCTGTCACTCCGCAATTCGAACAAGATCCTGTGCTCGCCGACCTGACCCTTCTACGTGATCTTCCACCCCCTTTCCGCCTACCTTCCGACGCCTGGAATAGCCACTGCTCTAAGCCCCATTTCGATGAACACCGCGAGCTTCCACTCGGGACCCGTCCACGAAGCATGTTCCAGAAAGTGACCTTGTTCACGCCAAAATACCAATCATCGCTGACAACGAACAAGTGACTCCCCTCATAGACACTGGCGCTGATTTCCCCGTTATGAGTAGTTGTGTGGAACGGAGCACAAATCCGGACAGCTGGCGGTCATGTAGTGATGCCGCTCGGCGTCTGCACCGGCTGCTAAGTTCTCCAGCGACGCGCTCTTCGGTTTCGATTTTCTTCGCTAAAGTGGCGCTATCGACCTCAGCGAATTCATGGTGGCATTTTCGGCTCCGTGCACCATAAGCGACGACCGTGCGCCAGGCAGGACCGTTTTGCGTGTGTCCTATGATCACAGTACTCTACCACCGCGCGCCAGCTTTTGTTATGGTTTCAGTACGACAACCCTCGCGCGTCCAACGGCTTCGCAGAAGCAATCCTGTCTTTACTTCTGAGCCAACAAGTCTGCAGCGCACGTGGTGTCGTTGCCCTGCAGAGCCAGCGAACTCAGCCTCTTGTTGCGCACTTTCGCGCCGAGTACCGAGAATTGCCGAAGAATGTAGTCATCGCGTATTCCGATGAACTTAGAGAGACCGCCGCCCACTGCGTACTGTCAACGTCCAGGAACACCCCTCCAAGTGGCCTTGTCGAACAGATAAATTTGACTTGAATCCTGATTTGAGCACTGATCAGCAACGCCGACTTCAAGTCATCCTTTACTCTTTCCATGACTGCTTTGTGACAACCTCTAATGCCAGGCAGACGTCCATAACGAAACATCGCATCATACCTGATGACGATGGTCCGTCAACACCCGTACCGAGTTTCGGTGAAAGAACGTGAGACGATACGAGTGCAGGCTGACAAAACGCTCCGGGATGATATACAGCCGTCTACAAGCCCATGGGCTTCGCCCGCTGTGCTGGTCGCCAAGAAGGACAGGACACTAAGGTTTTTTGTCGACTATCGAAGACTTAACAAAATTACCAAAAAGGATGTTCACCCGTAACCTCAAAAAGATCACTCATTTGAATGGCGGCGTCATGACCGCTACTTTTCTTCTCTTGACCTCCGCAGCGTGTGCTGTCAGGTTGAGGTGGATGAAAGTGACCGCTAGAAGACAGCGTGTGTTACTCCCGATGGATTGTGTGAGTTCAAGGTCCTGCCCTTCGGGCTATGTTCCGCTCCTGTCAACCTTCCAAGAATGATGGTCGCTGTCCTAGTTGGCCTTTCGATGGCAGTCCTGCCTCGCCTACATAGACAACGTCATTTTTCCATCTATCTACGACGAGCATCTCAAGCGCTTTACTGCAGTGCTGGAGGCCATACGTTCGGCCAGCCTCACACTCAAACAGAAAATGCCACTTTGCGTTCAGCTGCAGCTGTTTCTAGGCTACGTCGTGAGCGCTCGAGGTGTTAGCCTTGACTGCAACAAGACGGCTGGCATCGCTGCGTTTCTGCCCAAGCGTGGTGCGTGCCATTTTTGGGATCACTGCGCCTTTTACAGACGTTTTGTGCGAGACTTCTGCCAACAAGGCGAGCCTCTAACTCGCTCTACAAGGAACGAGCAACCTTTCATCTGCGCCCATGAACAGCAGGAAGCCTTCGCGACTTCAGAAATCGACTCCAAACTAGGCCCAGCCTTTGCCACTTTTACGAGGAGGCGTACACGGAACTGCACACCGATGGCAGCAACGTCGGTCTGGGTGCCATCTTCGTTCAGTCTCAAGATGGTGTTAAGTGCGTGATTGCTTTGCAAGCCGCACATTGCCGCAATCTGAGGCGAATTATTCTACCATGGAAAAGGAGTGCCTTACAAAATTTCAACCGGGTCTCCCATTTCGAGTCGTGAGCGATCAACACTCGCTTTGTTAAATCGCGAAACTTAGACCCCTCGGGAAAGCTGACCCGCAGCTCCGGTAGCAGGAATTAGATATTACCGTCCTGCACAAGTCTGGAAACAAAGACAGCGATTCAGACTGCCTGCTCCGTGCTCCTATCCCGTACACCATTGCTGATATAGAAGACGATCCCGCTTTTGTTGTCGCTTCAACCACGTGGGTCTTTTCTCAACACAGCGATGACGCCGAGCTGCGACCCCTCACAGAGTACCTCGTAGCCCGCACGTCATCGCCTCCTCGCTTCTTCACACGCGGGCTCTCGTCGTTGCGCTTGCTGGTTGACATCCTCTACCATAGAAACTACGGCTACAAGGACACACCCTCCCTACTCGTGGTTGCAACGATGCTTCGAGACGAAGGTTTGCACGAATGGCACGACGAGCTTTCTTTCTTCCAGCCACCTCCGCTTTTCTCGCGAGCTGGCGCGGGTACGGCAGAAGTATTGCTGGCACAGGCTTGCTACAGTTGTACAGCACATGTTAAGACTTGCCGCGAGTGCCAACATTGAAAGACACCACTTTTGAAGCTGGCCGGCCTATTGAAGCCCAATGATGCGCCTCGAATTCACTTCCGCCATTTCGGCAAGAACTTGCGGGTATCATTTCCGATATCATCATTGAAAAACAGGCACATTACAGATGCCACCGACTCCCTCACCCATTATTGTGGAACGAAAGCCCTTCCATACGGCACGCTGCTGAAATTGCTAACCTTTCATCTTTATCATTGTCCTCCGCAACGGTGCCCCACTTTAGAGGCATGCCATTTACGTCAGCTCCGAGAAGCTTCTGCGCCGCTACCTCGGCCACTACGAGGTTCTGGGCGATTTTAGTGACATTGAATACGAATCCCTCCTGCAGAAATCTGTTCGCTCCTCCAGGCGGCAGGTGGCAGACGGCATCCGAAGTCGTGCACGTTGCCAAGATGAAGCCCTACCACGCAATCTAGGACTTATTCGGCGAAGTCGGGGAGAGGAAGAGGAAGACGAAGACGTTGTCGCCTCAGCACTGTTTATTTAGCTACTTTTTCCTAATTTACCTAGTTTTTTTTAATATTCGAGTACGACAGCATCTTCAAAGCGGTACTGTCCCTACGGGAAGAGTACGGCTGCTCCGGCGCCGGCAAGCCTAAAGGGACCCCGACATTCAAAGGAGGCTGGCTCGGAAGAGGCGGCCATGGCTTCCCAGGCTGTGGAGCGACCAGAACATGGACTCGACCACCCGTCCAGCGAGACCTCATCGCTTAGTGGGGCTGAGTCAACGATCGTGGACGGTGACGAGTCAGTGGCCGATATGGCTGACGTGGACAACGAGGGCTTCAAGTTGGTGAGTCATCGTAAGCAACGAACTGTAGGGATCCCGGTAGTGGTTGAGCCCACAGAAAAGGGGGTTGATTTAAGAGAGAAGAATCCCATCTTACTTTTCGCGGCCATTCAATCACTGCTGGGATCAGCTCCGATTCGAAGTCGGTTCACCATGCACGGGGCTCTTCAGCTGGATGTCTCGACGGAAGAGCAGGTTGACAAGCTCCTGCAGAGCTCTCAGATTTTTGGCATCAAAATTAACGTGCGGTTGCCCCATTCGTACATGAAGAACACCTGTGTTATTAAGGGTGTACCAAAGTGGTATTCAGAACGCGACCTACTTGATTATCTGAAACCACAAGGTGTGCTGCACGTGAAACGACTTGTGCGTCGTGTGGAGTCTCCAGGAAAAGAATGGGCTGCGAAACCTACCAACTCTATCGTGTTGACATTCGCTCCCAACTCAGAGTGCCCCGAAAAAATTGATCTGGGGTTCACAAAACACGCAGTTACAGATTTCACTGAAGCTCCTCCACGGTGTTTTAGATGATAACGGTTTGGGCACGTGGCCAAAGTTTGCAAAAAGGATCGACGCTGTAAGCGGTGCGGAGGCGACCACGACTTTAAAACCTGCAGGGCAGATTTTGCTTGCGCCAATTGCGGTGACGATCATCCAGCGAGCTTCGGAGACTGCCCCTTCCGTGTGAGCGCTCTGCACCGTCGGATGTCCTTTATTGCTGGTCGAAAAACCCCACCGACTGAGGCGCCTGTCCCAGGATTAGACGAGTTCCCAGTATTGGAGTCTGATGTTGCTGCGTTGCCCAACGATGTCCCTAAGAGACCTGAGTCTAGCAAGACGCCAAGGCCCAGTGCGCGCGAGTCGACTGTTCGACCTCCAGCAAAAAGTGTCCATGTTCCTGAGCGGCCGGGTCACAGCCAGACTCCATGGCAAGGGGGACCCTCATATGCACAAGTGACAAAAACCAGCTACTGCTGCCAAGAGTGTGTCTCCGTCGGCATTTTTTGTCGATGTAGTAGGTGAGTGCGTTGCGCAAATTAAGGAACTAAAAAATCAAGGTATGTCTGACCTTCATGTCTTGTTTGGGACCCTGCGTTCACTTGTTCCAGCGTTGGCGCCTGGTAATCTGAAGAACTTCCTACAGCTGGTGCTCTCTTTTCAGTCCCTAATTTCCACCTTCGCAGCAATCTTCCTGGCGAACTAAAATGGATGGGGCTAAATCTCGTGCATCTCGTATGCACCGAAAAGCGCCGTTTATATTGCAGTGAAACAGCGCTGGGATTTTAAGTCGGTTAGCTGAACTAAATCTATTCTTGAAAGAGACTTGTGTTCCAGTATTGGCCCTGTCAGAAGCTGGCCTGCCAAGCGGGAGATGTTTGATTGGATTTGTCGCCCATAAAAACTGCAGCATAAAGTCATGTCCTGCAGGAAGTGCTGCGCTTTACATAAGAGAAATTCCACATGTTTCTTTAAGCGTTGCCGATCTTTGCACGGATGACATTGAGTTAGCGGCTGTAAGAATACAGCTCGGCTCTCGAACCCTTTCTATTGCATCCGTGTACGTGTCTCCGCGGAAGAAGGTAGCATTGCATTTGTTTCTACAGCAGCTCTGCGACCGCTTCCCAGCACCTAGAATCATCTGCTGTGATTTCAATGCCCATCATGCCGTTTGGGGTGACAGGAACACGGATTCCCCTGGACGCAAACTTGTAGAGGTTATTGACAGTTTGGACCTGTGCGTTGAAAATGACGGAAGCCCCACTTTTTTCCGGCCTCCAGCCTCAGCGACAGCTATAGACCTGACACTGCATTCACCTGACGTCCGCGGGAGTTGGTGAACAGCGCCTGACCGCATGGGAAGTGATCACTATCTGATTTTTGTGTTTGCTGCCGACTTTCGTATGCATGGTCCTAAAATTAGCAACGTGGTCAACTGGGACAAGTACAGAAAGCACCTAGAA
This sequence comes from Amblyomma americanum, assembly GCF_052857255.1. NCBI lineage: Eukaryota > Metazoa > Arthropoda > Arachnida > Ixodida > Ixodidae > Amblyomma > Amblyomma americanum. The sequence continues at coordinate 63,276,236 of NC_135505.1, read as the reverse complement.
CGTGTTTCTGGTAATGTTATTGACAAAATGATTTCTAGTAAGCTAGCAGCAACTACGGCGGTCAAGTTGCCTGGTCATTTTCCGGCCCCGGATTTAAAACTCAGCAACCTTTGCGCAGCGAGAAAAAGGGCGGAGCGCCAACTCGCGCGGAAGAAGGACGACAGGCAACTGAAGACGACCTTCAATAGAATTCTGCTATTAAACGGCACACGAACAAGCTGTACAGGTCGCAATGGGCCTCATTCTGTGCTAGTTTGACTGTGTTCTCACGGATAACGAGAATATGGCGAGTTTTTGGCAGCCTTGCTGGAGAATCTCGCCCTTCGAATCCTTTTGAAGCTCTTGCAATACGCAAGGAAAAACCTATTGCGTGCTTGGCAGAGGAATTTGCAGACGCACTCGTACGCGCTGATTCTGGAATAGATATATATACACCTCCTGCTTCCTCCAGGTCTATCATGGACGTCCCGTTCACGCATCGTGAGCTTCAGACTACGCTCAGTGGCCTGCGGCGCCGGTGTTCACAAGGTCCCGACGGCATCGCCAATCAAATGCTGAATAATCTGCCCTTGCAACTCAGAAAGGAGCTCCTCAACTTCATCAATCGAGTTTGGGAGACTGGCGATGTTCCTCCGTCATGAAAGGTGGCACTTGTAGTTCCAGTACTGAAGCCTGGCAAAGACATGACGGACCTTGCCTCGTATCGCCCTGTGTCATTGACCTCCTGTGTAGCTAAGTTGGTGGAGAAGCTGGTAAATGAACGCTTATCATAGTGGCTTGAGGATAGGAAGGCACTGCCATCATGTATGACAGGATTCCGCCGAGGTCTTAGTGCCCAAGATAGCGTCTTAGACTTGATCAGTCACATTGAACACCTGAGAGCTTTCGGCCTTTCCACCTTAGCCATTTTTCTTTTTGTTGCGAAAGCTTACGACAGCGTGCTTCATAGCTCAATTCTAAACAGTTTGCAAGGCATGGGCATACAGGGCCATATGTTAAGATTCATTTACAAGTTTATAAGTGATCGCGCGGTTCGTGTACGGTTAATGAGTACGTTAAGCACCGAAAGGGTTCTATCGCGAGGTGTGCCTCAAGGAAATGTTCTTTCCCCCACGCTCTTTAACGCCGTAATGGCTGGCCTACGCGATTCGTTGAAAAAAAGTTACAGGCAAGTGCGTATGTCACTTAATGCTGACGACATCTGCATTTGGATTACTGGCTACCAACACAAGCGATTAGCCCTGATAGCTCGACAGGCTATATATTCGGCACAAGCTTACCTTCAAGGTATGGGGTTGTCTCTGTCAATGGACAAATCCGGCTTTATTCTGTCTCCAGGTGTAGAAAGACGTCCAGCGCGGTTGAAGATAGACCTCGGTCACTCTTGCATCCGTCAATTCAACCACGCGCGTTTCCTGGACGTCATTATTGACTCCCGTCTACAGTGGCGAAAAGCTGTAAACGCGATTGTTTCATCTATATCTTCTCGTCTCAATGTGATCCGTAGAATTGCACGTGAGCAATGGGAAAACCAACCTTCTTTAATGGTCAAACTTCATGAAGCGTTGGTGGTCAGCCGGATAATGTATCAATTACCTTTAATTTCCCCCTCGGCATCACAACTTGAGCGTCTCGAAGTTGTCCACAGAAAGAGCCTAAGAAGAATCATTGGAGTTCCCCAGGCGGCTGCGAATAAGGCAGTACTTCATGAGTCCCTATTGAAACCTCTTAGCCTTATTGCTTCTCGGAGACTATTAATGCATCTTGACCGCTTAGGAGAGACGGTAGCTGGGCGATCCCTTCTCCAGCGGCTCTGCAAGAGATATGAGTCGAAGGCTTACTTGGCACTCAATACTCTTAGTTCTTTAGGCATTAATGTCCGAAGGCAAAGGAAACGGTTGAAACCCCCCTGGTCTTTTCCGACCCTCGACTGTAAGGTCACAATTCCCCTTGTGAACGCAAAGCGCAGCTCTCCTTTGGCAGCAACGCGTTCACTTGTACTGGAATACTTGGAAACAGAGTATGCCTGCCATCTTCAAATTTTCACGGATGGTTCTGTGGACAAGGTGAAACAAGCTAGCGCAGCGGCTTTTTACATTCCTTCTTTGGACTGTAAGTGGTCCGTACACTGTACTACTGTCGTATCCTCCACAACGGCTGAAAGTGTTGCTATTGAGGCGGCTTTACGGAAGTCAGGGTCTTGTCCGGTTCAACCTGTTGTCATCCTAATTCAAAATCTGCCCTTCAGAGGTTAGAGCGCGGATTCTCTACTGACGCCTTGTCTCTAAAGCTCTCTGCGCTTGGTGCAGAATCTGCACAGCAGAGGCTTTACTCTACATTTCCAGTGGGTGCCCTCTCACATAGGAGTCAACGGTAATGAGGTGGCAGACAGTCTCGCCCATAAAGCTCTCTCAAGGATTCCATCAAGAAATGTACCTCAAGATGGGAAAAGTCTCGGCAGGAAAACGGTGCTCGATCACTTCAGTACCCTGTGGAGTGCGTCCCACAAGCCATGTGCGACCAAGGGACTGAGAAGATCTCAGGCGACCCTTCTACATCGTATTCGCGCGGCCTCTGCTCGCACTCCTGCATGGATGCATAAGACAGGCATAGCATCGTCTCCGCTCTGCTCTTTATGTGGTGTGTGCGGGGATATCGAAAATTATATTATGTACTGCCGAGAGTACAACGCGGAAAGGCATGTGATGTTCGCTTCCTTCAAGAAGAGAGGAACCCGTCACAGCACAGTGCAGGACGTTGTCTACCCTAGTGGAAACCAGACATGCAAAAGGGAGGCTGCACGCCTTCTTTTAACATTTGTGCAGAACACAGATCTTGTTTTTAAATGGTGAGAGCAGGAACGGACTATGGCCTACTGTGATTGAATGTGTGCGTAGATGGTGTCTTCCGGAGTGGACTACTTTATACTCTGAGTGAATGTGTGTATGGAGTGTGGCACTACAATGGCCTCTGGTCTACTGTCACTGAATATGTGCATAGATGGTGACTTCTGGAGTGGACTGTGATGTGAACTGTGTGGATTGATTGTGTGCATAGATTGTGACTGCGGGAGAGAATGTGTGCTTTTATAAGAGACTGTGCGCTTAGCGGGGTAGATGCGGCATTGTTAATATCGAAGGGACGCTGCGGTGGAGCAATTGCCGGCAGATAAAGCAAGGCGAACCCCAACTGTAGCATTCAACACCTCAACCTCAACCTCGGGCGCCACAGATTCTATCTATTCCGGCACCCCGATATTCCACAGCATTGGGGCAATGTCATTTCCAAGAGAAGGGGCAATGCCGCACTGTTGGCCATTTACTGCCGCCGCCGTGCGGCGCGACAGCACCCGCTGGTCTTCCTTGTCTTCCGCGGCTCGAGCGGATTGGCTGCGTGTGTCTGCTCTGCTAGTCCTGATGTGCCCTCCTTCTCTTTCTGCCGGCTCTCGGTGACAATATTGTCGATTTTAGAGTATCTCTTTATGAATTTCGTGTCTGGTCATTTGGTTGGTTTAAGTTTTAATGCTGTCCTGACTCTATTAGCGACTTCATTAGTAAATATCTTATAGGCAACAGAGAACAAGTTACTGTGTCTGAGGTTTTCAAGACCTTATTATCTCCTATCTTATGGATTAAGATCATCTTAGTGTTTTTCCAAGCTTCTGGTATGTTTAGCTCAAAAGGCAGTACTTATACAGGGTGGCCAGTTTGTCTAGCACGATCTGTCTTCCGTCCTTCAATATATCTGCTTTAAGCTGACCCTCACAAGCTGCTTTCCTTTTCTGTATGGCTCCTAAGCCGTTCGCTACTTCCTATTTATTTACTGGTTGGATATCCCAGTGAAATGGGCAATTGTCTTTCTCATTTACGCCCTGATCACACTGACTACTGTATCGATTTATGTACAACTCTTAGGATAATATACATAGTTATCCGTATTGGCATTTATTTGTCCGCTTTGTCTCTTAGCGCATGCGTACATGTAATTTTTTTCTAAGTCTAGTTTCACGGTCCCAGATTTTCGGCTAGCTGCTTTCTTTAGAAAATGCTCCATTCTCTTCTTATTATTCTTCTTGATGTCGGTTAACTTCCGCATATCGTTTAACTTTGCTCTACCAGTTCTACTCTCTCTGTTGGGTTAGATGCTTTTATGGTTTGGCGTTTCTTTATCAGATCTTCCCTCTCCAGAAGACGTTGCCACAATCCTGTCGAACCATCCTACCGCCTACTTTTACTGAGCACTCCACAGTGATAAATGCGAGATTATCACGCATTGCTTGAACTGTAAGGTCGTCTTCCTCATTTAAAGCCACAGATCTGTTCAGCAGCAAGATCCTGAATTCCCCTATTTTCCCCTTTACTGCTAACTTGTTGACTGGCTTCTGCTACACCGTTTTCTTGCGTTCAGTCTTCAAGTCTGACCCAATTCGAGAAGTTACCATAATGTGCTAGCTGCAGTTCATCTTTTGCACGATTTTTGCACGGCCCCCGCTTTTTTCAGGCTTTCTCTGTGAAAGCATAATGTGAAATCTATTTCATTTTTTATTCTCTTGCACGTTTTACTTCCTTTTCTCTTATTTCCGGAACAAGGCATTCATGGTTCGTAAATATCCATTTATGCAAAACTAAGAACTCCACCCTAATATTCCTAGAGCCTAAGCTCCCGCGGCCTTCTTTCTAGCCTGCTTGTTTATCTCGGCATTGTAGTCACCCATCAGTACACTGCACTGTTTTTACTTTTTTCAGTGCAGATCCCACGTCTTCATAGCAGCTTTCGACGATCTGATAATCACGGCTGGATCTTGGATCCTAGACCTGTACAAGCTTCTGTTTTTACCTAATATTAAGCCCATTTACGGTAATTTCTTCCCCTAGTTAACACTATAGCATTCCTGTATGTTGCCAGCTATATCCTGATTAATGAGGAATCGCACACCTAGTTCACACCAGTCGATAATCCACAATCATATAATATGTGCCCACCCTTAGTGTTTTGAACGCGAGCTCTGTCTTTCAAAGCTTACTAAGCCCTATGACATACCGTTTAATACACAATTTAGCTCCTCTAACAGAGCTGCTAGGCCAAGCTTCCTGCATAAAGCTCTTGCGTTTAACATTGGCAGGATCAGTTTCCAATGGCGGCCTGTCTGGAGCCCGAAATTCTTGGCACCCTCCGCTACGTTACATGTCTTGTTGTTGCCAGGTCAGTTGGTCATCAGTCGCTGGAGACTGAGGGCCGAAGGTTAACTGGTTTATTAATACAGGAGGTTGCGGCGAAGTACTTTAGCAGGGTGGCCAAATGCTGCTCTGGTGAGGTAGAGCCTTGGCGGTTCGGGTCACCGAGAAAATGCGACGTCAGTGCACAGTAAAGAACTCATGGCAGTAGAAATTTTCTGGAGGTCTCCACAACGGCGTTCCTCATAGCCTAAGTTGGATTGACAAGCCAACCATTCATGGCGATAACAACATGCACGAGCAGTATGGAATCGTTTCCAGCATCGAGACTAGCACTTAAAAGGGCATGGGCTCTATTCACGCCCCAACCTAGATATTCTCGTGTGTGCTTTATATTTCGAGTTCTCTCGAGATGTCAAAGGATTGGCGGACGACAAGCCACGAACAGACAGAGGTGAAAAGGTAGGCGTTAAATTCTTTCCTGGAATAAGAAACGCTTAAACATTTACCTGCGCTATATACATCACATAAATTAAAAAAATCCCACACAGTCCCATTCATTTACGTGCCCGATGCGGCTGCTCTCTAGGATCCAGGTTCGGCCAAGCCTTGCTGGCCGAAGTTTAGTGTTGCCAGAATACCAAAAGCCTCTCTGCTGTGCGATGTCAGTATATGATAATCAACCCCAAATGGTCTACATTTCTCTGGAGCAGTCCACTGCATCGACCCTAATAGACAGTGTGCCGCTTTGCGATGATAAAATGCACATTTAGGGTTTTTGCGGCATAAAAAGTTACACCTTTAAATCGAAGGCGAGAACGAGTTTATATAGCTGCCTGCACCATCTATGGTACATGCTGGGGTTGAGAACAGCTTGCTTGGAGCCGTCGTGAAAGTAGGAAAACGAACTCGTCGTAAAGAGGAAGACCTTCGAGATTAACTTCAAAGTCGGATTTCTCACAAATACGAATGTTTTTCTTTTTAAAGGTGCATGGTAAGCCCTACCCTTCTCATGTATTTCACGGCATGTTTCGGTGCACTTTTGTCAATAGCCAATACAGAAAGCGCTTACATGTTTATATCATTTTTATCGCTGATTCATGTTGTTTCGACCAAACCAATAGAAGATATTATTTCTTGAGGACTAGATTTAATGTCAAGTTTGGAGTTGTTTCTCTATATAAAATCAAAAGCCTTTGCATGCGCGAAACTTGTCCAGACGTAGATTTAGCAGTCTGCCTCGGTATGGTTTTGACGATAATGGCACCGTCAAAACAATTTGTTTTGAGATAAATGATTTCAACGTAAAAGTAACTTCAGTATGAACTTTTCGCTTTCAGATTTGCTGACAAATTGGTTCCGTAGGTACTATCTCGGCCGTCATTCTTCATATTATTGTGTTTATTTATTCATCTCATTATTCATCTCACTGTGTTTATTAAGCCGAAGTGCTCAAGATTGTTCCTAAAGAAGTTTTTATTCCATCTGAAAGAACAAATATTCAGTTTATGTATGTAGTTGGGTTTCAAACGTCTGATAGGACAATGCCTCTAATAAAGAGGTGGACCTTTCCGTTCGCTTCCTGCTTTTCAAAGTTATTATTAAAAGATAAATAACGCAGGAGGAAGTGCTGTACTGGAAAAGATGCAACAAAAAGTTTCCTATGAGAAATGAAACAAAAGCAATTTTATTTTTATTTTTGCTCACCCTGTCTAAGAAAATTCTCAAAACCAGTTTGCTTTTCTTGCAAAATACCAATGTGGTGTGAGCGCCCGTAGCATTTTCGCCTCCTCGGCACGCGCGAGCCCAAGGTGTCACAACGTTCAACAGGCGCCGGCAGCGGCACGAACAGCAAGCAACCTTGCCCGGGAAAAGTTTGGTGTCTCGTAAACGCTACGCGAGGAGCCGCAAACATTTGTATATTTGATTTTTACATTTCGAACAAAAATACATCACCCAGAAAGGCATACATAGGAGTTACGACAAACCTCTTAGTTCTGAAGCCAATAATAAGAGCAATAATAAGCATCACTACGACACTGGACCTATTTTAGAACAATCATAAGACTTTGTCATAGCACAGTAAAACCGCCTTTAACACATGTGGATGCTTTGTTCCTGAAGAATAAGGACGCAATGTTACAACACAATGAAACTAAAAAAATTATAACTGTAGACAATTGTCCTCGGGCTCTCGAGATACTGCGCTGAACAAGAACAACATTAAACGAAATATCGTTTTTATGTTTGGCAATAACAAGAAACCAGAGATATCAATCCAATTGAGCTGATCATTTGCTCTGATGGGTATCTTTGTTTAGGTAAGAAAACCTTTAACAGAGAACTACATTTTGTCACGGAGGAATAGTGTGGCACTCATTGCAGCTTTAAGTTAGTAAAATGCTAACCTCTCTTTTTCCTTCCAAATGTGAATACATAATACAAGGGTTCACCAAAGGAGCAGCAATACGTTGCAAGATATGTGTTCTTGGCTGTCTCCTCACCTGCAGGCCCTGGTGGCAACGGTTGTCCACAGTGCGTCGCATTCATATCAGTTTACACAAGATATTCACACAATTAGTGCAAGGAGGAAATTACCAGTCCCAATCCTCCCCCTCCTTGAAATCCCGCTTCTCTTCGCTTTATAGTCCAGACATAGGAACGACATGAAGCGGCGGATGAGTGGTAAGTACTATGCTCAGTTTCTGAACGGAGCTACAAAACAAGAACCGCACAACAGATAAATTTACGCACGATGTATCCTGACAGATTGACTCTAATAGAGGAGAGATTTGTGATTCCAGCTCCATTGAATTCGTTTCTTTTATGAAGTGTGCGAATGGCTTCTCTTTGCTTCTGGGCGCACATGAAAAACTGGTAACAGTAGGGGAACATTGTTCAAGTCTATGCGGGCTTCAGGAGCGATTTTTTCGAAAAACAAGACAGGCAGGATTTTCAATGTATGGCTGAAAAAAAAATGTGCGAACAAGGCGCGGTCGAGCAGAATCCGTCCGCAAGCATTGCTGTCATATAAAAGGAGTAAATTTGAGGGCCGAATATTGGTCTACAAGAAGGCACTTGAAATTTCAATTCAGAAATTAGAATTAAATTTCTAAACGAGTGCTAAAGTACATCTCATTTAAGGCGGCAAAATTAAGAAGCGCACTCTCAGGCGACTTGTGTTGAATAGTTAGAAACACATGCATGAGTAGGCTGGCAGTGTGCACTAAACGTTTTTATCTATCATTCCGCTTCTCGTACGGATTGAGCGCTTTGCAATATTTTAAACAAACACGTAAACATTTATTCTACTTTCCGGGGATTAGCTCAAAGAGCTCAGCGCGAAAGAATAGATCGCGCGTACTGTATCAGGGCTGTCTGCACATACACAAAGCACGTAAGAGGGAGTACATCAGAGTCTGGGTTGAACAGAATAAAAGAGAAAAATGTTAGGTTCCGTATGGACGCTTCCCTCCGGTCATACAATGTAAAGTGCGTCATAACAAGTTGTTGCATTTTCTACAGGGTGGCATCAGACTGAGAGCGCGTTCCTCTGAGCCAGTGCGCTACTGCATGCCCGTCTTGGCGATGGCCGCCAAGAGAGGAGAGTCTTTGTCTTCTCCGGGCGGGCTGCAGGTGGCGTCGAAATCATCCAGCAGTATGTCATACACAACCACGTCGGTGCCTCCCATCTTCCAGTTATACGCGTTGCGCATACGCGCTGTCAGCTCTTCAGGCCCGGCGAACAATGCCACCTGGATGGATGACATAAATTATAGATCGCAATTTAAATGCAGCTTTGTACCGTCAAAGCGACAGAAGCTCCTGTGTCTGCCAAGTCCTTCTTCCTTTCTTAAAGAACAGGCGGAGAGACGCAGCTATAATGATCGGTTTAGGGGTTGGAGAGTTAGCTAACGCTTACGGCTTAAAATGAAGCATTTTGGTGTCCGCTTAGAACTCCACACGAGTAAGTGGGCAATGCAGGGATTGCCGTGTTAACCTGCGCCAGATTCGCTCTTGGTGTGCCAGATTGGTGAAACTATTGCAAGGCAGTGTCTACAAGAACAAACGGTTTTTCACATAATCGCTGAAAGCTGCTCCAAAACCAAAAGGACTACCACACAAAAGCGCTACATTAATAGTCAAGGCTACGTTTATTGCAGGTATGCCCTATATTTATCGTGGCCACTATCGTGGCCCTGCGCTTAAGGAAAGGAAGCAGAAGTGGAAAGCAATCGCGAATAATGTGCTCCAGATTATGAACGGAGGTGAAATCGCCATGGACCTTTGTTTTCACAATATTTTTTGAGAGAGGGAGAGCTTCATTTGGGGGCTCATATCTTTTCTCACTAGAGCGGCTCCCTGCCTGCTTTCAACTCTACACTACAAGTGCAATTATATTATAGTGTACTCGACTACGGAAGTGTGTCATCCGTGGCGCGAACCACTGGTAGCGAGGTGGTCGCTAGAACGATGAAATGTGTAAAGGGAACTCGCGGCGCTGGTGAACACTCTCAAGGTCTGACCACTCACTGCACCTCCTCGCGGATTACGCCGACAACTGATCGCGAAGCACCGCATAATTTTTGTGCTCTTCACGTACAATTGAGCGGAACATGTCCCGTAGGATGTCATGGTTGTGTGTGAATGCCGGGAAAGAAGCCATGGCTGAGCCAGCAAGTACTAGCGTGTCGTATACGGTGGATTGCTGCTGTAGGAACTCGTACATCGTAACCGCCTCCGTCAAAAACTCAGCGACAGTACCGGGGGGATGGGGAGGGGGGCGCGCACGAGGCCAACGAAAAGCTGTTCTTTAAACCCGCGCATTAAATGGCGTAAGTTCTTTTCTTCCGACATGGCTGGGTCAGCTCGCCGGAAGAGCGGCGTCATGTCCTCGACATACATAGCGAACGTCTGGTTGGGCATCTAAATCCTGGACTCCAGAGCCCACTCTGCTCGTTCCCGACGATCCGCGCTGGTGTATGACTCGAGCAGTCGACGACGGAACTCATGCCTTGAGGTCAAGACATCTTCGCGGTTCTCGTACCACGTACGAGCGCCGTCTTCCAAGCTGATTAAGGTTTTCCGCAGTTTCTCGGCGTCATCCCACTGATTGAATGAGGCGACGCGTGCAATCTGACCGAGCCAGTCTTCGACGTCCTCAAGCTGAGAACCCTGAATGGACTTTGGTACTATTGTGTTCTGGAGGTAATAATTTGTGCCTTGCATTGTTGGTCGAGGGACAGGTACCGAGGTAAACACCTATAGCCTGTGCTCAGGGGGCAGTCCTAGGTTTTGGAGGCTGACTCGATGAGCTGGTGTGTCGACCGGCAAATGCCCGAGGTCCGCGGTGCGAGCAAAGATGTTTGACATAGGCCAGGAATGCACCCAGCACCTCCAGAAAACATATGTCGCGGAACCCAGGACTGAGACACCGTTCGCCAGCAACGATTTCTGAAAAGCCCTCGGCTCGCGCGTGCAAAACCTTCACCTCCTTGCCTTTTTGGAGTCAACTGGGGCCACCAGGTGGCAATATTAAGCCTCAGGTACGATAGCGATTGAGAAGCTTTGGAGCCGACGGTTTCAAAGTGGTATTCCATCTTAAGAAAGGCGCAAATGCTGTGCCTAGATAAAATGATGTGCGTCGTTTGCATGAACACAGCTATCTTCGTTACGGACGCCATTTTGTTGTCCAGAGTATAGCTTCAAAAGAGCAGCAGTGTAGCTTCAGAAGTGCGAAGTAAATAATGGTGTGTGCTTAGCGTTCCCTTAAATGCGCCGATCCTATACTGAAGCTGCATCACTCTTGCACACGCCGGTGGCATTTCGCTGTGTTCCAGAGAATACAAAATGGAGGCAGCTCTATTGCATGTCCAGGCCGTCTTTATGCTGGCCAGAGGGGAGTTCACTATAAGAAATGTTCATGGTTCGAAATACTTCCTGAAATCTTCTCTTCAAAGAACAGTAGCCAGAATTGCCTTCAGTTCATCTCCAGTGTTGGATTCCACGAAAGCCGGTCTCCCTATTTAATTTGTGCAGAGCCCACGAGGTTCGCTTCCGTGCCTTGTGGGGCTCTTTGGTAGCATTCATGGAATTTTTGTAGGGGCGACGGCGACTTCCCCTGTCTGCGCTCGTGCGCGAATGAACGAATGATGATGCTGTGTGCTCCTGTTCTCGACATGCAAAAATGCAGTTGATGTCTGGCGTTCGTAGTGTTTCCATCATTTCTTGTCAGTGTTGAAAGTTAGAAAATATACCTATCAAATGCATTTGAAGAAAAGCCAACCGCCGACAGGCTCATAAGTGTCCTGCCATGCATCATGAAAAATTCTCAGACAGCACACATACGACAAAGAGCGAGGAATTATTCAGTACTAATTCCAAAATGGCTCCATGAATGTTGCGGGTTCCAACGAGTCAAATGCTTTCTCGTAATCAATGAAGGCTATAAGAGGGGTCTGCGCCTTTCTCAATCACACAGATGGTAGTGTGAACAAAGTATATTGTCTAGTATCTTTTGCAAAGACCTCCCCAATCATCAGGTTGATTCAAGCCTAAGGTTGTTGTGCATGACTATTAGCGATTACCTCAGTATATACTCTATTGGCACAGGACAATAAGCTGACGGATTTATGATTTCTCAAGTCCTTGACGTCTTCTTTCTTAAGAAATAAGGTAATGTTTATGTTCTTACAAGCTTCTGTGACGCTACACGTCATGACAAATTGCGTATACAGAGTTGCGAGATTTTCTAGCACAATCTCCCATTCTTCCTTCAAGAGATCTGCTGTTAACTGATTCTCAACAGCAGCTTTCCCTCTTTGCATTGCACCTAAGACTTTTAGTTCATCCTTCATTACTGGCGGGATGTCCCATTGTTCTGCACTGATGCCTGTCTAGCGTTCTGATAACAATGGCTACTGTATAGTTTGGTGTAGAACTCTTCAGCTACTTTAACTTTATTATCGATAATGCTAATTAGATTGCCCTCTTTGTCTCTTAACACATACTACAGGTGTTTGCCTAGGCCTCACTGCTTTTAGGCTACTTTCTTTCTTCAGAGCATGCTCCATCCTCCCCATATAATCTTAATCAAGTCGGCTACCTTGCGCTTATTTGTTAACTTTGAAAGCTATGCCAGTTCTTGTCGGTAAGTTTAGAAGTTTTCATCCTTTGGCGTTTCTTAATCAGTTATTTCGTCTCTTGAGGTAGCTTGTCATTATCTTGTCGGCTTATTTTACCGGCTACGTCTACTGCGCACATCGTAATGATAATTAGCAGTTTTCAAACAGCCGGAACCGAAGCCATGTGGTTGGCGGAGTTTTTTATGAGTATTTACTAGCAATATGCTCGGCCTCTAATTGTTGGCTCAATATATGTGTTATACTACTGTTATACTACAGTTATACTACCATTAGTGGAGCGGAGAGTCCTTCCTTTTTCGGACTTACTACTTTATATCCTGTACTACAAGCTCTACAGTTGTCCGGTTGGTATAATTGACACAAAAGCAAAACATAGTATATTACTAATTGGGCATTCTTCTTACCTGTTTCAGTAGATCTTCCCAATCTTCTAGCCCGATTGGGCAATTAACATTTAGTAAAACGACATTCCCTGCATTATTTCCTACAATCCCGCTTAAGTAGACTCCCGCGTATGTTTGTTGGTTAGACGTGCCTTGGTGTTTCAGACGGTTCCCAAACAAAAGGGGAAAATTTCTCGTAGCCTAATTGCCCTAATCAACTTGGCTTCGGAGTTAAGTAAGTACCTTTTTGAAATGTTCTGAATAATGAAAAAAAGAAATAAGAACTTCGTTATAAAATTACATTCAACGAATGCACGCTGATGCATGAATTTTCAGATCACCTTTGCAGCCCGTTTCACGAAGATAACTAACAGCCTGTCAACCTGAAACAACCACTGCACCGTGCCGCGTACTGGTGAAACACCAAACAACCTGAGAAAGAAGGCTCGGGCCATCATTTCAAGTAAGCATCGCGTACTATATTTTTTCAATGCCTTGAGACCATATAGATCCCTCCAGACGAAATTGCTTTGAAAGTGCGCTACGTATCTCTGTAAGGCCGCTATTTATGACGTAACCTTCCTTTTTTGGGACCCAGGAGGCGCTTGAGCAAGAGACTGTACGGAACCAAGAATCGTCGGGTGTCGAGGGTCAAGACTCATTAGAGGTCCGAATGCGGACAGCCTAGGCGTCGTCTTTATTCGCACTCCGACGAGCATTCAACTGGTCAACGAAGTTGGCGGTGGCCTACTTGAAAAAAAAAACGGGCCATTTAGAAAGCCGGGAGAAAAAACCGGACTAAGCGGCTCACGTTCAGCGACACTGGACATGAGCGCCTGTGCCGCATTAGGGAAGCTAGCCCAATTAGGCTGCCAGGACGCAAGAGCAGCTGCGCACTCCGCAAGAGTGGCAAAGACGCCGTCAGGAGGGGAAAAAGACCCGAGAACGCGGGAGGTCGGCAATGATGCAGGCGCTGGTTTTGAGAGGAGGGCGAGGGGAAACATTCCACCATGGAAAGAACTAATATATCGTATGGTGGGCGAAGCAAGCAACTCCGGTCAGTGTAGAGACGATCAAGGCATCGGGCAATACCGCTGGCCATTCGGTCCTCAGGTGCCTCAAGCGCCCAAGTCATAGCGGAGAAGCTGAGCCTGAGCAAACTAACAAGGTCAACTCCACAGCCTCTCCGTCCCTCTTGACGAAACCTCTCGCGCCAACGCAGCGGCAAATATGGTTGGGCTCCTCCGCCTCTTCGTCATGTACTCGATAATATGCAGTTCCTGAATAGATCTGTTCTGTTCCAAATGCGCCTAACAGTGTTTGTTTTCCTCTCCGTCCCGTGAGGACCCGCGCAGTAAGTGGGGTCGCGACATTGCTGAAGATTCAATTGCCGACATTGAAAGTTTCAAAGAATAAGAACTTGCCATAGACCCAGAGCCCTACGTCGGCATTATTTGCCAGAATTAAGCACCACGGTCATCAACGGGAAGAACTGATGCTTCCAGAACAACTTCATCAGCTTTTGAAGAAACCATGTTGCGCATAAAAAGACAACCACAGGAAGGAGCGCAATTGCGCTCTTTCTGTACCTTTGGCCTTTCCTGTGGTTGTCTTTTTATGCGCAACATGGTTCTTCAAAAGCAATGTACCAACTTGCCCAACAAGAAGTTCTTCTAAACCAACTTCATCAGCGTTCATCATTCCATTATTCGCCCCAAAAAACTGAAAATTTATTTATAGCGAGTGCTACCCTACCCTGTTCATTTGAATCTTTAGAAAAAGCACTCGCTAACTCCAAAGGTTGCTGCCGCATGTGCTGTGATTTACCATTTACGGTTATCGCTATGACAGTTCTGTTCACTCCTCCCGCCGCGCTGCAAAGTACTCTGCTGTGCTGTTTTGTCGCCGCGTTGTCTTTTCCTTGTGCTCCTCTGTAGACGTGCTGTTTTTCTTCCCTGCACTGTTTTGCCGCCATGCTGCTTTTTCCCTGAGCTGTATGTCCTGTGCTGTTTTTTCATGGCGCCACATTCCGCTAATAATGAAGACAGGCCTATTGCTGAGCTCAAAAAACAAAGACATCGTATCTACCACGGCAGTGAAGCTATGCTTACGAGTGCTTCCGTGCAGTGAACCAGCTCTGTGGTATCTTGTCGCGGTGGTTTATTGCACTGAAGCGTAACTCCATGTTAATAGCAATGGCGCCACCGAAAGCGCGCCAGGACGATGACCTCACCTCTTTGTGGAGTGAAGTAGTTCTTCCCTCCACCCAAGCACACTCAGAATCGAATATTTCCTTCTGCATCAGGCACACTCGATCGTAGCCCGTCCTATTCGGGTGTCCTGTGGCAATGTTGTTGAAAACGCCGGCCGGAACAGCCTGGTCCATCAGCTGGGGGCCCTTGGTTGTGGGAGGCACATGGAATACTTCGGCTCCGAGCTGCGCGAAAACAGTCGTCTCTTAAGTGTCAGCACCACAAACGGGCCCGAAATGAAACGCGCGCACTTTCTCTGTGCAGTGCTCGGTACCTCTTTCTTAATCCTGCAACTCAATGTGGAAGTTTTTGTAGCGATAGCTACATTACGGTAGCATTTCGAGCCTTCAGTGGGGCGGCGCCGCCACCTTGCGGCTGCGTGACCAACCACGTGGCAGCGTGGCTGCACCGCCAAGATGTCACGTGGTTGGTCACGTGGTGCGGAGCAGCGCCACGGCTGATCACGTCGTTGGTCACGTGACCAAGTTGCACTCGGCCAGCTGTAGCTATCGCGTCATTCCAGGTTTAACCAGAGCTAAACATCCACCAATTTTTTCCCCGCACCATAAAAAAGTGTAATAGGCACTTGAAGCCCGAGGAAAAAACTGTCTCGAAGGCCGCTAAACAGAAGCCTCACGCTTCCTTAGCAGCGTCACACAGTAGTGGCGTAAGAGCTCAGGAGCAAAAAAAAAACAGAAAACAACGCACAGAATTACAACATTAATAAGCCACATACAGCGAACACAGGTCGATAATATGTGTAACTTTGCCAAACTTAAGGAATAAGGAAAATCTAGGCAGCACACAGTCTACATAACAATATACACAGCGCCTGCACACAACCCATCTCAGAAAGGCTAGTTTATGATGTTTGTTTCACAGGGCCCCACACACTGCCTCTTGCGTACCAGCGACCGCATACTTCTACACAGCTCACCGCTACCAGCTCCATAAGGAGGTTATGAGGACAGATGCCAAATCCTTACAATTTCCACATCTCGGACTAAATGGTCCCGGGGGCCAGACAACAAGTGCTCTGCTTCTTTATTCGTTAACCTGTGCACCCTCAAACTTTCGCTGAAAAACTTTTGTACGCCCTAGCTCCCCTTTATCGGAACTGCCCTATTAATCGGCACACAGAAAAAACCCAGGCTGTACCACCTATTAAAAGAAAATTGTCACATGCTTGTTTCCTGATGTCGCCAATGTAAGGGCTGGCTAGTTGTGTGAAATGCTTAACCGATATGCCAGCCGTCTCAGGGAAGACAGAAAATTTTCAAAATTAAGCCTTCTGGGTTAAAAATATGGCTTTTGAGCATAGTATTACCACTGTTAGCGGACACCGGAAAGCCGCTGAATTGTCTTTAGTAGAAATCTTGTTAACTAATTTCTGGTCAGTAACTTCTTAACTATCACATCGTGACAACTCGTCGCAATCAGAGAAGTGTGGCCTTTCATTAGTACTAGCCACACCAGTTTCTAGAATTTCGAAAAAGTGATTACCATCTGCGCTGTGGCTCGACAATATTTGGCTTTTTTGACTAGTTACATGCACTGGAAAGCTTGTTTTTCCTGCATGCTATTCAAAGCTCTTGTATTTTCGCACGCTGTAACCAAATTTAACCACTACAATTAGGCGCTAAGTTGCAATTAAAGATATGTAGCCGGTAGTAGTTGCAGCCATATCAGTGTTTAGAATTTCGAAAAAGCGAATACCGTCGCCAATGTGGCTCGGCTAATTTTGGCTACTTCATCCCAAATTAAATGCTCTTTCAACTGCATGCAGGCAAAGCTACCCTTCCAGTGCATGTAACTATTCAAACCCAAATTTTATCGAGCCACAGCGACATGGTTAATCTCGTTTTCGAAATTCCAAAATCTCATATGGCTATCACTATCGACCGCCTTAAAATCACAAAATGCATCGAGTTGCCCATCTGTGATAGTTAAAAAGTTAGTTATCAGAAATTAGTTAACAAGCTTACTACGCAAATCAATTCATCGGCTTTCCGGTGTCTGCCAGAACTGGTAATAATACGCCGCAAAGGCCATATTTTTACCCCAAAAGAGTATTTTTTGAAATTTTCGAAAGTCTTTTCTCAAACACCGGACAATTGAAACACCTCTCAGATCACCCGACTTGGCATTTTCACGCACCTCACTTCCGTTTGCGCACGGCGCCCCTTTCTAACCCACATCCTATTAATGTTGCTAGCAAAGAATGTGATAATGACAAGCTGGCAGTGAACCCTCTTCAGAAAAGCCGCATTCTACTCGACTAAAGCTTGTGCATCGTTAAACCTAGAACAAATGGTAGTGTTTTTACTACAACTATCCTGGTGCATCCACGGACTGCGTCGCATTTCATTCGATCGATCTGCCACATTGTCTCGTCTACAGCACCGCCCCTTGTTCAGTCCGAGGCGTAGATGCCGCGTTTAGATGGAGGAAAAACTGCAATGACTGGTTATCACGAAATTAAAGGCGCGGTAACTATCTCATTTGTCGGTGAATGCCCGAACTGAGCAGTGAGGAGGAAGTAAGGTGGTAGTGAAGAAAGAGATACAGAAGTGGCGCAGTATACGGCTCAGATTTTCTACTCTCTGAGAGAATTAAACGTGCATTGATATCGCACACCAGCCGGGCGCCTTTCTGCGCTTCGCGAGCATCGAAACTTAGTCGCCGCGGTAACGCTAAATCTGCCAGCGTGCTCTGCGACGTCAACTCAAATTCTCCATAAAGATTCCCAAGTGGTCTGAATTCTAATGCGAAAGCACTATACGGCTCACCGGCAACGAAACCAGGCGTTGTTGTGCAGGCGAAACTGTCCGAAATATCCAATGACACCATCAGCACAGCTGTCATAGCAACCACAAGACAGTCATTAGAGGACGCGATGCAGTTTAGGTGAAAGGCCTATAGGGTGAAGGAGGCCAAAAGCTCTTAGGTTCGAGACATTTAGGGCTACTACTTTAAGGTAAACACATTTGACCTGAAGGCTATTAGCCTAAAGGCTTTTGGGACCGGGAGGTTTTTGTCCTCTAGGCCATTGGGACTAGCAAACAAATATAAATATTTAGTACCCTCTACGTGAGACAAACGCTTTTCTATTCAGAGCACTTAAGTAGTAACTGCTCTCCGTAATTTTTCCGAAGCCCCTGCACCACGGTACCTCTTCTTTCACTCTCAACTTTCTCTCTTCATTCGCACCGCTGTTTAAGTGTCCACAGATGCGATACAGCTACTGCACTCTTTTTTCCTCAAAACCAGCAGTGGAACGTGCGCTCTCTTGCAGCGCGGTAGATTGAAATGCGAGTTCACACAGCAGATGATTCGCAGAAGTTATCGCGCTGCCGGAGACGTACGTGCGTTCACATGACGGGGAGCCCCAGATGCGGCTACCTGGCTACGTTGGCTGCCACTCAGCCACGAAGTGCTAGGAACCCACTTCTGCCGCAGCGACTTGTTGTGTCATATCTCATCGCCCCGGGAAATCAAGGTGCGCAATATATGTGCGGCAGGACGTCCAGCACGCCCTCATCGGCTCGGCGGCGGCAACATCCGATGCCCAAGAGTGCGTGGTGGTGACAGCGCGCGTAGGTTGTGTTGACACGTCGGTGGCCAGCGTTTATGTGCGCCCAGCTGTCGCGTGGAACGCGCTGTGTTTTTGTACAGTGTCTTCGTCCTGTGCCCCGCGCCAAATCATTTGTGGTGATTATAACGCCCACCATAGTGAGTGTTTATAACCGCCTGGACGCTTTACAACCACCTGGACGCGGCAGCGCGCCACTACGCCAACAAGCTATACCGCCGGCAGTGGGCTTCACTATGCCAAAAGATGGAGGAAGGATGGAGGAGGTCGCGAAGGCTGTTTGACACCCTGCGGCGCATCACCGAACCACAGGCCAATCGTCAACCGCTGGCCGTCCTCGCAATCTCCAGCGGGCTGAGCTTGGAAGAGCTGGCACAGCGGATAGCCGACTGGCTCGCGCCGCCCAGACCCGCAAACGCAGCTAACATATCTACTCGTAAGAGGCCCAGAAGCGACGCCAGTCCCTCTCCCACCGTTTCGGAAGGTCCATGTGATGCGCGGTTCACCGCGGAGGAAGTGAACAATGCGCTGCAGCGCTGCAGCCGCCGCTCGGTGCCCGGAACGGACGGGGTGACATACCAGATGCTGCGAAACCTGGTTGCTGAGCAACGACAGATCCTCCTGCAGGAGATCAATCTGGTGTGGGAACGCGGGGAGATACTGGAGGATTCAAGAACCGCGGTCGTTTGTCTCATCCGGAAGCCAGGGCGCCCACCTACAGAGCTGAGCGGATACAGGCCAGTGGCATTAACATCGGCGGCAGGTAAGCTCATGGAGAATATGGCGTTGCAACGTCTGAACTAACGGGCTGCGCCGGCTGACTTGATTGACGAGCTACAGAAGGGTTTCCGCGGGATGCGGTGCATGGCTATTTCTATATCGGACGTTGTTACAGCACTGGAGCATGCCAAGGCGGCAGGACAGGTTGCTCTGCTGCTACTACTGGATGTCTCGAGCGCTTTTGACAACGTTCACCAAGCACCAATTTTCGCGGTGCATGAGGGGGCCAGTATGAGCGGGCGCCTCTTGCGATACGTTCACGGCTTCCAGAGCGGGCGCACCATGCGCGTACGAGTAGGGGGCAAGCTCTCTGAGCCTCCTCCGGTGGACTTTGGCGTGCCGCAAGGCTCTGTCCTATCACCATTTCTATTTAATGTGGTCATGTCGGTGGTGCCGGCCTCCCTCCCCACGAGCAGCCGACACCATGTTTACATGTCCCTATATGCAGACCACATAGCTTTGTGGTGCCTGGGACCACCGGGCGAGGCGCTCCGCCTGCGGGGGTGCCTTCAGGGATCTCTGACCGGAATCGATGCCAGCTTGCGCGGCCTTGGTCTGTCGCTGAGCATGGACAAATAGGTGGCCATGGCCGGCTTTTATGGGCTCGCGCGCGCACCTTGCACTACTGTCACTGGACGGGACACCCCTCTGTGTTGCGCAACAGCTCGCCAGAGCCGTCATACACGAGGCGCTCCAGGACCATATCCTCCTGTTCACCGATGGCTCAGTAGTCCGCGACAGCTGCTCCCTTGCCGCGGCGGCTACCATCCCCGCCCTGCGACTGCACAGTAAGCAACACGCAACCTTCCTGGGCTCCTCAACGACGGCGGAGTTGATGGGGATCCGGCTCAGGCTGGACCTGCTGCTCACGCTCAGCCCTCCGCCACCCAGGAGTGCTCTGCTGTGCTACTCCCGCGCGGCCGTCAGCCGCCTGCAATCCAACGGCCGCGGTACCCCACTAGTGCGGAAAATTCGCTCGCGCATCGAGCGCCTCGCGCAGAGAGGATGCGCCGTGCGTGCACAGTGGTTGCCCAGTCACTGCGGCATCGCCGACAACGAAGAAGGTGACGACCTCGCGACCGCCGCACGTCAACTACCTCCCAGCGATTTGCCCTTGCGCTGGAGTACATGTGTGCGGCCATCCACGACCATCTACGAAAGCAGCACCCCGACCCACGCATCGCGGGAGGTGAGCGCATCGACAGCATCCCCGGCTGTCGCACACTTACGCGGTCGCGCGTGTAATGATCCTCCGCGCACGCATTTGGCTGCCTATGGCCCGGGCCGGGGAACGACTGGAGCGTCACGGAATCACGACGAGTGATGTGTGGACAAATGCGGTGCAGTGCAAGCACTAGAGCACCTGCTCCTTCCCTGTGCCGCGTTCGACGATGCTCGTCGCGATATGCTTGCGGCCTGTAGGGCGCTGGGCATACTCCCAGACTCCTTAAGGATCCTATTTTGGCCGCAAGGCAGTGAGCGAATCTTGGTGAGCCTCTGTACATTTCTTGAACAAACGAGCTTGACGTCCCGTCTTTTCTCCGCCAGGTAGTTACACGCAGTAACCGAAAGCTCCGCGAGTTCTGCCTTGGACGATTAACAACTGGACGCCCCACTCCAGTTGTAGCCAACACAATGCTGTGCGTGTGCGTTTTTATTGCTCCACCATGAGCTAATCACGCGCACAATCTGGACACATTTGTTTCTGTGTAAATAGTTTGTGTATATTACCTCTCTCTCTATCCTTTCTTCCTGTCCCCTCAACGCTTTCATTTAATTTCTGCATTCTGCCTCCTATCCTTTATTTCCGCTGCCCCAGCTCAGGTGCTTCAGTATCGATGGCAGGTGCTGAGATTAGCAAAATTTTTCCTGCCTTTTTTATTATATTAATAACGCCACTTACTACTCCAGATGTCCACCGAAACCTGAGAGAGTTACTACGGGATTTCCTCTCCTTAAAATCTCGTTGTTTATTGAGAAGTGGTTTTGAAGAAACAAAACTGGCCAATAACTGCCCCAGCCTCAATGAACACTTCAACCATTCTTTAAAGGCAGGGATCAGCGAAGTTTTCATGAACGTCGACACGAAAGCGTTGCAGTCGATGATGGTATATAAATTCCTTCCACCGTGCGGTTTTTTGTGTGCACTGATATGACACAATGCACGGGCGCATCGCACTTACCCTTCACCCAAATGCGTTTGCTATGGTCAGGATTGAAACCCCGACATCGGATTCACGGCCTGGACGCGCTAACCACTAAGCCATGCGGGTAGCGTGACTGTTCGCCGCTCCACTGCTCTTTGTGCCTGTGCCGCACGTCTGATTTGGCCGTTGACATACCTAGTCCCGTCCATCTGTTTCGCATGGAGCACCCGGATTGCCTTCACAATGCAGGCTGATTGACCAGACATGCGTGTTAGCCACGGCGGCTAGACTACTGTTCTGAGGAGTTGCAACCATGTACGCAAATGTTAGGTCAAAAATTTTTTTTAATTCCTCATCCCCGTGTACGTTGCACGTGTGTGATGCTTTGAGTCTTCAAGTTTTTTCCAGTAACTCTTATGATACCCTGTAACGGCTCATCCTGTTACTGCATCTCGCGTGCGAACAAGTGGGTCACCGTCCTCCTTTGCTACGCCTCTCCTGCTTCACATCTCTGATGATGATCACGTCACCATGAACGTGCTGGTGCAAAACGGGCGCAGACTGCGAGGTAACATAGGAGTCTGGGATTAAGAACTAGTGGACTAAACAAAATTCGGCAGACCTTCGCATAGCTATATTGCTACAGAAATGCGCTTAAAAAGTCATAGCATGCAACACTGAAGACAAAAAGACGGAAGATTGCGTACGATTAACTTACTCTGCGAAAGTCGCGAACCTCAGCAAGGGGAAGCATAAATATATGTTCCTTTAATATAACAGGTCTTTATCGCAACTTCAACCCATTTTAAATTCACTGTAATTATAACACGTCTTTGTTAGCATAATTTACACAGACGCATACCAGACGCAGCTGTGGAATCGTGGTCCGAGCATCTGCCTCGCATCCAGGAGGTGCGGGACTCGATCCCCATTTCCGCCGGGTACCCACCGGTGGTACAAAAAGTACAAGCGTTGCCCTGACTCGTGCGGCAAAATACTTGGGAAATTGGTCTCCCACTTAATCATGTCAAATGAAAAACTACGTTGTGTCACGGCGCTCTTTGGCCAAAGCTGTCGTCGCGCCATAAAAATTCATCATCATCATCATCATCAGACGCATGCACGATGTTCGAAAGCTGTTTGGAGCACTTGGCACCGCTTCACAATCGGGCGCCCCTGTTCGGAGGGTGGGTCCTTATAGAGCACGAGGTATTTGCCAAGTTCTGTAGCGTCGCATTCAGGGTGTCCCCAATGGATTGGATTGAAAACATTTATTGCGTCGAGTGCAGATTGCAGGAGACACATACTAGATGGCCGCTAGCCCATGGCTGGCGGCGACCTCATTGGCCCGCTTGAATGCCCCGTACTAGATCTTAGGGCCCGAGCTGACCAGCACGGCCTCCCACCGCTGGGGAGAAGGGAGCTGTATCAACTCCGCCGGAGGCGGATAATTTGCTCAGTTCCAGAGAATGTGGTCGCATGTGGCCCTTTCACCACATTTATGGCAGTTTGGAAAGTGCTGACCAGGGTAGAAGAGACCTACCACTGCCGGATTCAGAAGCGTGCGTGTTTGCAGTTGGCGCCAGGTAACTTCCTGCACTTTCCTTAACGATTTGTGCGGAGGGGAATATGCGCTCCTCTCCAGCCTAAACTGATGGGTGATGTCATTAAATGAGATCAACCCGTCCCACTTGAAATTCGGGTCGGACGGCGCGCTCACTGCCCGGTCGGCGAAACCTCGTGCTTGCACGTGAGCCGCCACGTTCCCTGGATTAGTCGAGTTGGCCGGGACCTAGGTCAATTCAACTTCTCTACTCGGAAGGGGGTGATTTGAAGGATGCGGGATATCCCCAGCTTCCTTCGTCTCAGCAACCGAGCGAGAGAGAGAGAGAGAGAGAGAGTTAATGGGAGTGCCTGCGGGAGTAAAGAAAGAAAAGGGGGTGAATGTGCAGAGACTTGATGTGTGAAGCCATCGGAGCCACTATGCAGAGGTTCAAGAGGTGAGAGAAAGGAAATTTACAGACGCGCGTCTCTGCCACCTCCACCAAAAGAAGAAGAGGGCTGAGAACAAATGTAAGTGCCACTGAGTGCCTGCCCTTGCTACCTCCTCACACAGTAAAAGACACTCCAACTGCTAAGGCCAATAGGGCAGGCAGGCCCTTAAGGGGCTAGGACCAAACTTTTGAACGCCAAAATTTATTTGCGCAAAGAGGCATTTTCTGTTCTTTGAAAGATATAAAGCTATGCAATACTGCAGTCTTCAAGCGAAGCCTTATTTCATATCAGAATTTAAAAGCGGCGCTGCGTATCGAGGCATCCTAGAAAGGTAGTAACGATTGAACGTGGCTCAGACACTGCACTCTCAGAATACGTAAGGAGGAAAAATAGGCGTAATCCAATTATGAGTTGCCGGATGATGACGATGATGGTGGTGGTGGTGATGATGATGATGAACTAACAATTTGCACTCGTCAAAGAATCAGAGGGCGATTGAGAAGTAGGTCTTTACTGACATCCCCTCCCTCCCCTTTCAGCAGGCTGGGATACATTAGGATTCAGCGGTATCCAGGGCCAGATTGATAACTTTTATTTGATGTTCTTCCTTATGGCTGGCAATCAAAGCCTCCCAGGACTGTATATTCTTGTCTGGTTCGTTGTAGCCACGGCATGTCCACACCATGTTGATGATATCTGCTATTTTGTTAGTGTTTGCCTGTGAGCTGCGCGATGTCATTGCACGCAGCAATCCCCAGGTGGCCTAAATTATTCCGAAGCCTCCACTACAGCAACTCTTTCTTCTTTTCTTCTCTGAGTTCCTGCTTTGTCCTTTCCTTTACAGCGCGGTGCCCGTTTCCGCCGATATGTGAGAGAGATACTACGCCATTTCGTTTCCCAAAAACCAATTTTCAATTTTGCACCTCCGGTTATGGGTCGCCGGATGCCATCTCTTTAGTGCTATTGGGTTTGGCAAATCCCCGCCTGAAACTTTCTCCATGTTGCTTCTTTCCTTTGCTTGCTCGAGGTAGTGTCTGTCATTGTAATCAGTATTTGCTAAGAATATCCTCTTCTGCCTGAAGGCGAACTGCTGGACGAGGCAGCACAATAAAAATTTCCTGCTTTTCCTACCTACTCATGACCTAAGGACTGACAGCAATAGTGGTAACCCACCTTCAGCGAAGGGTACCGATCATAAGTGGCCTAGGGTGACATGCAAGCACGTTATTAATTCTCAACGCACATGCACCCTTCACTAGGGCATCATTTTGCCCCCTGCCCATCCTGAATAGCAGTCTCGCTTCCCATAAGGCAACCGTTGCAGCTTTCTGCGACGGCATGGCATCATGACTGCACTTGCTCCACAAGATGCCCACTTTTGCTCACATCATGAAATTACACCATTGGGCCAGTAACATTGATGCATTACATGTTGCATGCCAGAGCAGCAGCCAAAAGTATGCGCGTTGATGTCACGCCCATTTGAAGATAATTTGCATACCGTGTCGCAATCTTTGAAATTATTGAAATTCTAGGGTTTGTTGAGTAAGTCGTCGAGGTATGGGCGTAATTTTTTCTTGGAAAGTGCAATTGAGCCCAAAGCGCAGACGAAAATCATATTAATACTTATTCCGCACGCCAACATAAGTGTGCTGAAACATATGTTAACAAGCTCAAAGTTTTCGACAGAAGACGACGGATAGCTAGCAAATATAGCTAGTAAAGCACCCGGTGGCCCATTAGGATAGCAAGCATGCTGAATTGGTAATATATTGTACTGCCGTTCCTCACCACGTTAGAAATTTTAAAGTGAGCAAGTCGGTGGAAGCGGCACAGAGAAATATATCTTGAATTGGTAGCAAGAGCATAAAGCTTGACCTCACTTCGCTCCCAGATACGGTTACACTAATACTAGAATATTAATAGCAAAGCTACTGAAAAGATCCGTTCATTTATAACACTTTTATTCACTGTATTTCGGACAATCCTCAGTGTCAAGCTGGACATCACTTAGGCTGGCGATTAATGAGCGAGGAGAGCGATCACAGAAGACGAGATGCCACAATAAGGCGCATAGTTGTTTGGAGAGAAAAACAGCACACAGACCTATAAACAGGTAAAAACAAAGTGATCACGACTCGCACAAAAATGGTATACAAAATACAGGAGGTAAAGATTTCCATCAACATCAGACTGCTTATTTTACTCTTCATGGAATCATCACTTATAAAAGGTGAATAATGTTCGCCGAACTATCGGTTATCTGCGGAGACCCTTTTCTGGAGCCCCAAAGAATAACAAGGTAAAAATCTACCCATTCAATGTTTGATCTAGGCTAGATTATGCCTTTATACTAAGGAACGCAAGCCAGCGTACACTAATTGACATCTAAGTACTTGGACATCATCAGTGCACTTCGATTTATCGAATTATACCCTTGCTGGCCCAATGAACAGAGTTTGGTTTACCAAAAATACACTTTCAAAGAAAACACTCTTTTATGTTCCTTTTAAAAAATGTTCTGCATTAAGAATTTAACAAGAAGTGAATTACATTCGCAACCAACATGTGATCATTCGTCGATCACGCGCATCAAGACAATAGTGCATTTTGACGCGGAAATTTGGATTTCACTTTTTTTTTACCGAAAAGCGTCGCAGAATTGATCGACCTGCCCCATCCGATGCTTGCATTAAATATTTCTTTTAGGCTTCAGAGCAGCGACGGCTAACTCGGTGTACATAGTCCCGACCATTTTACTGCGAGCGAAGTACCAGCGTCATTCTGAAAAAACGCCGGTGCCGTGGTTCGAGGACGAAGCTTCGCCTTAAACAGAAGAGATCAAGGAAGCAGTGAGGAAAGGAAGAGCGCTTTACATCCAAATAGGGAGGCGCGCGAGAGAGAGGAGTGTAACGCGGCATGGCTAGCAGAGCCCCACGTAGAGTGGAGAAGTACCAAGGGTGTAGTGAGAGGAGGACGCGAGAGCACAGCCAGCGTGAGTTTACTCATGAAAAAAAAAATATTGGCGATTAGGAAATGAAAGGAGGGGTAACGCTCTCGCTTTACCGTGAGTACCTCGACCTTGCTTTAAGGGAAAGGAAGAAGGGAAGAGTGAAAGAAGAAAGAGAGAGAGATGTAGTGGAGAGCTACAAAATAATTTCGGCTACGCGGGGTTCTTCAGCGTGCACTGACATCGCACAGCACACGGGCGCCTTTTGCATTCACCATGCTAAATGACTTAACAGGCACGAGCGAGAATTGTAGCACGTACATGTAGAAAGAAGGCGAACGAAAAACCGTGGAAGGGGTCCTGCGCCCCGTGCTGCAGTATGTGACAGTGCATCCTCTCCAACAGACGACGAGCCTTATAACTCCTCCCCCCCGCCTCACTTCATCGTAGCGTAGCCGCAATAAGAAAAGCCTATTTCTGCTCCAGCACATGCTGTGAGCACAACTAGAGGGCGTGATCTCGAGGGCAAATGCCGGCGAGCTCGTCGGGCTCGCGCGCTAAGCCATTCAGCGACGGGTAGAGACGGAAGAGCACTGAAAGAAATAAACGTGAAGTTTTAAC
The DNA here is from genome assembly GCF_052857255.1 of Amblyomma americanum. Taxonomy (NCBI): domain Eukaryota; kingdom Metazoa; phylum Arthropoda; class Arachnida; order Ixodida; family Ixodidae; genus Amblyomma; species Amblyomma americanum. The sequence continues at coordinate 63,249,197 of NC_135505.1, read as the reverse complement.
AACGCTAGCCCGCCCCTCTCACTTCCTCTTGCCTCTCCCGGCCGAATCTACTCGCTGTGCATGGTCAACCAGATCAAAGTGCCACCTCAGCGATGAGTAACAGCGACTGAGGGGTTCACGACAGCGAGAACCAGCACGACACCAAACACGGTATAAAGACGACTTGAAGGAGGCTGGAATGCATGGAGGATCATTCGGAATCTTGCCATGCATCCAAAAAGACCAAACCGGTTCTTCGATGTGCGCCAAAGAAGTCCGACTCGCTCGGTGGCCCAAACATGTGCCGCCCATAAAAATCGTGCTAAACTGCACAAAACCTCTGCAAAGCAATGAACGTCTTGCCCGTTGGACAAATCGCTCGGAGTCTATACGGGGCTTCTCAAAACGACCTATCCACCGGCCGAATAGACCACGACTGGGCTGCATTGACGCTGCTCCCAGAATTGGCCGTGGTGAGTCTCCGTTATCATTGCGACGTAAGAGGAAAGGAAAGGCGCAGTAACTGCCTCACATATCGCTAGACACCGAAACAACACCGTGAGGGAAGGAAGGAGGTTTGTTGCAAAAGCGAAAATATTAGACAGTGGCTTAGATCTCGTTAAGCCTGGATATACAACTGAAAATCTTCAGTTCTGCTTGGTTTGGCGTCATGGTTATGCTTCGTAGCTTAACTGGTGTTGTGTACATCATTTATCTATAGGCGTAGATTTGGTTACTCAATGGCATATGTTTACGAGTTAGACAAAGAAGCGACAGTAATAAACTTCATTATTTATTATTGTTGGACACATTGTCTTGCAGTTTCTTTACATAGAGACAGCCCGGGGATCCGAGTAGTAGCAAGCGGCTGTCGCTATGGTTTCGCTGTTGTGCAGCCAATTCCCAAGCGAGTACTTCTGGATCGGACGAATTTAGTTTCTCAGCTTTTCTGCGTAGTCTAGCAGCAGCCACACTCTCCTTCCCTTCCATGTCGAGTGCGCACGCCTATTCTCTGGCAAGCGCAATATATAGCCTCCTTGCGGATGCACATGACGCACATGTGCAGTAGAGCGCGGCTGCGCCGAAAGGTCAGGCAACGGTGTCGGCGGCGGCTGCGGCAGCGGCGAGGAGCGACGACCTAGGCGGCGCGTGACGTCACTCGTTTTCGCGCATGCGCATAACTCACCAGCCGCCGCCTGCGCCGTGCATGACGTCACTCGCGCTCCGACATACGCCGGCTCGCGCGTAGCGCGGTGTTGACTAGCGTACTGAAGCTTTTTGCTTCAAACGACAGACACAGAGGCCGTAATGGAGGCCTGCGTCCTCATTGGCGTCGCATACATTGACCACAACAGCACAGAGACGCGTACATCACAGGCGCTCGGGTGGTACGGGTCCCATGACATCGCAATGATTTACACCCGCACAAAACATGACGCACAAGAGTCCGATCAATGCTGCCTGCTCGTATGAACCCCGAAGAGGACGTAAATGGTTGCACCCGCGTTCGGACCAGTTCGCGTCTTCATAGGTTTCGTCTGCCAGTCCTCCAAATTGAAGTCCACAATCCATGTACGATGCGAGTGCATGTTAGAGAACCCAGGTCGTTGAAATTACTGAAACCCTCCACTGCGCCGTCCCTCAAAGCCTGAGCCGCTTTGGAACGTAGAACTGCATAAACCTAAATTCAGACTGAGCGCTGGTCATAAGACCACCTGTCGCACCTCAGCGCAATCTATTCAGCGCTCGTTCTTGTCTGTCTGCTACGTCCCCGTCCTTTGTGCGCTGCTGTGCGTGTAATTATGCACCAACACCCCCAATCTCACCCGCAGCGGTGGCTCAGTGGTTAGGGCGATCGGCTACTGATCCAGAGTACCCGGGTTTGAAGCCGACTGCGGCGGCAGCAATTCGATGGCGGCGAAACGCAAAGGTCCCCGTGTGCTGTGCGATGTTAGTGCACGCTAAAGATCCCCAAATGGTCGAAATTATTCCGGAGTCCTCCGCAAGGCACCTCTTTCGTCCGTTCTTCTTTCACTCCTTCCTTTACCCCTTCCCTCACGGAGCGGTTCAGCTGTAAGCAGAGATGTGAGTAAGATACTGCGCCATTCGCTTTTCCCAATATCCAATTTCCGCCAAATTCGCCACATTAATCAAGCTATTCGCATTTACTTTTATCTCTACAATATAGATGGCGCTGCGTCGCCAAAGCTTATGGCATTCCGATTATATTAATAAAGAAGCTTGGACCAAAATCAAAGCAAACATTAATACAGGTAGTGAATATAATGAGAGTGGATCGCAAAGCCCCCGATGAATGGCGATTAAGTAGAATGAGCATGATATATAAGGGACAGGTGAAAAAGATGACGTAAGTAACTACCGCCCCATAACAATGACAGGGTTTACAGGGTGGTGATCCAGATTATAAAGGACAGACTGCAGGCTTCTGTGGACAACGAAGTGGTGCTATGGCAGATACAAAATGGGTTCCGGAAACAAAGGAAGTTGAAGGACAATCTGTTTTCATTGACGCAGCGTATAGACATTGCTGAAAAGGAACATAGGCTCCTCTGGCTAGCACTTCTTGATATTAGAGGAGCCTACGACGTCGTTATTCAAAAACATTTGCGGGACATACTGGGAACATTGGATGTGGAAGATGGAGCAATTAATCTTTTAAAAGATATATAAATAGCAGAGTGATTATAAAATGGGGGAAAAAGAAACGCCAGTAGCTTAGGCAAGGATGTCCTCTGTCTCCTTTGTTTTTCATGTTGTACCTGCAAGGGTTAGAGCCCAAACTATAGAGGAGCGGACTAGGCTTCAGCCTTCCTTTTTTCAAGCAAGGGGAATGGATTAAACAGTCATTACCGGGAACTAATATACGCGGGTGATATAGTACTGATTGCTGACAACATGGAATATTTGCAGGAGTTGATAGACATTTGTGGTATATGGGGAGATTGATTAGCTTTCATGTTTTGTAAAGAAAAATCTGCAGTCCTGATATTTAATGATGAGAGCGGCGAGCATAGAATACAGGAGTTCACGCTAGAAGAAGTGGTTGATATAAGTATCTTGGTGTGTGGGTAAATAACAGTGCTGAGTATCTGACAGATCATGAAAAATATGTAATGAATAAAGCTAGTAGGAATGCAGCTGTCATGAAAAATAGGGCACTGTGGAATTACAGTAGGTATGTAGTGGTAAGAGGGATATGAAAAAGGGCAATGGTTCCTAGCCTGACATTCGATAATGCGGTCGTGTGCATGAGACCAGATGTTCAATCAAGGTTAGAAATCAAAGAACGCGGTGTAGGCAGGCTAGCTTTGGGAGCACATGACAATGCACCAAATCAAAGGGTACAGGTTGATAAGGGATGGGCGTCGTGCGAGAGAAACGAATTTAGCAGTAAGATAGCATTTGAGGAGCGATTGAGTAAAATGGGCGGAAAGGAGTGGGTTAGGAAAGTTTTCAAAAACCTGTACATAAGAAATGTTCACACAAAATGGAGAAAGCGAACTAGAAAATTGACAAGCTAATATTTGGACAGCAGTAGGGGGCAAATCAGCAATTATCGGTAAATAAAAAGGCTAAAGAAACAGAGAGAGCTCTGTGGAAAACAGAGATGCTGACGAAATCGGCACTGGAAACATACAGTATATTTAAGCAGGAAATTGCCGAAGGAAATTCTATGATAATTGTAGGGGCAGCTCTTCGTTGTTTGAGGCCAGGGCGCGAGGTTTGTGGAATAAGACATATAGAGTCAGGTACCACGAGAAAGACACGTTGTGCGTTGCGTGCGGAGAGGAGGAGGAAACTGCTGAAGACATGATACTTTTCTGTAAAGGGCTTCACCCTACAGTGGAAAGAAGGGGGCTGATATATCCAAGGCATTGACGTTTAAATACAATTAAGGGAAAGCAGCTTTTAAGCGTGTAGAATTAACCAAGCGAAGGTTATCTGATTGGTGGCTAAAATAAAAGCAAGAGAAAATTTTCACAAATCATGGCGAGGTGGCTTGAACCACCTCCCGATTTGAACTGTTCAGCCTCAGTCCAATCCATCCATCCATCCGTTCATCCGTCCGTCCGTCCTTCCGTCCGTCCATCTATCATGGCAGTCAATTTAAATGTTTACTGAGAAGAACTCGATTGTTTTCGGGTCCCATGACAAACTCAGTACCCAAAAACACTTCACGAAGTCAAAAACCGCTACGCATTAACTAGGTCCTCTTTCTACTCAGTTCGAAGCAACGAACCAAAGAGTCTTCGTGGCTTCGCAATAAAGACAAAAAAGAGCCTTCGCAGCGTGTTCTGCGCGTGCTCGCCTCGCAACCTGGAAGTCCTGGGTTCTGTTTCCCGTGTCTCCACTTGATTCTTTATTCGGAAAAACTCGTGTTACAACACCAACGCCAGCAACGGCGACAGCGGCTTTTCTGCGACACGAGCTCCTTAACGCTCTCTCTCTAATATTCCGTATGTGGCAGCACGCGATACAGTCAAAGTAATATTATTCTAAAATAAACAATAAACAGAATAAAAATACAATTAGGACGAACTAAACATAAAAATGAGAAATAAAAAACAGCTGCGTATTATTCCTCCTGGAGACACATTTGCTTGCTGTAGCCCTTTGTACCTTTCAGGCCCAAATATACGATTTTTTGTGTTCGTCTCAGTGCAAAGGGGTGCGACAGTTTACGTTCGGAAGCAGCGGATGAACAAAGCAAAAACTGGCCTGATACATGTTATCCACAGCAACTCTAGGCTTGCATCTTCTGACGTCAGTTCTGTCAACAAATTAAAGGAAATGAACAACAATTTGAAAGAATGAGAACTCGCGACCTTTGGATTGATAACCGAGCGCTGATTTACTATGGCACCATAGGAGGCGGTCCAAGGCTGATAGCGATATCAATATAATACAAGGCCGAGGTGTTGCTCCAGTATACCGGTCGCATTATTAGCAAACGTAATAATGTGTAGAGCAATAGACATGCTGCTTTTGCTGTCATGTGAATTTTCTCCAGTTTATGAGCTCGTTATATCATTTGTAAGGCTAAAGACAAGCACGGCGACTGAAATGAATGACAGGTGGTCGACAATTAATACGACTTCTTGAAAATGAAAGGTTCCCGGCTGATTTTCACTTTTTTTAGTTGCAGACAACTAGCGACGACCGGAAATCGCGTGTTTACTGATGCCCTTTCATAAACGTTGCCGCAGTTTACTTTACACCAAAAAAGCTTATGAACTCACGGAAGCGAAAGAAAATAGGTAATTCCCCACAGGGACCACTTCTACACTCCAGGGACACGAAAATGGGCTCCGAGTGGCTGCATACCCCAATGCTGTAGGCGAACTTCGAAGCATGGTGAGCATTCCCCGTTGCTTCCATCACATGCTCCTGGATCTGGAAGAAGGCGGCCGCTGCTAATTCACTCCGCCCGCTGCAGTCCAGCACGCCCTGTGGAAATGTCACAGCCGCAGCTATTACGCACCAGCTGACACAATGACAGCTCAACACAGCACTTCATGGTGAAACGTTGCACGATACGACGGCTAATTTTTATTGTGAAAGATTGTAGCATCGATGCCAGCGTATTCTGCGGCATCTATATATACGGACGCTCTTTGCGCACTCGCGCACATACTCTCATCGGGAACGGTTCGTTTTCATGTCTTCTCAGGCCAGACCACTGTCCGAAGCCTTCTAGAAGAGAGCATTTGCTAAATGCTCGAACCAAATACAAAATTAAATAAAATATTCCACCGTCATGAGACGAAGACAAGCAGGATAGCCGATAAGTTCTACAGTGTCAGCAACGGTAACAAATGGAGACGCGAAAGCGCGCAAAAGCAAAAGGTGCGTAAGGCACGAATCACAGGGTAGCGGCTGTAAATGCCTCCAAAACGCACTTAAAGCATGAACACACATCGATTTCAGGGAGGAAATAGGTAATGCGAATTCAAACACAGGCATACGTCTGGTTAGTTTAAGTCAGTTCTCCAGGTGTGACACGGAAGAAATACTGCACTAAGGCCCAAGCGCAGTGTCTTTTCTGGGCCTAGTTACGCGAGCAGTTTGACACTTTTTTTGAATGAAGCCTATAGAGAGCGAGAACCTGGTATGCTGTCGTGGTTTAGCGGATAGCTGAGAGCCAGCTGTTGGATTCCTCAACAACATAGATATAGCTGGAGTAGTAAAGAAGCTGTACAGAATTAAGGAGATGCTGAGTGTCTTCATTTTCCTCAAAAATTACCAACTAAGATAAATACGCTTAAGATAAAACTGCTACATGTTATTCTTTAGGAATACCTGCAAGCTGGCTGGTATTCAGGACCTGAGAATAACTGTCAAAGGCACTTCACCCCTGTGTACCGTTATTTCCCTCTCGGGCTCTAGATCAACCGCTACCATCTGTCCTTAGTAATGCATTCATCTACAACTTCTAATGCATGCCTACGTAAAAAACTGTTTTACCCTCAGAACTAGTGAACCTTATTTCAGATGTCTTCATAATTAATTTTTATACCAGCCGCTCTCCTCTTCCTGCCTAGAACTTAGATCACGTTTTTTAAATCTCCTTATTCACTCAGCGAGGGGATCTAATTAGCAAAACATTGATTACTAAAGCAGTCTCCGCCAGCTCTTGTCACCAGTTCTTCCCCCTCCATATTACTGAATACCTCAAACAAATACGCAGGTGAACAGTAGTAGTGCCGTCATGTTTTCCTACCTGATGCAATTCCTAACTAAGATCTTATAGCGAGCAATATCGTGGACGATGCTGGATATGCAGCCGCTGTGAATTTTTTCCATTTTTTTTACATAAGTTTCTTCTACCCAAAGTTGCGCAAGGCTTGCATGACTGACGAGGTTTCAACTGAGGGAAATGCTTTTTCCTCATCAATGTACGCTATATATATAACTATAATCCTCATTTTCACCTCTGATTGGTGGTTTCAGTGTTGAGTTTTGTAGACCAGCTTTTATGAAAGCTACCATGGTTCTTTGCTTGGCAAATGTCTAAGGTTGCTCGAGTTCTTTTTGCGATTCCCTTAGCATGTACTTTTTGGCAACTGACAGTCTAGCTTATCGGCCTGCAGTTTTGCAACTCCTTGACATATGCTTCCTTACGAATGAAGATGACATTCGCATTCTTTCCAAATTTCTGTATGATTGGCTCGTTGGCCTTGCGTATTCAAGGCGGCAAGGTTTTGTACCACAGTCTTCACACTCTCTTCATTCAGATCTGCAAATAGCTGGTCCTCGGGAACTGTTTTCTCTCTTGGCATTTGTTGTGGGGCATTTTTTACTGGTTCTGTTGTTACAGGAGCTATGACGAATTCCTCCACACCACTTAATTTGCCATTAGCGGCTTGATGATTTCGGCTGCTGTGTAGATGTGTGGAGAATTCCTCAGGTACTATTGCTGTTCCATTGACTTTGTGATGAGATCTTCTGCCTGAATCAAAAGCGCGTGCTACTTTTTTTTCCCGTGACTGCTAATGGCGGCGGTGGGAAGTGGACTAGGGTAGCAAAATCCAGTTCTGCTAAAAAAAGTATGTTGTCGCTTCAGGTCTTCAACAGTTTTCATACACGTACCTGAATATTTATGCTACTGAATAGATCTGTTGTGCCTTCCTCGGCTACATGTCCTGTGCAATGTTTACAGAGACGCAACCAAGGCCTGTATTTCTGGTTCAGTCGAAACTCGGATTTTATTTATCCCTTGCCGAATTTTGCTGGCAAATGGATTGCAACCATGATTATTTTGCACATGAGGCGGGTTTTAGACCTGTACGCTATCTCCAACTCCACTCACGGTGGCTACTGACTTTGAACATTGAATCCCGGAAACCCAATTCAATTCTTGTGGCGGTTTCTCAGAGCTCGTCTGAGCGAAAATCGTCTCGCTTCGCCCGTTGAAAACTTGCCGCGGCGAGGCTCTACCATAATGGCACCGGAACCTAGGTATCAGCAAAGCTGAGGATCGGATGTAACTCACTCTGCGACGCAACATGTGGGTTAGCACGACGACGTGGTCCAGGTACCGCATCAGGCTGCCAAGGTAGAATTTCTGCACAAGCTCCAGGACGGGAGGCACCGTCAACATGAGAGGCGTCTGTCTGGCTTTCAGCTCCCGGAGGAAGGCGCGAAAGAACGTCGACGTGAACGCTTTGTCACACGCATCCCCAGGACGGTCCCAGTGAATATTGATGCCCTGCATTAGGCGCAGCGAAGACACGGGTGCCGGCTACTCCCTGTCTAAATGAAACCCTCTGCAAGTTCAGGAGTTGCCAATGTGCGGCCACTTCTAGCAGTGCGCACTTTCAAAGCCCCCGCTAGAAGGGTATGTAGACTCTAATGCCGCAGTGATTCATCAGACTGGAAGGGGGTAACCATTTTAAATGAATACCAGCCTTGGTATCTCCACACGCCTAAACGAAAGTCCAAATCATGTTTTTCTGCAGCTGCTGCTATAATTGTGTTTTCGAAAGAAAACGGCATCCCCCTTGGACTTTCGATAAGCTGGTCCCGGTCTCACGCCACTACGATCCGCTATGTCCCTTAACTATGCTACCCATCCTCGACACCAAATGAGTTTCCTAGTCCTTAGAATTTTATAATTGTATTCTATGCCAAATACATGCGATGCGCGATGATCGCATCTTGCTCTTACCTTTAGTTAGTCTGTCACACACTCTTCTCAGTTCTGGGAACCGTGAAAGCCTGATTGCTAGATTGCTAGTCATGTGATGCCTATCATATTGTTTCCTTTTGTTTCGGTTGTGTTGTCGCAAACATCGTTTGAAACTTTTGAATTTGCTTAGTTGGGCCGTTTTGACGTGTAATAGTGAAATAAATTACTGGGACCCGTTTTTCAGTCACAGCAGTAAGGTGTCAGCCCCCGCTTTGTTACTCCGAAGTCTGTTCTAGTCTGGTGGCTCTTTAGTTGTCAATAGAGTCTCTAAATTTCTGCCTTTCGTGAGTATTTGGCTCATGTGACAGGGCGCAAGTTAGACAGGGCTACGGCCTTTTATTCTGCAACTCAGGTATGCACAGTGCTTTGAAAAATTATAGAAATACTACAACGAAGTAATTTACCTTTTTGATCAGTTTCGTTTTGTGAATTAAGACTTTGTGAGTCTGTTTTATTGGCTTTACGCAGGCTTTATATTCACCCTGAGATAAAATGCCTGCAGGCGCTATTGAGGAAGTTGAATAAACAAACAATTAAGGTGTGATCACTTTATTAGCTATTAACTGTACGTGCGCAGCCTTGTGGAGGCGGTCTTAACTTCTTGTAACAAATGTCAACCTTACCTTCCACGTTTTGTACTTAGCATTTATTATATCCAGCTGTTGACGTCACCTCATGACATTGTTTATATTACTATTCCGGCAGATGGTAATAGTAATGTTTTATATTTTGTTCATTAACTGAGGAGATGTACAGAATATAGTTGTGAAGAACATGGGAGCTATGAGCGACGCAGTGAATATTTGGGTACATGATATAAAGCAAAAATAGCGGGACGGTTACGCTTCACAATTAGGAGTAGATCACGATAGCGTTATCAAGTCCTGTTCGCAGCGCTTACTCATTTAGATAATACCTAATTAGCATCCTCATAATTACTCACATACCCATAAGTGCATGACTCTAAGGAACTTCAATTAGTTATGGGCAAGTATGCTTTCACTAGCTGCATCTATAGTGAGTTGGAACCAATGGCCATTCATGGCATATGGGTATCGTGCCCGTAACTCAATCCGAAAGTCCTGGCTTCTATTCCCGCGCAATCGCATGTTATCGCAAGTTTCGTTTCAATTCCGGTATATTAATTCATTGCTATGATCGTAATTTTAAACTCACGGCCAAAGCACACAGACGGCAACAAAGAAGCCGGTATTTCTGCGCCGCGGGAAACTAAATGCTGTCGCATTAATACCGGCTCTTTCGGCTTGCTTGCGACAAGATTTTAGGGAAAAAGACAATGCGCTCTTCAAATTTTTAACAAATGCCGTTGGCTATTTGACAAATCATGTTGCTAGAGAAGAGGCCCGACTGCTTTGGAAGGATATAATTTATTTGTCAAGCTGTGAAAGGGCGACGGCACTTTGGCACCCCTAATGCGGCAACATGACTAACGAAATTCCGGGGCGCTAAACTCACATTAACACTCAAATGCGACAGCGTTAGAAGAAATGTTGCAGCTATATGTTGAAGTAAGTGGCAGTTTCAGTTCTACGATATCTGCAATGCTGTCATCATCATTGTGCCTGTTGGTACACATATAGCCATGCTCTGAGTGAGTTTGCCCAGAGCACGTCCCAGCGGCCCCGCCCCCGGAGGTTGCTGCCTTTAGTTTTCCGGGCGAGGGCTGGGCTACTGCCCTTGCGGCGGTCGTGAGAAGTGTTGGCTTGCTGGTTATGGTGACGGTCGACGAGGAGTAGGCGATCTTGACTACCGTCGTTCTCAAAAAGGCAAACGCTGCAGTGCCGCGTTCTCTTCCGCTTCGCGGCGTCGCTCCCAAGCAGGCGTCTGCGTACCTGCGCGCCAAGCTCGCTATATGGGCACTGGCGGAAGAGATGACTGCGCTCGCCACAGTGCAAGCACAAAGAGCGCCACGCCAGCCGTCCTCCTTATTCCGAGGTGGTGAGAAAATTCGGCAAGTACCGCGCCGGCTGTACGGAGGATAGCGGGACGTGACGATCGGGAACATTAGATGCAGGAGCTAGGGCCGGGCATCGGAGAGCGTCAGCCGACGTACGGCGGTGGAAGCCATTCCAGAAGGACTGAGCTTTGTCACACAGTAACAGAGTTATGATCACTTGCTGTACCCCCTCGCGGATGACGCTAGCAAGAGAGCCGACCGTTCGCTTTGGAGATCATATCACGTATTTTGGAGATCATATTACGGAGTTCAGGGCTGGTTCTTTATGCCGCGAAGGACTCCGTAGCTGAATCAGCATATACTGGCCTACTTAAACGAAATAATTGTAAGTATTCGGTGGAACGCTGCTGATCGACCTCATCCAAAGTGGCAACCTCCATCAAGAACTCGGCGACAGTACAGACAGGGTTGCGCAAGAAGCCTGCGAAAAACTGTTATTTAACCACGCGCATCAAGTGGCGCAGCTTTTTGGCTTCCGACACAGGTGGGTCAGCTCGACGAAGAGCCGTGTCATGCCTTCGGCACACATGGTGGCTTTCTGGTCGGGCATCTGTATTCCGCACTGCAGAGCACACTCAGATCGTTCCCGACGGTCCGCATTGGTGTATGTCTCGAGCAGTCGACGGCGGAACTCGTGCCATGATGTGAAACGTCTTCACAGTTCTCGTACGACGTACTAGCGCCGTCTTCTGTGCTTAAGAAGATATTCCGCGGCTTCGCGGCGTCGTCCCACTGAATGAACGAGACGAAGCGTTCAAACTGAATGAGCCTGTCTGCCTTGTTCACGAGCTGAGTGCCGTAGGACTTCGATACTTGTGGGTTCAAGAAGGTCTAATAACTAGTGCTTTATATGGCTGGTCGAGGGGCAAGCGCCGAGGTAGATTCCATTGTACTGTGCTCAGGGGCAGTCCTAGATTTCGGCGACCGACTAGGTGAGCTGGTGAGTCGAACGACAGTAGCCCGAGGTTCGCGGTGAGAGGAGGGGTGTGTGACATAGGCCAGGAAAGTACCCAGCGCACTCCACCAAGGATATGTCACGGAACAAAGGATCGAGAACCGTTCACCGGCAGCGTTCCCAGAAAGCTCCCCGGGAACGTGTGGGAGACTAAACTTACTTGTCTTTTGGTGCTACCTGGAGCCACCTGGTGACAGTACAGCCACTCAAACAACCGGGGCGATCGTTATGCGGTATTGAATAATGTAGTCATTCACTTCAACGGCGAAACCTAGGAAGGTACTGCTACTATTTCTTGCGAGAACTTAATGGGGTCATTTTATTTCTTCACCAAAAATGGTCTTCGACTGCCATTATGTTGAGTTTGGGTTGTAGTATGGTCGTAGTTGTGTTTTATTACGCTACGCTCTGATTTTCGTGTTTTTTTCCTTCATCTGCTGCCCTACCCCTTTCCGCCTTTTCCGGCTCCATTATCTTTTATGGGTGGCGATAAACAAATTATCTCTTATTATTTGGTTCCTACCGGGTCTTAGCTTTGGTGATCTTTGTGCGTGCGTATCACTCCTTACATTTTGCTCTCTGTATATAAGGTGCAGTTGGGCTCCTTTCCGAAATAAAGTTGCCAGTTCAGCGCAGTTGTGTCCTCCTTTATTCGTCCATTGTCTGCGAGTGCTGCTCCTTTTCACAGTGACTTCATCGAGGCGTCTATTCCTCTCTTCTTTAATTCAATGCCTCCTTTCTCTCTTCCCTCATGGTGTGCTGGAGGTGACCATTGAGAGTGACATTATTAGTGCGGCTTTCCATTCCACTTCTCATATTCTCATTCTTACAGGACAGCACGTAAACAAAAATATTTTCTCTTACATAATCTTATGATGACGGTGTTAGGGACAACGACGCTGTCCACACCAGGGCATATATATTGCATCTATTACGCAATGATAGCCACTATGAAGCGATGAACGCAGTGGGTGCGACAAAAATTATCATGAGGTCTCTATGACATCGATCGGGCGAAGTGCGCTCAGCCTCAGGGGCAAAATCCTGACATGATTGCGGTGTGCTTCACGGGGAAGTGATAAATGGAAATAGCATATGATTAGCAGATGATGCTTCATCCAAACACTGTGCGGGCTTTCGGCAAGTTGGCTGCGGAGGATTTCGAATGGGTAGGCCTTCTTCATTTTGAAACAAGACATGAATCTTCAGCATCCCCGTGGTTCGTCTATGCTACTCTCTTAGGAAAGATTCTAAACGCAAAAGAGCTAACTATTATGTGACACGATTGATTACGAGAAAGCATTCGACTAAATGGCAACCACAGCAGTCATACAGGCATTGCGTAATCACGATGTAGAAGAGCCTTATGTGAAAATACTGGAAGATAACTATAGCATCAGCAGAACTACCACTTCCCTCCATAAAGTCAGCAATAAAATTTCAATAAGGAAGGGCGCCAGGCAAGGTGATACGATCTCGATCATGCTATACAGCAAGCGTTTGCAGGAGTTATTTCGAGGCCTGAATTGGGAACAACTGGGGATAAGAGTTAATGGAAAATTCCCAAATAATCTAGGATTCGCTGATGACTTTGCCTTGCTGAATGAACCAGGAGATGAATTGAAAAACATGATTAATGATTTAGACAGGCAGAGCAGAACGATATGTCTAAAAATTAACATGCAGAAAACCATAGTAACGTTCAACAGCCTAGCAAGCCAACAGCAGTTCACAATGTTAAACGAGGTGCTGGAAGTGGTAAAGGAATACGTCTACTTAGGTCTGGTAGTGACACCTGATCCGGATCATGAGAGCGAAATAACTAGAAGGATAAGAATAGGGTGGAGCGCATATGGCAGGCTTTCTTAGATCATGAATGGCAGTTTACCAATATCCCTCAAGAAAAAAGTTCACAACAGCTGTATCTTACCGGTACTCACCTGCGGGGCAGAAACGTGGAGGCTAACGAAACGGGTTCAGCTTAAGTTGAGGACAAAACAGCGAGCCATGGATAAAAAAGTGATAGGTGTAACGTTAAGAGGTCGGAATCGGGCAGTATGGGTGAGGGAACAAACGCTGGTTAATGATATCCTGGTCGAAATCAAGAGGAAGAAATGGGCTTGGACAGGGCATGTGTTGCGAAGGCAAGATAACCGCTGGTCCTTGAGGCTAACGAAGTGAATTCTAAGAGACTGAAAGCGTAGCAGGAGGCGGCGGAAGGTTAGGTATGTGGATGAAATGAAGTTCGCAGGCATAGGGTGGGCGCAGCTGGCAAATGACAGGGTTAATTGGAGAAACATGGAAGCAGTGGTAGTTGCTGTATAGCATTATCGAGATCGTATCACCTTGCCTGGCGCCCTTCCTTATTGAAATTTTATTGCTGACTTTATGGAGGGCAGTGGTAGTTCTGCTGATGCTATAGTTATCTTCCAGTATTTTCACATAAGGCTCTTCTACACCGTGATTACGCAATGCCTGTATGACTGCTGTGGTTGCCATTTAGTCGAATGCTTTCTCGTAATCAATCGTGTCACATAATAGTTAGCTCTTTTGCGTTTAGAATCTTTCCTAAGAGAGTAGCATAGACGAACCACGGGGATGCTGAAGATTCATGTCTTGTTTCAAAATGAAGAAGGCCTACCCATTCGAAATCCTCCGCAGCCAACTTGCCGAAAGCCCGCACAGTGTTTGGATGAAGCATCATCTGCTAATCATATGCTATTTCCATTTATCACTTCCCCGTGAAGCACACCGCAATCATGTCAGGATTTTGCCCCTGAGGCTGAGCGCACTTCGCCCGATCGATGTCATAGAGACCTCATGATAATTTTTGTCGCACCCACTGCGTTCATCGCTTCATAGTGGCTATCATTGCGTAATAGATGCAATATATATGCCCTGGTGTGGACAGCGTCGTTGTCCCTAACACCGTCATCATAAGATTATGTAAGAGAAAATATTTTTGTTTACGTGCTGTCCAGTAAGAATGAGAATATGAGAATATGGATAAAAAAGTGATAGGTGTAACGTTAAGAGGTCGGAATCGGGCAGTGTGGGTGAGGGAACAAACGCTGGTTAATGATATCCTGGTCGAAATCAAGAGGAAGAAATGGGCTTGGACAGGGCATGTGTTGCGAAGGCAAGATAACCGCTGGTCCTTGAGGCTAACGAAGTGAATTCTAAGAGACTGAAAGCGTAGCAGGGGGCGGCGGAAGGTTAGGTATGTGGATGAAATGAAGTTCGCAGGCATAGGGTGGGCGCAGCTGGCAAATGACAGGGTTAATTGGAGAAACATGGAAGAGGCCTTTGCCCTCCAGTTGCTGTAGTGAGGCTGATGATGATGATGATTATGTGACACTTGAGCTGTACGACAAGGGCAAAGAGAAATCTGTGCTCAACTTACAACTATTCCATTAGGCTGAACCTCCGAAAACTTCACTCTTCTTGAAATCTGCACCGCAGTACAAGCAGAAGAAATAAACTGACGGACTGAAAGAGATAAGTTATCGGTTGTCCATGAATGGCGGCATGTGTCTGAGCGCTCCGTTACGTTATATAACACAACGCACCAGGGACATTCCAGCATATCTAGCTAAGATGATGTGACGTACACAGCCCTTCGCCCACTTTGCATGACCATGCTTTAGTGAAAAGTACCGTTCGAGCGTGTGCCCGAGGATGACGACATGCGGCATAGTCAGAGAGCGGAGTCACAGTCCGATGTGAGACGTGTGATCCGGGTAAATGCCGTTTATGCCTAATTTGCACGGTCGACCAAGCCTCCTGACTGCCCTGACAGAGCCAGGATGGTAATGGCGTTTCTGGAAATTACAGGCAGAAAAAAGAATGTTCCGGATGCAATCTCCGGATACAACAAAGGGTTCAAAAGGATAGCAAGTTATCTTCCCAAACTGTTAAATAATTTAGAGGATGTCAATCTAGATATAAAGAATATCTCAAGAAAAGACTGGAAAAATATCTCATTTCTAGCACATACCTTGCAACTTAGCCCAGTAGTCCAATTAAAGTGCAGTCCTTAATGGAAATTTGTTGCGATTGTATCGATAATTTCTGTGACCTTCATTTAATGGTGGCTTTATATGGTTTCCCTTATATTTCATTGTATCAAGTCCTATGTAACGTTCTCTATTTTTTTTTTCTGCTGTGAGATTACAGCGAAATGAACATTGCGCGTTTTTTTATGATGTTTATTATGATAACGTGACATGACAAGTCCTTGGGTAGTATTGCACTGTGTAACATATGTCCAGTAGTGTCATTAGTTGTGTCTTATTGCTTGTAATATGTCCCCATATACGTCTATGAATAGTAAGCTTGATTGTGTTCAATGAGACCGTCTGCAACATATGTATACGTGATATCTGCTTTTAATCCAGACATCTATAATTGTTTCAATGAGAACTGTTTGTTAACGCCTTTCAACCTGTCAAATATAGGGGCAGCAACCTTCGTCAAGCTGCTACTCAGCAGCTTTTTGTTGGTTGCCCTCGCATTTTTTGTACTCTTGTAAAAAATGCGAAATAAATTGAATCGAATTGAATTGAAGTATTTTTCGAGAGGTTGATTTCGGTAAAAATGAAGGGCGCAGTAATTTTGTAAATTTCCCGTGGACACCACGATCGCGCCTTTACGCAAAAGAGAAACGACGGAAAGAAAGAAAAAGAAAAACAAAAGGGCTCCATAGCGGACGGTTTTTCGAGCAAAAGGTTTAAGCCCTGTTCCAGAAAGCAGGTTTCAGTCCTGTATGTCACCATTCCCTCGCGACGCCCTTTCCTGGAGGCATCGCAAATGGCAGGGAAGATGGCATGAGAGAAATGGCAGAAGATAGGAAAAAAAGATGGTTTATGGTTTATGGGAGTTTAAAGTCCCAAAGCGACTCAGGCTATGAGAGACGCCGTAGTGAAGGGCTCCAAAAATTTTGACCACTTCGGGTTCTTTAACGTGCACTGATATCGCACAGCGCACGGGCCTCTAGAATTTCGCCTCCATCGAAATTCGACCACCAGGGCCGGGATCGAACCCACGTCTCTCAAGCCAGCAGCCGAGCGGCATAACCACTCAGCCACCGCGGATTAGGTAAAAGGAATTCTAATACGCACTTCAAATAAAAATTGCAAGATAAAGCGGGTTATAGAAAGATTAAAGACAATGAGGGCCTAAAATACCTAAGAAAACCCTGTTTTGAACACGCAGTAACAACAACATCGCCGAGGATGAGGTTATTCAGAGATTTAGGGATCGTGCAATGAATGATTCGGTTTACATAATAGGCGCGCAGGTTCTGCTCAAAAGCAACACTTTGGAAGCCTTGTGCATTAACAAAAGGTGTTTCTTCTCATGTTGGCCATTGAACTAATCAGGTTTGTGTTAGTTCCACACTCCTTAGCGAAGTAAGCATGTATCGAAAATGAATGAGATCGGGACTCTCTAGCAACTATGTTCCTAAATAATGAGCCAGTAGTCAAATAAAGTGTTACACTGCACACAATGCGAGCTTACGTCATAAATAGGCTCCACCGTCCTGTAACGCTCGATCTCGTTCAGCGTCGGTTCCCGCTCGTCGAAGAGCTTCAGGAGTCGCACGATGAGAGGCGAGTCGACGCGCGCGCCGCCGATGGTCGCGAAAAGCGGCGCCACTGCCCCGTTGCGCTGCCTCAGCTCCCGGACGGCTCTGAGTGCCTTCATCGTTTCCTCGCCGGCCGAAGGCACCTTGACCCGCAATCTGCCTTGGTAAGGGTAGATGCCATACATGACGAAGTGGGTGCAGTACGACGTGGGAAGGCGGTTCACGGGATATACGAGGTTCTTCGAGAGGTACCTGTGCGGACGGGAGGCAGGTTTCAGGCCGATCCCGATTCTTGTTATTATTACTAGCCTGTGCCGTTATTACTAGCCTGTGAAATGAACTAGGATGAACGAAATTGAATGGTAAGTTTTGAAGTAATCATGTTTTTGTTAAAGAATGCAGGAAAAAATGAAAATGTTTTCTTTGGTATTTTTGCTATAACATGATTCTCAATTATCTGATGGCAAAAATCCTAGTTGGTTGCACAGCCTGGTTAGTTGGCTGTCTGTGCAAAAAAGTTTACAATTCCAGCCCTCCATGCGCTAGTTATGAATGCTCGCATTAGAGCCAAGTTTGGGCAATTTTTTGTCAATGGCAAGTTCCATCAAGGTTTTTTCACTCTTTTCTGCTTTTGATTATCATATAGAACGGTGTTTTATAAGGTCAATGTGAAATAAAAATTTAATGGTAAAAATTTAAAAAAATGAAAAAGGTGGTGACATATCTTAAGTAAGATAACATGTTTTACAGAAAATAAAACACTGCTAAGAAACACACATAATGCTCCTTGCTATGAGTTTTATAGAGGCCTTTTCCGTAACAATGGGATTGTTAGCGCTAGGAAACCTGTCTTATCAGGTAGAAATAGGACAAGGAGTGTGCGGGGTGGGATTGGTACAGACGCCAGGGAATAGCGGGGCACACTTGGACACGCGAAGAGGCGTATGCGCCTCGCGAGCTGCAGTTTGGCCAACTCTAGCATATATAGAATTTTTATGGAGCTGAGCTCGTGATGCTAAGCGCTCAGAAAAAATCATAAATACTATGCCTATTCTGTCCTAATTAGCTTTTGTAACATAAAAACGGTTTCGGATGCAGCTAACAATGCACGCAAAATTGAAAATTAGAATATTTCGCTTTGTAGGACGTGATGGCGAACAAAACAAGCTTTGTTTTCTTGTAAACCGAACTGATCTGTGCTGGCTGCTGTAACGCTTTATTTCCCTACATATTTTAAAAAAATACAGAGAATGTTTTCTGCATTCGAATCACTGCGAAAGCACGGATTAGTGCTATGTAGAAAACGACGATGCGCGGGAAGGGCCGCATACCGAGGGCTTGGCGCACGACAGCTGCGAACAGAGAAGAGAACACAAAATGGACGATTTTGCTCTGAACTGCTATGCATCGGATTATTGCTTTCGCAACAAAACTTTTCCCGGTTATTCGTGTGAGCGCTGCGATGTCTATGTTGATCAAACTTGCTCCGGCTGTCTTGAGTTTTTTTTCGTGTTCTGCTTTCGAAGGCAAAGCTCCTGCCGTGCAGCTCTAGGTTGAGCTGCTGTGATACATATTTGCACTGCAGGGACAGGCAGCTAGGCGTGCTGCCCTTCCTGTTTTATTTCGCACCCTTCCTTCACTGAGTTGATGCAAATGAAGAAATGATTAACATTGTCCACGATTTCACACATTTGTTTTGCCATGGGGCGTAAGAGCGCAAGATAGATTAGCACAGATTACTAATTGTGGTAGCAATCCTTCCCAGAGCGCTAACGAACCAATTAAGGATTTTGCTTTGGCAGCTAGGCACTTCGCATTTCTAGCCGTAGAAACACACCTGTTCACGCTGGATGTCAGATTTTAAACTACATCTACCATTCAACATTTCTGGATGCAATGGAGCACTTCAATATTTAAGCTTGCGGCAGGGCCCACCTTCAAGAACAATTCCAAAAATCATGCATAATATTTATCAGGCACCGCGCAACTTAATCATCAAAACCCGATTCGACCTTTCATTCCTGTATCTTAGAGCATGCAGCTGCTTTTCGCCGACAGCTATTGCCCTCTTCAATGCATTTAGACGATCTATTTTGTTTATCGCATGCTCAATTCTCTCTTTATTAAAATTTATTATGAACTTGACAGTTCTGCCAGTTCTTCCTTATATATTCGGTAGGGGTTACATAATTTAGAGCTTCTTAACCAGTGCTTTCCTATCCTGACAGACCTTGCCAATATTCCGTTCAGGTACGCAGCCCTCTAATTTTGCTGCGCACACGGTAAGTATATTCCCGAGATAATGAATATTCTCCTTATTAATAAAGTCATCGTCCTTCGTTAAAGCAGAATATCTCTTATCCGGCAAGATCCTGATGTCTACTTTCCAGCTTACGGGTAGTTCGTTTATGGCCGTCTGCATTACTTGTTTCTTCCGTTTGCCTCGAAACCTCACCAACTTAAGACCAGTACATCTGATATTGCCGAGCGAACCTGTATCCTTCACTACACCAGGATGTGGGCGCAGTAATAGGTTCACCTCAGTTTTAGTCTTCTCGTCCAGGCTCTTCCACGTTCATTTCCGGCTCTTCAGTAGTTTCACGCAGATCTCTACAGTTGCCCAAATAATCAGGTCGCAGTTGATGAAGCCAGTGGTGCGGAGAAATTGAAAACTCCGTCATTATCGAAACAGGAAGTAACGAAATCCTTACATGCAATGCAACGTCGAAAACTGGCTGGTGATGATTAGGTAACTGTAGATTCCACGAAGGACGCAGGAATATTGTGCTAGCAAAACTAGCACAGTAGTTCGCAACTTATAATTTATTAAGGTAATCCTTAATAGAAATAAATTAAGATTAGAGTTCAGTAGACCAAGGGGCCATGCTGGCTTTACAAAGGTTACTCGTCGAGAGACTGTATTCATCCACTGACTCGGGAAATATAGAGAAAGCTGCATAATGCGACCAATCCTTATATATAGCCTCCATTTATGACAAGAAAAGATTGGACTGAATTAACACCATATCGTTAATGTAGGTATTGCGCAACCAGGGCGTATAAAACAAATATGCAAAGCATCTGGAAAACTACATCGGTTGCATGGCGATCACATTAATTCTCAAAGAAATATAAAATACTGATCATAAAGGGTATCAGCGAAGGGTACACAATATAGGATAATGCATCAAGCCATGGAGAGCAATAAAATAGGTGGCCTTTAGCCGAAATGAGCAGGGAGTGCACAGTTTGTCAGCAAAAATACTCCGATTAGCAACATGCAAGTCGAAATCAAGAAAAAGAATTGGGTATGGGAAGCGGTAGTTATGCGATGACATCATAATCTTTGGTCAGTAATGGTAATTTAACGCATTCATAAAAAGCTAAGTCGAGTGGGTGGATGAGATTAAGACGTGGGGCAGGGTGGCCACAGATGGCAGAGAGGAGAGAGCCAATTTTTGGGTTCTGGAAGAGGTTTTTGCTCTTCCAGCGACCGTAGCGGCCGTAGCTGCTGAAGATTATAAACCTGAGGAGCTTTTGGGGCAAGCTTCTAAGAATATGTGTGTAAATATTTCGGAGACCATTGACATTCTGCTTAGAGTTTGCGCCTTAATAATTCATCGTCATGAACAGTAATCAGCGAAGTGACCACTGAAGCGCCTTGCTCCGAATGATATACACAACGCAACTCTAGACAAGGTTAAATTTCCTCCATGATCGCAACGATCTATCAAGCATTCAGAACTTCTCACCAAAATGAGCCGTAGGAGAACTCTTCTTATCTCGCAGCTAATACCATAATCAATGCACGTTTGCATCTTATGTCTCACATACAATCTCAAAAACGCCTGTATTGTGGAGGCATGCCGATGCCTTTCGAGAAAAATTTCTCATAGTGACACATTGGCCTTGCATTTTAGTGCGGTTCAACCTCCCTCAGAGATACCGGCCGGGCATTTTTAAGGGCTAGCCGTCTAGTTTTTCATGTCAGTGGACGTTGAAGAACCCTAATAGTAGAAATCATTTCGGGACCCTCCACCACGGCACCTCTTTCCGCTTTCCTTGTTTCGTTCCGTCTTTCATTCCTTCGTTCACGGCACGGCTGAGGTGTAAACAAAGTGAGAGCTTCTGCATCTTCTGTTGGTTAGGATATTTTCCTCGCTTCTCCCCTCTTCGCTACTAATTGGCAAATTAAGATCATCAGTCGGGAATCAGTGCTGTTTGATACACCCCTTAGTATCGGCTGATCAGTTTTTTTGTTGCTTTGATAAAATGCAAATAGGTGAACATTCCAAACATTTTGTTCCGGCAATGGAAGCCAATGCCGCTTAGCCACCATAACGTCCCCTGTACACTCCAGATGGAAAACAAATGTCCTCTTAAGATAATCATTCATAATAATAAGGTTACAAAGATATTTCGCGACTCAGTAGTTCAGTGGAGTGTCTGAGTGTGCGCGTTCACAATGGGTCGCCATACAATGACCCGCTGCATCCATTGGGCTCACACCGCAGAGGGAAGGGAGAAACGTCAGATATAAAAAAAAACCTTCTATGGACTGGTCAACAAAGCCTGCTTTGGGGATTCCTAGCAATGCCAATCCAGCAGTTTTTTATGGAGGCCTCAAAACAGGAGCCCCATGAATAAACCTCTTCAAAACGATACGGACGTATGAACCGCTGACATACAGAATGTTGATGACTACAGAATAGGGGTTTCGTCTACGCAGGGGCGGCAAGCTTGATGTTCGTTGACTGCAGTGTCACTAAGGGGGGGGGGGGGGGGGAAGGGAAGAGAAATGTCAAGTAAACAATGAACCTATAAAAAAAACTTTTGCTTCATATAATTGGTTACTTTCCTGCAGCACTAAATTTGCATATCAAAATTGAAAAAAAGCCAACATATAAGGAATACTTTTGGCCTTTTTTGGGGTTTTGTGCCACATCTAGCGCCATCTGGGACGGAGCGTAGAGTGGCAACTTTCACCAATGTTATTATTTTCCGATTTGATTACGTACGCTTAAAAACAAACTGCATGAATATGAAATAGTGGGCTAACAGAATTCGAAATTACTTTTGAGCCCTTTTTGGACCAAATCATGATCATGTTTGAAGCTGACGCGTTCACTCAAGTCAAACGACGCGTTGTCGGTAAGCCTAAGGGTTGTGCAAATTTGGTAGCAACTTGAAAATTTTACATGCTTCATCGCTAAAATTTTGAGGTGCGGGCAGCGTTAAAGAGAAAACTTTATGCGTATTTCGTTTGCCATTGACGTAACAGAGTGTAGCGGCAACGACGAACCAGTGGTGAAATGAGAGATCCCACTTCGATGGGAGCCTTGATGTTGCCCGAACGTAGAGCGGTGATTGGGCGCACGACGTTTAGAAACAATGGGCTTTGCCTCTTACGCTAACCCAAGACGCAAGCCATGCCTTCCGTTCTGCGCATCGGCTTTTCGACACCCCCCAATGCTTGCAGCCCGCTATTCTAAAACTCTCTCGTATTTCTAAGGTGGCCGGAGAAAAATGACATTTTTAAATGGCAATTATCGAAGAAACCTCCGTAATGCAGCTTGTTGCACCCATTCTGATACGCGCTGTTAGTTTCTAATGGCCCTAGAGGGGGAGGGGGTTTATAAGATGGAAGTTGTCAGCATCAGAGCCCCCTTTTGGTGTGGAGTGTGGTTTACAATGTAGGATCAGTCGCAACGCACTCCACCGTGCTCGTGTAGCGGCGAGTGTTTTCCGGCGCCAAGTGACATGCGAGATAAAAACGGTTCCAGGCCTACATGAGAACTAAAATGTGCAGCTGCGCCAGTTTGTTCGTTCTGGATTTGAAAACAACAGAAGAGCGAGAAACACAACGATATTGGTGGCCTCTTTCTCGCGTTGTCTTTTTCGGGCAACTTAGCGTTACAGCGTCAACTGAATATTTTACTGTTTATCTACACAGCGCAAAGATTCAGCGAAGCCGCTCAACAGTGACGAGCTGTATGACGTCTTCATAGGTAGCAAGGTCATACAGCTGGTAGGAAAGTAATGTTCAACAGTCTAGGAAGGCAACAGCCGTTCACAGTTGGCAGCGTGGTGCAGGAATTAGTAAAGGAATACCACTACTTAGGGCAGCTGATCCGGATCATGAGAGGGAAATAACTAGAGGAATAAAAATGAAGTGGAGCGCATACAGCACGCTCTCTCTGATCATGCATGGCTGTTTACCAATATCCTTCATGAGAATATATACAGCAGCTTTATCTTGCAGCTATTCACTTATGGGGCAGAAACGTGGAGGCTAACGAAAAGGGTACAGCACAAGTTAAGGACAACGCAGCAAACTACACGAGGAAAAATGATAAGTGTAACGTTAAAAGACAGCAAGCGGCCACAGTGTGGAGAGAACTAACCATGGTCAATGACATCCTCGTTGAAATCAGAAGGAATAAATTGGCTTGGGCAGGGCATGTAAAGCGAAGGCAAAATAATAGCTGCTCCTTAAGAGTGACGGAATGGATCCCAGGAGACGGCAAGCGAAGCAGGCGGCAGCAGAAAGTAGGTTGGCGGATGAGATTGAAAATTTCTCGGCGATAAGGTAGCTGCAGCTGGCAAAAGACAGGGCTAGTTGGAGAGATATGGGCGCCCTGCAGTGGGAGTAGTCAGGCGGTAGATGATGATGGCTTCAAATTAAAAGAAGATACCGGAGCGCCCTCCTCGCACAATGGTGCAGCAGTTTAACTGTTTCCAGCACGATGGTTACCTCAGATGACCACCTTTTCAGAAATTTTTGTCATCACCCTACAGTGGTAAAATTTATAAGAACTAGTGCTGCTTTCTTTCGCTACTTTCTTGCTGGCAATATCAGGGGTAGCCACATCCTTTGTTGCATTGCTTTTTTATTTTTTACGAGCAGCGCTCGAAATGGAGCCATGCGTTATTGATCCTCAGCTTTTTTACAAATCTCGAGGTGAAGAAGACATACTATGGCGTAAATAAGTATATAATTTAGAGCTTGCATGTGCTGAAGAGCTGCTGTAGATGTGACACGGAGCGTCAGTGCCTAATTGTGCTGTGGCTGAGCATTACGATGGTGGTCACCTCAGGTGACCACCATGCCTGAATGGCCTTTAATGCATCATTTTGCTTTCACTTGCAGAGACCCAGTTTGAAGACATTCCATCAGATCCTGATAGCTATGCTGGCGGTGATATGTCCAGTGACAGTGACGACGAGTGGGAGCAAAGCAATACAGCTAAAAGTCAGCGTACCAGTGGCACAAAGAAAGCCCGTGTTCATGCCGTGAGTGATTCACCGGACTCGGAAAGCGATGAAGAAACGTCGCACACTCATGGTACAGTCCCTATATAGAGTCAAAGCTACAAGGTATCACCGCCCCTTTTTTTTATGTGCCAAACGGGTGTGCCTCAACACATCCAGTACCCTGAAGTGAGCACTCCTTTCGAGGTGTTCCGCATTTTGTGGAGAAACTCGTTCACAGAATCGATAGCATTTCAGAAAAAGCAGTATGATGAGCAAGAAACAAGCCATACAAGCCGACCACACCAAAAGTGTTTCGCATATTTCTAGGAATAAATCTTTTGATGGGAATCAAAAGAATCCCGAGTTATTGAGACCACTGGCGTAGTGCTCCGGAGCTTCATGACCCGTTCATATCAAACCTTATGACAGTGAATCGGTTTGGGTGGTTGCGATCTCATCTCCATACAAATGACAATAATTTGCAACTGAGCAGGGGAGATCCACGTTTTGACAATCTGTATAAAGTTACTCGTGAATGAACTGTCCGCGACATTTGCCGCCAGCTATTTTCCAACTAAATTTTTTGCGATTGAACGAGTCGATGATAAATTTCAAGGGCAGATGCTCGCTCAAGCAATACATGCCAAAAAAGCCCGTGAAACGAGGGTACAAGGTATGGATGCTGTGTGCCAGTAATGGCTACAATCTCAAGTTCGGCATTTATACTGGAAAGTCAGACAATGGTGTGCAGCGTGAGTTGGGTGCCAGGGTTGTAAAAAGCCTTACTGAAGATTGTGCTGGCGGGCACCACCGTGTGTTATCGTACAACAACTTCACCAGCTACCCACTCCTCAAGGAGTTCAGAGATGCCACCATATATGCGTGTGGAACGCTGGATGCCAACCGGCAACACTTGCCGCCGCTGCAGGTGTATAAAACAATGGAAAGAGGCGACACCGACTGGTCTGTTAGTGATGACGGCTTGGCGTGCCTGAAGTGGAAGGACAAGCGAACCGTCCACTTGTTGTCAAACTACGACGATCCTGCACTTCAAGCACATGATGAAAGAAAAAGCAAGGATGGAACACTCACAAAGGTAGCCTGCCCAGATGCACTTCAAGACTGCAATCAAAACATGAATTTTGTTTACAAATTCGACCGAAGAAAAAAAAAATTATCAGATTGAACGTGAGCCAAAAAATGGTGGCACAGAATTTTTTTTTTTCATTTCCTTGACTGCTGCATCGTGAACGCCTTCATAAAACACAGTGAACTAGAAGGTGTTCAGAAGATGAGCTTGAATGATTATAGAAGAGATGTAATGTGTACATTTACTGGAGAAACACAAGTCTGTTCCCCAAAAGGGAGACAGTCAAGCAGCCATGTAGTAGAAATAACCAGGTGGAAACTATATGTACCTCCAGTTGTCTGGGGCACAAAATCAAAGCACCAACCCAAGAGATGCACGCCGACGCGATGCGCGAAATGTAGCACAAAATCAAATCCACCAAGAACGACATGGATGTGTGAAACGTGCAACGTTCCTGTTTGTCAGAGAGGACAAAAATGTTTTGCCGAGTTTCATAGAAAGTAAACGGACACGCATTCCATCACGGTGGTTACCTGAGGTGACCACCTCAGATAATCAATGCTGCCATATTTATTTTTTTAGTTTTGCTTATATCTATTTTCTGAATGGCCGTGTTCAGTTTGTGCAATAAAAACAATAAAGGCAAGCCCAGCAGGCGACAGCAGAAAGTAAGGTGGGCGGATGAGAGTCAGAAGTTTGCGGCGATACGGTGGCTACAGCTGGCAAAAGACAGGGTTAATTGGAGAGATATGGGCGCCCTGTGGTGGGCGTAGTCAGGCTGAAGATGATGATGACTTCAAACTTAAAGATACAGGAGACTGCTTCTGACAAAATGGTGCAGCAGTTTAGCGCTGACGCACTGCCCTGCGATGGCAGGTATTGCAACCGGTGGGCCTTGTCGGACCCAGATTGCCCTTCTAGGTCAACCTCTCGCAACCAATGTGTACTAGAACTGCCTTCTGTAATGGTGGCCAATTTGCTGAAATTTCGATAGGCAGGTTGTGATTACTCCAGAAGGTCACGTGTCCCAGGTGGGACACTTAGGTTGCTTCTCTCGTCAATTTTTACTCATGGTATGACGCTCATGATGAAGCCCACTTTTCTGTGAAAAGGGCTTCCTAATGGTCTCGAGTTTGAATGTCGCTGAACAAATTGCGGAACGTTCTCGTTTGAAGCGCTTGAAACAGTTGTTTACGTTTGCCTGTATGCCGGCTCGGCCGGCTGCGTGTTTGAGTGCCCAGTAGATTTTGAAAGATTTCACACATATTGGCCCAAGGCTAACGATGCTTTCGCCACTTAGCAAATTGTGGGAAGTTAAAATCTTGAGATACTCGGAGACCAGACGAATGCTGTCATGTAAAGCTATCAAATTTTAAGAATAACATTCAGCCACCCTAACAGCACGGGAGCAAATAAAGCGACTGGAGGGGGTGTCCTCGCCTCGGTTGTTTTGCTTCGTGTGAAGCCACCTCCGAACAGCTCTTCTGCGGGCAACCTCGCGGGAATGTTCGCCCTCTGTTCGATCCGACATGCATTCTTTTTTCCGGCCCGCTGCTTATGCAAATACTTCTGAGCACGATGCTGCACGCCAGCTTCGTTTGCGCGGAGCACTTCGGAAGAAATGTTCACGAACTCCGAGCCAAATAAGATTTGAAGTTTTTGTGGCGAAAAGTGGTAGCGCAACAAACCAAAAGTACTGAAATTCTGTTCCACTGCAAGCGTGTAAGCTCACCGTAACAAGTAAGAATTAGTCATTCCGTAGTACGCAGACTAGACCAGTCGCCAGTGCACGCGTTGACTGCACCGAGAATATCTCGAAACACGTTCAACGCTGTTCGCAATGTCAACAAACCTTGGTGTATTTGTACGTATTGCCCCGCGTAACACTGGAAGGGCAATCACGTATGCAGCTGTCCTGCCTTGCAATGCCATTGAATCGTTGAGGCGCACGTTACGTGGATTGGTTTGGATCAGGAAAGAGGCCAAAAGGGAGGCATTAGCCATAGCCGGAGGGTGTTCAAGAAAAATTCACATTTTATACATATACTGTAGGCAGCTTCCGCATGTGTGAGCACGTCAGATAAGAAGTAAGCGAGTAATGATGTCACCATTAGGCAGGTAAACTCTGTCTACTGTTTCCACCTTCCCTAGCTCGGAAATTCAGATATTTTAATAATGGCCAGTCAGGTAATCAATCATGAAGTCTTGTGGAGCCGCCAGCAGCATTAGCTAAGACCTGTACCCTCCCGCAGCTCTTCCGGTAGCGATGTCGAAGATGATAGCGTTAACCAGCACTTCTAGCAGTGAAGGCGATTTTCTACCAGGTCAAGCAAACCGTGCTTAAATCAGGGGTTGACCATGGTAAGTTGTACCTCAATTTTGAGGACGGTCAGCGCCTCCTAGGAGTTTGCTGTGGGAAACAACCACGTCCTACACCTGCCGCTGCCGTTTTCAGCAAGGGAAAGTGGGGTCATTGTTCTCCCAATGGGTCTCGATTTTCCTCTCTAATTCCCCCTTTAATTAAGTTTTAATAGTCATTCAGCCTACAGGACGTAGGGGACAGTGCAGAAAGAACAGAAATCACCCTCAGAAGGTCTTGAAATGGTCCAAACGCCTTGCATCCGGAACAGCACTGTTCAGGGTATCCTCAAGATAACGCTTTAGGACAAATTCCAGAAATATCTTAATATATCTTATCATGATCTCTTCTGTATCGCGAAAGTTGTAGTGAGACTAAAATTTCCACAATATCAGGTGTCACAAACATCCTTGACTGGTCGAGAGAGGACACGCGGCCTTGTGACGTAATCACAACCTTCTCAACGTAGCAGGTAGCAATCTGGCCTCACGGATTGCGGGCAAACCCTGCCGATGCCCGATGTTGCAAAAATCCGTGGTTTATCCAGAGAGGTCGCGTGACCTTATGACGTCATTACAGCCTGCCCATTGTGACACAGAGCGACCGGGCAACTGGATTCTCGGCAAACTGGCCCCCATGCCAGGAGCCACCTAAACTAATGATTTGTCGAGAGAAGTTACGTGACCTTGCCACGCCATCTCAACTTGCCAACATAGACAGCAAACTAGGCAGAAAATAGCAAAATGTAAAAAAAAGTTACTGGAATTATTGACAGCATGAAACACAGCGGATACCTGCTACTGTAGCTAGAACCCCGAATATGGCGTTTGGTGGACCATCACACAAAAAATGTCAGAAACGGACATAGGCAACCAATGTGAAAATGTTTTATCGCAATCTTTTGTCACGATGACTTAAACGTCCGCATAGTTTTTAGCGCCCGTATGAGCACCAATGCCATTGCAGGTAATGCGCAAAAAATCTGCAAACAAAAACAGCGTGGTAAAATAGTGTTCCTTCGCCTCAGCTAGGTGATTAAAAATAACGCCTGGATAGACTATACCTCAAGAAATTAAAGAGGCCGAGCCTGGCACTGACACAACTTGTAATTCATTAAAATGCAACACTGTTTAAGGCTTAAAACACAATCGCTATATTCTATTCCGTTGCTGTTTTATCACTGACCGCAGCATGCAACACTGCCTATTTTGGGCTCATCAAATTTGGAGTTCCTCAGGTAGACCATGTCTAATTTTTGTAGATTAACGACATTGTATCCATTCCACAAACTCCTCGCGTTCTTGCGCAGATGATACAAGTGCAGTTTTTGTCTGTAAAAAGTTCGAATTTTAGTATTCTGCGTGTAAATTTATGGCTTAAGAATATATCTGATTGGATCGTTGCAACCAAACACACAATAAATGTTGAAAAAACAAAGTACATTTTATTTACGCATGTCAACGGTGAACTTCATGTTAGTAACAAAATGATGTTTTTGTCGTGGGCACTAGAAAGTCTTTCAGAAATTAAATTTTTAGGCGTTCAATTTCAAGAAAACCTTCATTGGTCTTGTCAGGTACGCTTTATTAAACGCAATATTGCGCAATGCAACAGGGTGCTTAATAAGATTTAGTTCACTGTTGCCTAGTTGTTTGCGGCGTGAACTCTAATTGTATCCCTTCCACTCGGGGTTACATTACAGCTTGCTTGATGGGAAGCCACTGCTAGGTCAATTATGGTAACCTCTATTTATTAGTGAAAAAGTGTGCGCTTTAATGAAAAGTTATCAGGACCTGACTAACTATCATTACAGTGTAAGCACAATCGAATCTTAGACGATTTAATCATTGTATCAGCTGCATTTTACAGAGGTTGCTGTTCCAAACTTTAGAAATGATTCAGAACTATTCATTTAGAAATATAGAAAACATGGCGCGCGTTTTATTTATAGGAAACCGGCTTTAAGAAATAATCCTTTGGAGGCACTTAAATATCTCTTAAGTGTGCGAAGCCGAAAGCCGTTTGCTACTCATTGCACTGATCTGAATTTGAATTTGTCGCGCTAGAATTCATTATCATTCAATATCATTACTGTATATAAATCTTAACTAAACCGTGTACCAGCCCTAGGGCTGTGGCGTACTGAATAAGTTAGCTCGGCATACGCGTGGGAGGTAGCAGGTGGGTTGGAATTCTGTGCAGTGCCACATCGATGCGCTCCAGGTTGGCATTCCGCCCCATCGAAAGACTGTGACGGTAACTGGACACTGGCCCTCTCGCCGGGTTCCAGGTTGGGTGCGGTCCTCCTCTATCTGAAGCAACCATGCTTCAGCGTTTTTTCTCCTAACCAACCTTTTTATTTCTCGAGTTAACACTTCCGGCACGTGCCAAGGTCACAACTTTACAAGTCCGGTTGTGATTACGTGACAAGGTCACGTTACCTAGGTGGCGATGTAGCGGACGGACACAGTCACGTTACCTATGATGTAACGGAAAGACGGGAGTATGAGCCATTAAAGGGTTTCGTCTTAATAACGGACGAAATACGAAACACAATTAATGAGCTGGCAAATTCCTTACCTATTTAACCCCTATCCTGATCGAGCTGATGTCATGGAAGCCTGTTTCTCTTTGTGGTCTTCCCAAAAACATGAGACTTTCTTCTCAAACTATGTTTAAACGAGATCCCGTTTATAGGCAATGCACTATCTCTATATATTTGGCCTTGTTTTCAGGAGATCCACATCATCTGGAATACCTTTCTTTTGCTTTGTCAAGTGAGCATTTTTAGGTTCTTTTTATTTTTTATTATATTTATAAAGCAAGCGGTGTACTTTGCATACGTGTTTATTTACATACGTATTTATTTCTTTACATGAAATCTCATAGTCTTCTTGAAATATTTCGTACCTTTTCTGTCATATTATTGTTGTCTTATGGCCAAACTGTAGCTGTACAAATGCAGGGTGTCTAAGGTCTATTCAGATGATCCCGTGTGTCACCCTTAGCCTCTTCACCCAGCAACTGCATTTTGATTAAATTTCAATATGCTTGCGGTCCAAAAGAACCGAATCAAGCCAAGCCAGTTTTGTTCTAAGAGAACCGTTGTTTGGTCCACACTTCACTGCCGTTCGTTTTGCCCAAGTTACCCAGTTTTTTTTTTCACATACTTTTTGTGTATACAAAGTTGTTACATGGCACGCATGGCTTCGTGTTTTGCGCAAAACAGACACTGTGATGGTATCCTTTGATACTATTCATAATCAAGCGCTGAACAATTTCAGCGGCTGTTTCCAATCTAATTCGTACCGCTCTTTTCTGCGGTGTAGCTATCGTAACGAAAGAGAGAGGAATTTTCGTCTTTCATAAAATTTGCGCACGAACGAATGTGCAGATTTCAGGGGTGAGGCACGTTTTCCTTTTACTTAGGGAATTGTAATCTCTTGATGATGCCGCGTCGCCTGCGCCGTCAATTTCGTGAGTTTATAAACTCGTCGCTGCCGCGGCACTAAAGATATCGCAGAACGGACGAGTTCACTCAAATGGTGATGACTGTATACCGCTGCTGGCGCACGTTATTTGATTGTGTGAACTTCAGAAAATGCAATCAATTTAATCTTCAATCAATTCAATCGTCGTGAAAGCAATTTTATCACATGATGCATTGAATAACTGCGTTTTAACCGCTCTCTGTCTGCATGCTTTTCCATCGGTCCGGCCACAACACATGAAAACGCGAGAACATAGCAATTTCCAAAAGGCGCACCTTTACTGTCATTGCGCAGACGTGAAGGAGTTCACAGAAAAGGATATCGATAAATTACACGAACGCCTAATTATCATTAGTCGAAAGAAAGGCTTTAGCATTAGGCATTCGCTTTGCTTAAGATTTAAGGTTGGCGGCTAAGCGCATTAATTACTGAAAGCTGCCTGGCATTGGCACATTGCCGTCCACCTTTCTCGATGGGCTCCGAGCTGATCCCTTGGCAACCACTGTCAGGTTGTGCACTCCTCGGCGTCAAAGCTTCCTTCGTTCACAGTAGCTACCATTAAGTTGCGCACTGCTCTTCCATCGTCAGAAAATCCTCCATCCACGGTAGCCACCCTCTGGATTGTGATCGTGCCAACCGCCACCCAGCATCTCCATTCTCTCCTCAATAAGTGGAGAGTGGGCTTCTCTCTCCCCATTTTGAAACACTATGCCGAGCAATAGCCGTTTTTTTTTCTTCGGGCTGAGGCTTCTAATGTTAAACCAGTAAAATTATTTGAAGAATAGACGCGTCGCATCAACAACGCCCCTGTAAATGGTCGCGGCAGCAACAGATATCCTGAATGTAAATCAAAAAGCCCGCAGGACGGTTACCACTGAGTAACGCGAGATCCAGGGCTAGCTATGAAGATATTGCTCTTGCTGCTCCTTCCATGACCCGCACTCGCCTCGTTCTTCCCGTGGCTAGCACCCTCTGGTTACGCGTTACTACGCTTTCATCACAGCCTCCTCCTTCCAAGGTGCCACCCTCCGGGTGGTTCACTTGGCCATCCGTCTCCATCCGCTTGCACAATTTACATTGACAGCGTACGCTCCACCTTCTACGGCTACTACTCGGAAGGTAGTATCCTTGCCAACCATCCTCCGATTGGGGCATTCATCCCGCTCGCCATACCTGCCTCCTTCAAAGCTAACCCTCCATCTTCCTGCTATGGTAACCCCTCTACCAAGATTCAGGTGGTAACTACCCTCCGGTTACTCACTGCTCACACCTCGTTAGTCCTTCGTTCCCCATTAAAAATCCTGCGGATGGTTTCAGTGCTAACCACCCACCGGTTAACGTTTCCTCCGCAGTTGTCATTTCCTCCTCCTTCCACAGTAATCAAACACCGGATAGTTACTGCGACTAAAGCTTTGACTACGCTAGATCGGTCACTTGCAGGCATCAGAGTTGTACATATTTGATCTTGCCGCATTTTGCAGTAACGCACACGGCCCGGTGTGGTCCATGCACGCCGCGGGTTCGCGGGACGGAGCACGTGTGCCAACCTTGGGGCGTGTTCAGCCTGTCGAAGGAAGCACTTTTCTGATCGCATCTTAAAGCGTGCTTTCACGTGTGGCGATAGGATTAGGGCAGTAAGAACAATGCTCCTCTTGCACAGGTGTTCTGACAAGTTTTCGTAACATTGAAACCACGACAAAGCTGATTTGTTATCGCTCTATATATGCAGTCACGAAGTTAACGACGTTGTCTGCATCTTCCGGCGTGATTTGCACAGTACACTTTTAGGTACACTGTGGGACACTAGAGGAAGTAAAAGTCAAATTTTCACAGCATCCGCGTTTGGAAAACTTCAGTAGGACCTTTACATTTAGCCCGGTTTGCATGCTGGTTAGTTCGGTTGCCTGACCCAAAGCTACTCCGGTGAATCATACGGAATATAAAGGCCATGAATACGGAGTTAGCCGCACATGGATCGACCGAGAGAGCAACAGTTTTCATTAGCCTGTATTATGTTGATTGCATGTACGAACTGAGTTTCTCGCGTTATTCTTCACCCTGAGCCCTTGCAGAGGTCACCGATGGCGAGGTGAATATCAATTCTCGGAGGAGTGTACTCGGTGACCTTGTCTGCTCTTACTACAGAAAAAATGTTTGAGTTGTTGGTTTTTAAACCCCTGGCCTTCACAGAAAGAGTGTTTCAAAGAAACGTCACTTTTTTATCATTCACCCGAAGCATGCTTCACTGGCTTGGCAAGGCTGGCAGTATCCGGTGGGGGAAACACCTCGAAGCAAAACGGTAAAAATTTTGCCTCAGCAAGCCAAGCAGCTGCGTTTCTATTGTGTGGGAACAACCAACAAACTCCTATAATTGCTCTCCTAGCGTTTCCATTGGCTGTGCTACTGATGATTCAACCACAGGCGGTGAAGTGCGCTTTAAAGCCTTCCACTTGATTCGGCAATCATGGCAATCCGCAACCTAACTGCCAAATGTTTTCTTCTGCTGATCACCCACCGGCAAAGAATGAAAGAATTGTTGGTTCGATAGAGATCGTTGTGCGTACAGTAGCATAAACGTATTTGTGTAAATTTAAATTTTCTCTCCACTCATTTAGGAAGCACCAAGGATGACAGTAGCCGAAGATCAAGAAAGAAACGCGCTTATAATGCCGTACGGTCGCCTGCAGTACCATTTTCCTGACGTTGCGCTTTCTAACCGCCTGAAGGCGCAACAGTCAACGGACATCACTAGGAAATACGGCTGCCCATATTCTCCAGTAATTTGTGCGCCCTCACCGTTAAGTCGCTGTTTGCTGAAGGTTCTTAATTCGCTTCAGGTGTGATTGTGCACCTTGCAACGATAACACGAAACTGTTTTGGTTGTTGCGTCTTGTTGCCACACTGTTTTAAACTGTGCAGAGATTTTACCTCGGTTCAAGAGCAGTCCTTGTTCAGCGGGATGGCCGAGAACTTCCCCACTGACAACGTAAGCAGTAATGTTGTTCATGTTCCTTTCAGTGTTGCGCAGTCCCAGCCGGCCTCTGTAAGCCCGTCTGGTTTAAGAGGAAAGCTCAGGTTACGCCAGATGTCTGCATCATAGCTGGGCTAGAATTATTATTTATTTTTGCTTAGTGCACCCAGCCCTTTTGACAGCGTCGTTTCAGTGCGCTTTTCTATTGAAAATTGACTTCTCGGGACGGCACGGTAGTAAAACATGTTTATGAATACGACAAAGTTCGGAAACATAAACACGCGAGCAGCTTTTGAGGCAGTGCCACCAAGTCTTAAACGTGTTGAATAAGCGGACGACGCTTCAGTCGATTGGAATGGACTTTGACTTCCTCTATGTTGCGTCGGACGAGCTCGACGGCTGCGTAAAAAGGCGCCCAAGGTAGATAAAAATGAAAAAGAGCAACGCCGGAAATTCTTCAAGCGCCAACCAATCGTTTAAAAAATGACATTTTGGCCACGGCTTAAGGGGGCCTTGTTCACAATAATTGTGAACAGGCCCCCGTAAGCCTTGCCGAAACGTCATTTTTTAAACGATTGGTCGGCAATTGAAGAGTTCCCGCCATGAACATACCTGAACAGAAGAGTTTCCGTAAAACCCTGGATTTCATCGAATAAGAGCAATGAACGCCACGAATAAAAACCAAATTACATCAATGCCCAAGTAGCTCCGAGAAAATTGCGCGTACGGACGCAGCGATAGCAAACCAGCACAGTGCCGGATGGGGCCACATTATGCCATTTAAATTTGACGCAAACTTTAAAACCACGCTGAAAATATGCAGAAATATTTCCGATCCTGTAAAAGAAAGGAAGGAGAATTGATACGGATGAAAATTGCGTATTAAAACTCGGAAAACAACATGACTTTCTTTGTTGTTGTGGACGAAATGTAGATATTCATTTTTAAAAATATAGCATTAAAGCTCCCGTATTTCAGTAAAGCCGGTGTCCTCGTCAGCAGCAGAGTCGTTCTGCTTGATCGAAAAATTCACGAAAAATCAGTAGAGAAGCAACCTTGGTAGCCCACCTAGGTCTGCTGATTTTATGACGATTCCACAACCTTTCCAAGAGAATTTAAGCCAACTACCGACCATGGAAAGTGGGAGTAAAATTAATGATTGTTTGTGCAATTGTTTCTCGGGAAGCGCAACCTGCGATGCTACTTTCTGCCGTCGTAGGGCCGTGGCGCTTTGCTTATATTTTGTGCCACTGCACCAGGAATGGTGTGAGGACCCCGAAAAGTATATGAATACTTCATACATGGACAAGTATTAACCCATTAAAGCTATTGCGCAAATCACGGAAGACGGAACTATCGGAGGTCTTTCGTGCGCACTCTGAACTAATGTCTGCAGAGATGCGCGATAGAACGCGTTTCTGTAAGCTTCGGCGCTGGCGCGGCGCAGTCAGCGAGCCTAGAACTTATTGCCGCTGTGTAGTCTACAGCGCTTTTGCCGTTCCAGGCTCCATCTTGCACTGACTGCGCAAGGGAAGTGCGTCGAGCTTACCAGTTTCTTTCATTAACCTAAACAAGCCGTGCTGCACAGAGGTCACCTGCACTGATGGCACGTGTATACGTTCGTAGGCGCTACGCTGGGCCCACCGTGCTCACCCGGGATCCCACACGCAGAACACTCGCCGGTACTGCGTGATATTACTCTCGGCGTGGTTGCGTGGGCTGCTGCCGACGTACTTCTGTCCTCCGGGGGCGTACTTGGGCAGGGCGCAAAATGGGTCCCGGCCGGTCTCGTCGTCGTACACCTGTTCCTGCGTTTGCCCCGCGTTCGGACGGGCACAATAAGGGAAAGTTGTCCTCAGTTCCGTCTTACGTAAACAGAATGTGTGAAGTGTTTCCATGTCTCAATCGCTGCAATGGCACACAGAAATCTTCCCGAAATCATGCAGAGTTCAAAATTTCCAGTGGAACTGATTCTTAAAGCACCCACTTTGAAAGGAGACATTTCTGCCCCAATTGTGCCCACTCGAAGAAACTTTCACAATGCTCCTTATGATTGGTATTTGCAGAATACAAGGCACCAACCACCGAGAACTCAACTGGCGAACTGTTAATGAATCCACCGCCTCGAGTGCTGTATTAGCTGCTTCGTTAAGCGCAGGTGGCGCATCTAAACGCGCCGACACCAAGGACAAGAGTATATGTATCAATACCTTTTCCTGACTCCTGGATCATTGGTTCAATATCACTGTGCAGGACGGACGCCGGTCCTAATTGTCGTCCGGCCTCTTTATTTAAGGGCGAACACTCTGGTTAAACGTTAGACGTGTTCCTGTTCCACAGTATTCGTGTGCTCCAATCCGAACGGCTCAACCAACAAGAGCAGCGAACCCCACTGTCTTAGTCTCACAACCGGCTGTATATTTGAGCGATGGCTTTACGAATGCGGTGGCCATGCGCAAGTTTCTGCTCAGTCTGGGATAGGGTAATGAGACTCTGGAGCATAAAGTTTAACAAAGAGGTGCACTGCTCGTAGCGCATTTACCAGGTGTTGTAATTTGGCTGTTTGTTTACGCTGTCCGTCATTTGCCTGGGCTGCATTCGCAGCTGCTGTGTTTCTATCAGCGCTCGTTTCAGATTCATATATCGGATTTAGACGAAATGTGGCAACAGTGAAGCGCCTCAGGGATTGACCTAGATGGAAAGAGCGATACACAATCGGCAAGTAACGAGATAAGGAAACTGGGACGCAGCCCACCCGCTCTTATTTATCGCCGCTCCTGCGCTGTGGGCGTCTTTCACAGCTGACTCGCAGGAATCCTCTTTTAAGACGAAGCGTTAATACTGTTCTCGTGATTTTTAACGGCAAAAGCGAAGGAATGGACCGTTATGTGCGGTCATCAAGAGTTGCTACACACATGTGCGAATAGGCCACCGCGGTGCCTCACTGGTTTTGGCGCGCGGCTGTTGACCCGAAATATGCGGGCTCCATCCCGGCTGCAGCGTGTAGAATTTCCATGAATGCGAAATTCTACAGCACTGTGCACTGCGCGATGTCAGTGCACAATAAAGAAGGTGTTCGAAATTTCGGAGCCCTCAATTGCGGCGTCCCTCATAGCCTGTGTCGCTTTGGGCCGTTTAAACCCACATAAACAATAAAACATGTGCGAACAGCATTTGCAGGAAGAATGTGACTACCAGTTCTCATGCGGTATGTTAAGCAAGTGTACGCACATTTCTTTTTTCATTTATTTTAAGCAGCCATGAGAGATTACGATGAAAACTCGATATTTTACACATCAACAGTATCACATAGGTAGTCATCTTCATAGTATTAGCCTACGTATACGGCCACTTCACAAAACCAAGTAAGTAAACTTATATTCCTTCTAATTTTGTCAGCACGTGAGGTACATTTAAACTAATAAATTAATCGTGCGAGAACCTTATCAGCGAAGAAAAGCTTATTCTCTTAAGCAAAACTTGCCAAATGTGTTCTTGCCGATCGATATGGATACTTCGCAGGGAATGACAAAAGACTGGCGATTGGACCAAAAATATTTATTACTTAGGCCAGCAGTGTCTAAAAAGCGCCAGTCATTTCCGGAAGCTTTTGACTGTTAGGATGCTTTTGACTGTTAGGTAATTAACTTAGCCTATGTTCATTTAAGACACAGCCATCTTTAATATACCTGCAATTAACACTGCCTTGGGAGGTCTCTGGCCATCTATCCCAGCACACTTCCCAGTAATATTCACCCAGCTGACCCATGACGCCACAGCTACGCCCGCTATACTTTGTAATACATTCCGTAACCCACAGACACCATTGGTTGCCTTGCCTTCGCATTACACGTATCGCGCATTCCCGTATCTTCATATCGTTATCACCTACGGTATCATTACATCAAGTGTGCTTCCGGATTAATTTTGCTCTCATTCTGTCTTTAACCTCAACTAGATAAATTTCCCTTCATATCTCCGGCCTGCGTTTTCTAAACTTAATTTAAAGCCTTCTTATTAACGCAGTAGTTTCCACATCACCGTTCGGGTGGAGCCACCTAAATTAGCCAGTTTGGATGCTGTCAGAGAACCTTCACTGTGGCAGCACTAGAGCCCCTTTTGCCGAATATAGTGCTGCCAGTACGGTTTCACTGTGCCCAACGTGGCGAGTGGTAGTGAAGTAAATTAGTAGCGAGAGCTTGCTCGGGAAGAGCAGCCTGGGTCTCACAAGCCCCACCAATGGCAGCACCTACCAATGCAGAGCAGCGGCGGATAGTTAAACCGCTGCACCTCTGCGCCAGGATTGGTATGCGGACACTGGCTACCTATGAATGTGATGTAGAGAATGAAGAATTTATGAGGAGTGTTATCGCGGCATACCCACAAGGCAGAGTTTAAATAAGATTTCGCCGATCTTTGTCTTAAGCCTGCTCGACATTGAAAACCGAGCCTCGAACTAGCTTCCAAGTGGTAGCGCTCCTAATTCGCATTAAGCCTAAACATGATAAATCGTCATAAAGTTTTGTTTTTTTTATCAGAGGATTCCTTAAAATGCTGTGTCCTGCTTACGGGGCGCGGTAACGGTGACGTGGTCGTGATCTCGGCTTCGGTCGGAATGGTAGTCGTCGTGGATGTTTCGGGGTGCTGGACTGAGGCGTTGACACTGCAAGGACAGGAACGGATTCAAGCCCATAGACGTGCACAATATTCTCTTGAGTGGCGCTAATTCGGCATTCATGAAGCAGTGCATGCATGTGGCGGGTTGATTCAGCGGCACCTATTTTCACAGGCCAAGTCAGCAATAATGGTCACGCCAAAGGATGCAAAGTATAGAGGCGACATCAGCGTCATCTATCGTAGTGCCAGCGAGCACAACATGAGAGACGGGGCAGTTCGGACACAGCCGAGTAATAGCAGGCTACTTAAGCTTGCCGTTGCGGAAATGCAGGAAGATATAAAGAGGTTGCATAATTTGTATACAAATCTGTACGTTGAACGAATGGTGGCAGATGGGGCACCCTGAGCGCCATCTTTACGGTTACTGGAATACTAAACAATGAGTGTCGTCAATAATTCCTAAAAATATGACCTCTTAGCATGCATGTTTTTTGGCGGGAGAAATGCTGGAAAGTCAATATGTTCAGCCCAAGACAAAGACGTAGGAAGAAGGCACGACGGAAACCAAGAGAATTTTAGCAACAAATTAGAAGTTATTTGTTATTTGGTGGATATTCATGGTGAAAAACAGTGCACACTAGACCGAACACTCACTGCTCCGTCTACCTCTCTACCCTTCACTCCCATCTTCTGCTCCTCTCTTGAAAGGTATTGTACTTATCGTATCTCTAGGCCCCTGTTTTATTTTTTGTTCAAGTTGTCGTAATGTGGGAATTTTTCATTGGTTCTTGGGATATAGTGCTTATCCTTGTGATTAAACCTTCAGTTACGTGTGAGCGCTGATGGTTTTTTTTCCTTTTTACATTTTCAGTTTAGTTCCCGCTGGTTTTTAGAATCATTTTGTGCTCCATGTAGGAGGCAATTCAGGTAGACGAGTTTTCTTTAAAATACAAATAAAGACACCAAAGCAAGAGCTAGCCTTAAGTTGCTGTGCCAACGTTTCGAGAAGAGAATTTGCCTTTCTCTGGGCGAAGACAAGCCCCAGACGAAGGCAAATCCTCTCATCGAAGCTTTAGAGAAAAAAACTCAGGCTGCCCTCTTTCTTGTTCAAGGAAATTTTTAGATACACGTGTTTTCACCTCTTACATTTTTCTCGCTTTCTTTCATCGCACTGACTGTCAAGATTTTAACTTAGCTATTGAACGAGCAATGCTAAATCATTTCTAGGAGACTCTGCTAGGGAGCTGTTTCCTAAGACTGAGTTTCTCAGCAGTGCGCTGTGCACAGAATTGTGTTAATCGAGTTTTGATCGCATTAAGAAGGCATGGGTACAAAGTACGAATAAAGTGATAATTTATTATCTTAAGACCAAGTAACGCACAATTCAGGATCATAAAAGTGATATGAAAAGAACTTGCTGCAGTCGCCGATGTGACAAGTATTTAGATATTTTACGCCCTGAGAATAAGATGTGCGAGTTGCCTGCTGTGAATAAAAGGCCCAAAAGTGGTGCAAATTGCACTTCACTTGCACAGTGAAAACAGGGCTCCTTTCAAAAAGCACAAAGAACAGAAATGTTAATGAGTATGATAGAAACCTAGGCAAGCAAAAACGAACTTATCGCAACATGGTGACGCAATGAAGATGGAAAGCAAAGAATGGGAATATGAAAAAGAAAAGGAAACGTTCAAGCAAGCGCTGGCTCCAATAGTGCCCAGGAAGGTTTCAGTGAAACAGCTGACGTCATGAAACAACCAGCTTTTTTCCCTGCACTTAATAGTTAAAAGATAGTCTCTAATACGGCAGTCTTTATGCCATGGGTATCATAAGAAAGGTCACGCTCAGCTTCCACCCTCGCCGTTCGATCACTTTCCTGAGTGGCACTCGCCGTAATAAGGGACGTACTACGTCCGCCGCTGTGGACGAAGGTGGCCCTGGTGAATACTCTCAAGGTGCGGTTACACCAAATGCAGCTTTCTCGGTCAAAAAGTTTTATGCTTAGAACCTTGTGAGTCGCTGTTACGGAAATGTTCAAGGTAATGGTCCTTTACTCTGATATGTAGCAAAATATTTCCTTTAAAGTGTTCCCAGCGATCGCCATCAAACAAATAAGACTGCCATAGAAAACCAATATGAAATGCCTTTCAAGAAAGAAAAAGCGCGACTAATGGACATTCAACACTGCCGCCGGTGATCTGTGGATATATAGGTTGTTACAGAGAAATCTTACATTATATGGAAAAATTGCGTTCATGAACGGTTTTCCGCTCAAACATGGTTTTGTCCAGAATTTCTGGGTATCATAAATACACCGAAAGCAGAAGATCGGACAGCCGTCAACACAGCTCAGTTGATAGAGCACTAGACGGGAAATTGTGAGGTCGTGGGTTCGGATCCCACGGATGGTATGTGGTTTTTTTTCTTTTGCTTCCTCATTAATTACCTTTACGGCGTAAACTAATTTCCCTATTGATCTCGAACTAATCAACACCGCAAATGAAAAACACTCTCATGCTCCGTGGTTTCGGTGGCGGTTGGCTTCCTATACCATAACGAGCACCTGTTCTTCCCTTCACTTGTCTGCTTAAGAGCTGCTAAGTTTTCTTCTCCTTTTGCTCTGCGTAGTATACGTCAATATGTTTTCCATTCTGTACAAGACACTCACTTTTTCATTCCCTGAATGCACACCGGCGAAGACGATGACGGGTTAATTTCAAAAATATTGTCACTTTGCGACTGCTGTAACCTGCTCGCAGAATCGCAAACTGATAGCCGCCAAAAGATTAAAAGCTCATTAGATGAACATGAGAAAGCACCCTCGCTTGCGCAAGCATCACGAGCCATTTCGAATGCACTGTGCTTGCTAAACTTTAACGCCGCAGAGCCGCACATTGCAACAGCCGGCTCGACTTTTTTGACGCATGTATAGAATAAAGTCACGGATGCTTGGC
This sequence comes from Amblyomma americanum, assembly GCF_052857255.1. Classification (NCBI taxonomy): domain Eukaryota; kingdom Metazoa; phylum Arthropoda; class Arachnida; order Ixodida; family Ixodidae; genus Amblyomma; species Amblyomma americanum. The sequence continues at coordinate 63,207,255 of NC_135505.1, read as the reverse complement.
AATGCAGTAAACATTTAATTAAATTCGTACATTGCATAGTGCTGTGCTTACCGCAGCGAACCGCTGTGCACTGTTAAACCTGCAGTCGTGTCCACTGAAGCCAGGGGAGCGACAGAAGAGTAGCACAAATGCAATGAGTGTCGTGAGCTAACAAGGCCTTTGCCTTCTCACGCACTGCGTTCTGGTTGCGTGCATATTGTACGTTAATTAGTGCATAGAACATTTAAGCACGTTTCACTGTGCCATTAATCATGAGAAACCTCCACGCAGCAGATAAACGATCACACGTGGAGAACCAGCCGTGGCATTGTCCACAGCACTCATTCTCAATATATGCCGCAAGCTCGAAAGGCTTAAGGAGCAGTAATAGATACAGGATCTCTGCTTTCGTTATGCATAAAAAATAAAAGTAAAACACAACAAACCTGCCCTAGAAGCAGTTTTTTTGGTGAAACCACCCATTAAGCTCGGAGTGGTCTATCGCTCGCGGACCACAGTCCGTTGGTGGCATTCCTATCGGCCTTTTTCTTGTCCGCGACCAAACATCGGCGGGAGATTCACAAACTTTAGGAATATTGCAGGACACTGGTAATAGTACACAATTGTGAAGGAAGTCGACACTCATTAAAACCAAGTAAATCATACGAAATATTTTTAAATCACTTTTTTATATATCAACAAGTAATTGCATGCTGGTTTAGGGGGTAAACTTCTGAAATCGACTTGGGGTATTAGGGGCGCCATTGTGGAGGGCTCCGGATAAATTCGGCCTCCTGGGGTTCTTGAACATGCAGTGCTATTACACACTACAGGAACCTCGAGCATTTCGCCGCTACCGAAACAACCCCCGCGGCAAGGATCAAAGCCGCCTCTTTCGTGTTAGTAGCCGAGGAAATTGTAAGTGCATTCAGACTTTAGGGGAAAAAAAACGGCCCAGGGCGGAGCAAAGACAAATATAACCTCAAAACCCCTTTTACTCCACAAATTTGCACACGATACTCTTCTTGCTACAAATGCGCGCCGTGCGCAAACTCAACGGACTAACAGCTGGGAAAGAGACTAACGAGGTTTGAATCGAAGCATAGCATCACGCGAAAACCGCGCGAGTAGACCTCGACTACAATAGTACTCGATGTTTGAAGCGCAGGATGTCGTCTAAGGCCCGTCAGAGCCCCGCCGCTGCCCGTGACAAAGCGGATGAGTCTTTAGTGTCAGAAAAATCCTTCGTGCAACCGAAACTCCCGGCAGCTGTGCTACTGCTTAAACAAGTACTACGAGCTTCAATACGTGTCTAATGCGACTTGTAAAGTTCAGGATTAAGCAATTAAACGTAGAGTCTTATCGCTGACGCGTATTTACGGGCTGGTTTATGGTGTGTAAGTATCGGCGACAATTAGCGAAAGGATGAGCGGCAAGCAGTCAGTTCCCTGTCACCGCTGTCTGCCAGTAACAAAAACTAAGTGAACCGTGGCCTTCTATATTTGTTTTCAAAATGCTGTAATGAGCAGCTGCCAATTGCCAGAAATAGGCCACTTTATGTGCAAAAAACATGCACAAGGAAAGCAACTGTTGTGGTTGTTTGGTTGGAGGGGGTTCAACCTCCCAAAGCAACTCAGGCTATGAGAAACGCCGTAGTGAAGGGCTCCGGAAATCTTCGGCCACCCGGGGTTCTTTAACGTGCACCGACATCACACAATAGATGAGCCTCTAGAATTTCACCTCCATCGAAATTCAGCCGCTGCGGCCGGGGTCGAACCCGCATCTTTCGGGTCAGCAGACGCGCGCCATAACCATTGAGCCACCCACGGCCCTGATATGGTTGTGAATTACCGGCCGTAATATACACAGTTCAGCATTTCTTTTTTTGGCCAAAAACGCAATTTAGACTACTGTGCAGGCGCATTAAGGCTTACTGCAGCTTCTTGCGAAAGCATATGACATCAAAATTGCCATAAGTTTCTCTAAACAGCAACACGTTTGATAACAATCTGGGCAGAAAACGCAACCAATGTATCTGCTTCGCATATAAGGCATTGATTTTCTCCCTCAGGCTCTGTGCTGTGGTGTCCGAGTTATATCAGCGCTCGGTTCCCAATTTGAAGGTTGTCGGTGCGAATCCTGGTGTCTTTGTGTGTTTTATTTGTTTCTTTTATTGTCATTATATGCGCGAAATGCTGTCGGGAAATATCCCGCTGTAAATCATGCTTCGTTTCCATTGTTTCAATAAGCGTCTCTCCGGGGCACTAACTAATGCACCTTTGTAAGGGGACTAACAATTGCACCCTTTGCAGTGAGTCCTGAAAAGTAAAAATGCCAGTGGCTGGTCAGTTATGCCCCAAATGAGTTCCCTCTCACCCCGTGTTAGTCCTTTATTTCTAGGAGTGCATTTTTAAGTGGAAAGACAATAGCTTAGAAAGTAGACGGAAAACACAACCACATCGAGCCGGTGGTGTCCGACCTCATGACTTCCGCATGTCACCTACGGTGCTCCATCAATAAGCTACGGTGGCGGTTGACAAGTCTTCTACTTTGTACTGTATGTAATGGTATGTACAACCTTAACCTAAGACTCTTCAACAGGGCTACCATTGATAATAACGGCAGGCGTGAAATGCCCTCTCATGTCGCAAGTGCCACCTGCAACAAGACCAAATACCCAGTGCATCAGCCGCGCGCACTCACTTGTGTTACCTACGGCATCATGATTGCCAAACCGGAAACACCTCTGCAATAAGGCTAGAGAAATGAGGCTTAGATGGCAGGCTTATCTCCATGCGTATAGTAGAATGATTTTCGCACTGTTTCCGCCCTAACCGTTCGACCACGTTTTAAATGAATGGCGCTTATGATATTTTAGGAGACTGCTTAGCCACCGAATTGGTCGAATGTCGCGTTGTGAAACGCTGACATCTCAGCTTGCACAAAAGAAATACGCTCAAAAGTACAAAGCTCGTAGATTCGTAGATTGTCAGAGCAGCGTAGACGAAATTGAAATGTCATGGTTTCGGATTCCACTGCAGGCATCTGCTTCTCTTCTCATGCACTCTTTAATCAATTACCTCTCAGTGAATAACACATTGCACTTGCAATATTGTATTGATAAAAACCACAAACCAGTAATAAAAGCCGTTCTCATATGCTCTCCTCTGTTTCAGTAGCTGTTGGATTGCGCCATGTGTAGATTGTAACAAGCACCTCTTTTTCCTGCCCTTGTCAACTAAGCAAGAGTTTACAAATTTTTCAATATCTAACTACATTGTAAACGGGAACATTCAAACAATTTTTAGTTTAATACAATATCAAACAGTGAAATCTATATATCACGAAATATAAACAGCGAGGTTTGTTGAAAATCGGTCAGATGAGTAGTCTACTCCAGATCATTGTGAAGAAATGTGACCAAACATTATTTTGTTTGGCAGTGCTTATAACCGGTACAGTCTCACAGTTGGTGAAGACTTGTGAACAAAAAGCGAGGAACTAATGCTAAGTGTCCTGCGTTGAATATGCAAGCAAACTGGCTTTGTTTTGTGTGTTGAAATATATTGAGTTAATGGGAAATAATTCAAATAATCCCACCGTCGTCTGCATAATGAAATATGCAGCATCGAGAAGCTACTACAGATAAGTGAATAGCGTGCACGTTAAGGAGAAGATGGGAGAAGACTAAGCCCTGAGGGACACTACAAGTTTATACTACTCTGACACAGGAGTGGTTACCCACCTGAGCAACCAGTGACCTGTGATCCAACCAGGTTTTAGGATTGGTTCTAAATGTTCTTGAAACACTAAAGCATCCAGCTTTGTCAAGTGTTTCTCTTGATGTTATGGACTGCATTATACGTTTTGTTCATAAAGAGAAAAATAGTGCGTGTGAACTCGTTGTTTTCAAAAGATCACGATGAGAAAATTCCTACTGAGTCCGATTTCCTCTTCGCAGCATTGAAACGACACTGAATATGATGTTTTATGGTTTTGAAAATAAGTGGAATAATAAGTGAACAGTTTTTCAAGATTAGAATAATAGGCGAGATTAAAGTGAGCTTGAAGTTTAGAATCTTGCGACGGGATGATCCTTTATGTAATAATCTAACCAGTGAAATTTTTATTAGAACAGAAATGAAACAGTGGTATGTAAAACAATTGATCATCAGCAAACAGTACTGAGAGAAGTATAGTGCTAATCCGCAGCATTGCACGTGCAGAAATTTTACCATGAAGGAGGTATCATATGGCTCAACGGCAACGAAACCTGGCAATGCTGACCGCGAAAGTGGCCACGAAAATTAAAGACGAAGTTATCGTGGTATCAAAGAAACCCATATTTTGTTCCGAAGGTGCGGGAAAACGCACCCAGAACTTTCAGATGACGAGGCGAGCGCACAACCTGTAGGCCAAGATACTGCGGTGCTTCTATGCGAACAAAGATGAACCTTATGTACGCGTTGCCGTACGACTGTATACTAATGACTAGGCGTGTCTTTAGGAAGAGAAAAATAAAATCAAACAGAAATACCGAGAGAGGAGAACAAAATAATGTTTTCGCTTTCAAAGGCAGTAAGTATTCCTAAGGCACAGGGTCATCCGTTATTTCTTTTCATAGCCTTCACTTCAGAGCACCTTACGACTGGAGGTGAGCTGAAGCTGAAAATTGAATTATTCCTTCCCACGCACGTAGGACAACAATGCTGCGGCCTTGGAAAAACTGTCTGGGTAACCTGGATAGGAACCTTCTTTTTTTCCAAAGAGGTGTTTTCGAGTCCCATTGGAGGGTGCAGTTTTTCTCAGTTGGATTCCGTTGCTATGACGACAATACGACGCTCTAGTTGGCTTTCCTCCGGTCGCTATGAGAGGAATTGGCACTGTCGTCTGTATTGTTGGACAGGATATGGAAGTTTCCTACCCCTGACTTCATTCTGAGGCAAACAAATTTTACAGCGTGGCAAGTTTTGCGTTTCACAAGTGTCCATCTTGTCTGCCCGCATGTGCAACGCAAGCCTTATAATCAGCGTACCTTCTTGCAATGAGACAGTTAAGAGTGCAGCGTTCATCCCTGTGCGAGTGTTTCCGTTCATAATCTGAATGTGGTTTGCTATCAGTTGTGAATATGAATTTTTCAGTGTGCAATACTGTTCGATGTTTGCCGCATTTGTGATGGTCCGCTGGCAGCAAAGCAGCCAAAACGACATGCAGTGGCTGGTAAATAACATCGCGAAATCAATTAAAGCTGCCTTTCCTTGCCTGCCACAGAAGCCATTGCTCAAACACACTCGAGTGCAAGCCACTGACTGGGAAGGCGTGGAGTTCCAATATATCGGCAGCGTGATTGCGGAATTTCTTCGAGGAGGTCTACGCCACGGCTTCCGAGCGTTATTACTGAAATATTTTGGTTTCCACTCCACTTTAGGAAGCTTCAGATTGCAGAAGCGAAATTCGCGTGCGGAAATGTGGGCGAAGCCAATTAAAGCTAAAAAATTGGCTTCTCTCCTGAGCTGAGGGTCTACACGTGGAGTCGAAAGTATTGCCACTTTCTGGCATTGAAATAAACAGAGATGACGTAGTGTTGCGTTTGAGAGACGTGATAATTATGGACAAAGTTTTACCAAAGCGCAGTTTTCTTCACTGAAAAAAAAACTGTGGGAAATACTTTCGTCTTATATACTTTATTTAGTCATTGAGAGGGCAGATGAATGCTGCTCCTTGCTCAGCCGCTGGATTCTTCACTGTAAACTTTGGCATAGAGATAGTGTTTGCATGCAGATTCTGTATTATAGGGTTTCTGTGGGATACCTGAGCATTTTGGTGGGAACTGAACTGAATTCCGCATCATGTGCGGCAATGGCGGAATAAAATATGTGCTTTCGCGAAGGCTGCGCTGCAACGTCCACCTATAACACCTAGAGGTTAGGGAAGCGCTTTTTTCCTGGTATCGTCGTGTATGATGTGGAATTCCAGTTGAATATAACTTAATCAGGTTACTTACCGGACACTTTTGAGGTGAGTAACGCGCTACACACACACAAAAACGACCACAGGGACGGCGCACACAGGACGAGCGCGCAAACCCGTTGAACAGGAGCAAAATCAAAAGTACAACCTACTATAGCCCACATTGCTGCCTTGCTTACGCTTATTTCCAGTTCAACGGGCTTGGGCACTTGCTCTATGTCCGCCATTCCAGTTGTCGTTTTTGTCATTGTGTAGCACATTATGCACATCAAATGTACAACCAACTAGCCCACAGTGCTGCCTTACCGTACATCGATGCATTAAAAAAATTACCATCAAATGTCACATTTGTGTGAAATTTGAGGAGTCAGTGGTTCTTCCGAGAAAAGCATTCCTGTTCTCCATCTCGAGGAAATAGCAATCGGGAATTTGGCCCTGAGGCCAACAAAGCCACAGGACCGAGCATTGTGCTGTGTTTGTATCGCCAGCGGACAAATCTCCAGAAACTGTCGGCAACTCCGGCCCTCACAACAGTAGCAGGGCTATGTCTAAGATGAAGTGAAACCTGCGCCTTTTAGGGCTTTGACAATCCCGCTATAAGGCATGAAGATAAAATGTTCTTCGGATAATGGTAAAGTGATGAATCATTAAGACATGGTGCTAGTTTGACATGGGCCCAATTGCGCACAGTATGCAGGTGTTTGGATAAAGAACAGGATAAGGACCATGCTTTCTAGGCTACTCAAAGAAGTGTTACTAGTTCAGGTTCTTCAGTATGACACCTGTGATAAATAATTATAACAGGCCCATGCCTTCGGCACTTCACTGCAGAAGTAAATTCGATTCCAATATCTACTTACCTTCAGCGTCATTTCTGGCGCTGCTGTGTACATTGCAATAAATACAACCGTGAAATCTTGATTGTGTATAAAGAAAATTTTAACAAAAGTACAAAATTTTAAATCTGAGGTAGCGCCAAAACGGCGAAGGCATCTCGAATGAAAAAAAAAGGACATGGCTTTGCAACTACTAATATTTACTCCAAGAAGAGACCAGAAAGGTCCCCTTGAAAAATTACATTTCCATGTGGCACCTTTACTTCCTTTAGTCCTTTTCCTCATCGTGATTGCTTCCATTTTGTAGGGCGAGCTACACAACGCTACCCAGTCGAGCACTTCGCCGTGAGCCTGCGAGGCCAATAGTTCGCATGCGCGAAACCAGAGAGGAGCAGCACGTGCGCGGCGCATGACTTCATTTTCCTTCGCTTACGGAGCGCTTTGGCTGTCCATCGAATGAATGAATTGGTTTTTTTGGGGAAAGGAAATGGCGCAGTATCTGTCTCATATATCTTTGGACACCTGAACCATGCCGTAAGGGAAGGGATATAGCAGGGAGTGAAAGAAGAAAGGAAGAATAGGTGCCGTAGTGGAGGGCTCCGGTATAATTTCGACCACCTGGGGATCTTTAACGTGCACTGACATCGCACAGCACACGGGCGCCTTAGCGTTTTTCCTCCATAAAAACGCAGCCGCCGCGGTCGGGTTCGAACCCGGGAACTCCGGATCAGTAGTCGAGCGCCCTAACCACTGAGCCACCGCGGCGGGGATCGAGAATATGTGAGACAGGCGTAATTTCCTTTCCTTAAAACTAACATTCATTTCACATTCCTCCTCTTACGGCGCGGTTCGGGTGTCGGTCGCCAAGGTTGGCATCGCATGGATCACATATAGCGCTCCACTGAACGCATCAAAGTTCACCGGCGTTTCTTTTTAATTTTTTTAAATCGGTTTTTGGGGAAAGGAAATGGTGCCCCGCCGCGGTGGCTCAGTGGTTAGGGCGCTCGACTACTGATCCGGAGTTCACGGGTTCGAACCCGACCGCGGCAGCTGCGTTTTTATGGAGGAAAGACGCTAAGGCGCCCGTGTGCTGTGCGATGTCAGTGCACGTTAAAGATCCCCAGGTGGTCGAAATTATTCCGGAGCCCTCCACTACGGCACCTTCTTCTTCCTTTCTTCTTTCACTCCCTTCCTTATCCCTTCCCTTACGGCGCGGTTCAGGTGCCCAACGATATATGAGACAGATACTGCGCCATTTCCTTTCCCCAAAAAACCAATTGTTATTATTATAAGGAAATGGCGCAGTATCTGTCTCATATATATCGTTGGACACCTGAACCGCGCCGTAAGGGAAGGGATAAAGGAGGGAGTTAAAGAAAAAAGGAAGAAAGGGGCGCCGTAGTGGAGGGCTCCGGAATAATCTCGACCACCTGGGGATCTTTAACGTGCACTGACATCGCACAGCACACGGGCGCCTTAGCGTTTTTCCTCCATAAAAACGCAGCCGCCGCGGTCGGGTTCGAACCCGGGAGCTCCGGATCAGTAGTCGAGCGCCCTAACCACTGAGCCACCGCGGCGGGCCCGGCGTTTTATGAAAACTTGGTTTTGTGATAAAGGAAATGGCGCAGTATCTGTCTCGCGTATCGACGGACACCTGAACCGCGCCGTAAAGGAAAAATAAAGGAGTGAGTGAAAGAAGAATAAAAGTGGTGCCGTAGTGGAGGGCTCCGGAAAAATTTCGAGCACCGAGGGATCTTTAACGTGCACTGGTTTCACACTGCGCAAGGGCGCCTAGTGTTTTGCCTCCATTGAAACGCAGCCGCCACGGTCGGGTTCGAACCCGGGAACTCCGGATCAGCAGCCGAGCACTGTAACCACTGAGCCACCGCGGCAGACACCGCTTTCATGACCTACGCATGCGGTGCCACCGTGACCTCTGCTGAACATGTGTAAGTTCCTTTCCTTAAAAAAATGTTCATATCATTTTCCTACCCTTACGGCCGCGGTTCGGATGTCGGTGTCAACGGGGTATCAACACTGTGTAGGCAGCACTGAGACAATTGCGTGTTACTTTACCAGTCATCGGCCACTGTTTATCTACGTCGAAACAATTTAACAAATAAGCAATGTGTTTCACCGAATACTTCTTAAATGCATAACATTTTAGTCACAACAACATGCTCGATAACATGCATAACCACGGGGGAATTACAGCTCTCGCTACCTGTATCCTGGCATAGCTGAGCTAAGGCACCTTAATTTTTAATTTTCAACGTGTGTTTCCCGTTCTGTACAAATGCAGCTATCTGGACTAAAAATATTTTTGTAGGTTGAGCGGCAGTGCACTTCATTAATTCTGCGTTTGTCCTTGTCTGTTTACACTGCGTCAATCCATAATTATTAACCAAAAAGCCGAACCAAAACTTACAAATGTACGCAAACATAAAAAGAAATACAGCCGCAGTTGCCCAGTGGGTATTTTCATTTCGGCATTATTTGTGGCCACACACACACAGTTATTCTTTTCGAAGACAGCCTGCTTATACAGGGAAAATTTTGTGACAATTCTTTATACTATAGTCATAGTTGCAAAACCAAAGCGCTGACTTCTGGAAGCGGCCATCAAATGTAATATTGTTTTCAATTCAAGATTTCTTGCTTCAAACATATATAAGTGAAAATTTCTGATTTCTTTGTCGTAATGACCCCGAAGGCAAACCTGGTACTAACGCGATGCAGTGGAATAACGGCTCTTCTTGTAACACTCCCCAAGTTTTATGGCTCCTTCAACCAATGGTGCGAAGCTACCTTGTGGGTTTGCCGGTGGATGTCTTCGGCACAGGAGAATGCGTGGACCCGTACAAGCTCTGACCGAAGAGGAACGTGATGAAAAGGAGACTGCAAGGCAGCAGCAGCAGTACGATGAGAGCAGTGCACCAGGTGCATATGCTCAGGCAGCGCCAGCCACGTTCCGAGCCATGAAATGTGTGTTCGCCCGACTGCGCGAACAATTCGTTTCATGTATGTCAACCACTCCGGGGAAGACTAAGAAACAGTGAGACAGTATTCCTTATTAGCTGCTCTAATGTCAACTTTAAACACATGTTAAGAAGAAAGAAGTACATTTTGACAGACCCTGTTTTGTATGGCACCACCCGGAACGACTGCTCATTTGCATCAGGTCGGCCTTAGCGCGTCAAGCACTGTCGCAGTGTCTGTTAACTACCCACCGTGGTGACTACAACGTCATCGCCGCAGAATAATAGTGTCGCGCTGGCAGATTTCCTGGAAGACATTCTGTTCAAGGTTGCAAGTTATGTACGCACCTTCTGCATTTTCTGGCAAGCCGCCACAGTCAGGACGCTCACAGTGAGCGCTATACTGCGATTGTCCCGTGTTCCTCCCACAGAGAAGGAGTGCGGGCGGCATATACTGCACCGCACTCAGAGCAAAACTATTTCCTCTTTTGTGGCGGCAATGCGATGCCCTCACTTAAAATAACTGCAGCCAGATTAAAATCGGGTCAAAGTGTAGCCAACTGCTTAGTTCAAAGTTCTTCCAGCGTTTTAGATTGAAAATAGGCCGCCACCGTCTGGAAGACGTTGAAGTAACGAGCGTTAGCTGTTTGGTTTACTAGACAAAGAAAGCGAAGAAGAAGGCGTCATTTGTCCAGTTACACCCCCTGAAGATTCGTCCCAAACGGAACTTTCTTCGTTTGGGGAGGAAGGTGGGCCTAGAATTCGGCTTGCGGCAGGATATGGTAACTCATCAATTAGTAATTGCATGTATACAATGTTTCCCTGTTATTTTATTGTGGTTTTATTTTTATACTACAACCCATATGGTTTTATTTGCCTATCAAATTCGGTACACAACTGTCCCCAATTGGGTGCCTATTGTTGTCCGAGAATATGTACTGGAACGAATACACATAGACACATATAGCGGTCCCGTAAATGGACAGTTTCCGTCCTGTTTTAGAATATTTTTCGGTGAGGTGGGGAAGGAATGAAAGGGCACAACCAATTTTAATGGCCGCCATCTTGGATTTGAGAAACAGAAACTATGCCGCCATTTCGTCCTCTGACGTCATTCTCACATAGTTTCACCCCTATCCACCATATTGCACCGAGGCGTCATCCCTTGCACGCGGCATGTGGTTGGTTCTACAATGCTATTGTAGATGGCGCTACAATTCTCCATGCGACATATGGTATTTTCTAGTTGCTGCCACAGATGGCGCGGTGATTTCAGGGTGGCAGCAGACTCTACGAAATGTCGAAACTTGATTAGTAAGAGCTAACGCTTTTAAAAAGTGAGCATTTCCACAGTAAAGATTTCCTTACGCCCTTAGGTAGAGGCATAACGGCACAGCTGATTTTGCTGTATTTTTGCTTTTAGTTTTTCTCTACACTTCATCTAGTTGGTCTGGTACGCTTCATTAGAATTCAAAAAAAGATTTCAGACATTCATGTTTGTATAGCTGCTTAGCACCACTGGGAAGGAAGAGCCGAAGGTGCTGTTAGTATAAATATGCTCTAGAACTGGTAGCGCAAAAAAAGTCGGTGAGACATCATGCAATATTATTTTCTTTGCTGCCTGTCAACATGTTTTATTATACCACTGTGCGTGTATACAGCGCGAAACAGGCGGAAGAAAAATGCAGAAGTTGTTTGTCTTTGTCTGTTTCGGGCTATAGCACCCATAATTAACGATTATTACAAACTCGCCCAGCTATCCATCCTTCTTCACGTGTATTACTTACCTTTACAAAGACAGCAGCAGAGAATGTAAAAGTTGACCTTCGCGGTCTTGAATGCGAAGGTAAGCGTTAGTATATATACAAGTTTTTTCGCTGCAGAAAAAGTTCTTTTATTTTGAAACTATATTAGGATCTGCCCTATATGGAAACTTAGAATCGCGAAGCTAATATTGAGAAGGTGCGTTTTCTGATTAACGGCAAAGGAGTACTAGAAAGCTATAATGGCTTGCTGGTCACAAGAGAAAAGGCTGACAAAAGAGTGCATAGATGCTGCCATTGACTGTCTTCGAACAGGGTTCTTTAGCATCCCACACCTGTATAACATGTAAGCGCTCGATGTCTTGCAAGGAAAGGGTGAACTGGAGGGCGCCATGGAAGCAGAGACTGCAATGCTCTCGGCGGGAGATGTTAGCAAATCAGACTGTGAAGCTTTCTGACAGTGCGACGAGTTCAAAAAACTAAATTTCCCTAAAAATATATTCCTTCATTTCATCACGGTGTGTCGAGAGCACCCGGCGCCAACATCTAAATGTTCTGAAAAATTAAACCGCCCAACAGACTTTAAGGAGGAAAATTAGGAAATCGCGCAGTAATTAGCTTGCGCCGTGCGATAAGCCTAAAAACACCGGTGAAACACAATGAATGTTAGCACTGCCAGAAATCAACTTTTTGGTGTTTCCCGTAAAAATAACAGAGGCCAGATTTTCAGGTGCCAAACAGAGGAGACGAAAACAACCTTCCAAGTTCTCATTACCTGCCCATAATGCATAGCTCCAGATTTTACCTTTACAACTGCAATGTTATAAATTGATTTTGATGATAATAAAATATTGCCTTTCTTTTGGGATACGCAGCTAAGTCTATGCTTATTTAAAAATATCTGCTTCCAAGTAATTCCTTGTAAAAAGTGACATCTGTGTATTCTTTATAAGCACCGGACATTAACGCAGAGCGCAGTTAGCATTATTGCTGCAGTAAGTTAGGAAGCATTAAGTTTGCAATGCTTAAATATCTGCCGTTATGTTTAATGTGCCCATTTTAATAATTTATTTCGCCTGCTTGCCAGAATCGATACCTTGCTTGCTTTCGCTTAGTGACTTGAGATTCTGGCGTTCGTTGGGTACTACAGTGCCACAGTTAGCTTAAGAAGGTTGTCGCAGAGCTTCCGCCCTCACCGTTCGATTGCATTCCACGTCACACTCCCGATAATAGGGGACGTGCTACGTCCACCGCTATGGAAGAAGGTGGCGCTGGTGAACATTATCAAGCTTCGGTTACATGCAAATGAAAATACCCCCGAAAGCAAAACATTGGACGCCCGTCGCCTTAGCTGAGTTGGTAAAGCAGCGGACGCGAAATTCGGCGGTCGTCGTTTCGGATGCAACAGACGGCATCATTGTTTTTTCTTCTCGTTTTTAATTAATTGCTTTTAAGCGACAGATTAATCGCAGTATAATTCTCCCAGTGGATCACCAGCGCAAATTAAAAAAAAAAGAAATATTCCCCAAGCAACTTGGTTTCGGTGGTTATATGAGTAGCAAGTGAATGTTGTCGAGACCGGTAGGCAAGCTCTGCATTTTGGAAAAATCGTGGAAAGTGTAGTGTAATTGCCCCGAAGCCTCCGTCAGTTTTATCTATCGTTTCTTTCCGACCTCTTTACCGCCCTTGTATTCTGCGCCCGTTTTATTATGACACTGTAATGCTAAAATTGCGGTCGATTCTCAACTCTCTTCTTTGTGTAAATAACCGTGATGCGCTCCGTGCTACGTTCAGCAATTATGCTTGATTTCTTTATTAACTCTGATTGCAGCATTGTCCTCCTTGGAAGAAAAACTTTGGCCTGTGTGTGTGTGTGTGTGTGCGCGCGCGTGCGTACATGTGCGTGGAGACACTCCAGTGGATAGCTGTTAGGCGCCCGTCCCTGGCTTTCTCGTCGCCGACGGCGACCCGGTTGCGCTGGTCAACCTGGGTCGCATAAGCCTACGGGTGGCCCTATTTGAAACAGCCGCCTGCCAGTGCACACTAATTCATATGACTACTACAGCAGTGCCCCAGCAAAATATCCCTAAAACTAAACACCTAAACAGCTACCGCTGAACTTCGCCTTATACAGTCGCATCGGTCCTGTGAGTTTTTCATCCGCTAGGCGTAAAGTGTCCACCCTGCGGAACCACCCGTGAATGGGTCCACATCCGGGCACCAACCGGTGAAACCAGCTTCTCCACAAACCTGTTTACATCATTCAGCCAACCATCTCCTTCCTCCAGAAGCCTGCATCTCTGCGTGAGCGCGAGGGCTTCAGCCTCCGCAAGCACCCTCTCGTGAATACACTTCCGTGCATCCACTGGCAGAGAAATGATGTTTAATTTGCGCCGTTTGGCCAAATGCAAATTGCGTGCGCTAGGACATCGCTTTACACCCCGGTTCCGCTGTCAGGATGTGTTGTTCGCGGATCGTAGTTGTTCGGAAGGCCTTAATCCCTGGGACTCCACATACCATCCCTAGCGGACGGGCGCAGCGGTTAAGCGATGCGCCACTGCCCTACAGTGGCAGGTACTGGTATGGGTGTGGCTTGTCGGACCCAGGTTGCTTTCTTGAGCAACCTCCCGCGACGAATCATTAATGGAGCCGCCACCTGCCACGGTGTAGATTTATCCCACAACCCGGTGGGCAGGTGGGCAGCCTGCCGCAGTTCAGGATTGAGATAAACACACAGTGGTTAAATACCAGGTATGTGGCCACTAAAATGGCCAACGCCTGCACTAAAATGCGTCTGCCACATGCGAGTCTGCCCATACCCGCCTACATTCATATTCTATAATCACCACCATCCACCACTCTCCTGGCACCACGTGCCGCCCCCCCCCCCCCCCCCACGACGCATGCCGATCCTCCATCCGTTAGAACCCCACGGCGGAAGCAAATTCAGACTAAAGAGGAAGGCTACCGATATCAGAGCGAAATAAACAAAAAATGGTGCAGACGCAGATTGCCACGTCACATCGTATGATTGCATGCGAATCTTTTAGTGAGCTAAAATTTAGTGGCCATACCTCACAATTTGTCATTCCCATTCCCTTTTTGTTCACCTGAACCCTGCTTTGGGGCAGGCCGTCGACCTATATATATTGCCACTTGCATATTAGATGCTAGATATAGTGCCACGACTATGTCAGATGCGGTGCTCTTACCGCATGCGATGCTCCTACGCCTAGTCGATGTTTTATGCCGCCCACCGTGAACCGCTTTCCCTGGTCTATTTGGGCGGTGCTCTTACCGCATGCGATGCTCCTACGCCTAGTCGATGTTTTATGCCGCCCACCGTGAACCGCTTTCCCTGGTCTATTTGGGCGCAAACGCCCTTTCACTTGGTGGAGGTGTGGATCTGCTGACGTCCTGGAGCTCCGAAGCCGTACGATTCCGATAGCCACCAGGCCCGAAGATTCCGGCCTTAGGCCTGCCGCACTGCCGCCGACCGTCTCTGCGCTGGAGCTTTGCGCCAGCGCGATCCTGCTGTTCAGTGGACCCGGAGACCATGATGTCCAGGACTGGATGCCCTCGTACGAGCGGGTCAGTACCCATAACAAATGAGACGAGGTTCTCAAACTCAACAACGCCATCTTCTATCTCTCAAACGTTGCGAATCTGTGGAACCACAACCACGAGGCTGGCATCATATCGTGATCCCCCTTCAAGCGGGATTTCACCCACGTCTTCGGCCAGCCTGCGGTGCGCAAGCTGCGCGCTGAGCAACGCCTGCGTGCTCGGGCGCCGCTGGTTATGTTGAGGATGTGGTGCACCTGTGTAAGCGTGTGGGTGCTTCGATGCCAAAGCGCGCCAAGATCGATCACATCCTGGAGGGCATTGACGACGACACATTCCAGATGCTTCTGGCCAGAAATCCAGGAACCTTCTTCTACGGCATAGCTCAATGCTAGAACTACGACAAACTATGCAAGCGCAGTCTTCTCACCCGCTCTCCACTCTCGCAACGGGAGCCTCCAGCGGCTTTGCCGTCTGACTCCGACCACTCGCCACTGCTGCCCTATATCCAGCAGTTTGTTCGCCAAGAAGTTTCTCGTCAGCTCTCCCTCGTCCATCCGAGTCCTGACGCTGCCTCTCCTCTTGTGCCTTCGCTACAGCGCGTCATCCGCGAACAAGTCACCGAAGCTCTTCCTACTCAACCTGAAGTTCCCTCCACGCCTCCTTTGACGTACGCCGCCGCCGCGGAACATTATAGCCCCTCCACTCCTGTGGCGGCACCCTTGACGCACGCCGCCGTGTCTGCGTGGCCTCGGCCTGTGGCGTTTCCCCCAGCCAGCCTCTCCTGCACCCGGCACCAGTGCCGCCAGCGGCTCCGCATCATCCTCCCTCTTCGCCTCACTACAACCCTTATCGCACACCGGACAGTCATTCTATATGCTTTTCGTGTGGTTTGCCCGGACATGTTGCCCGCCTCTTTCGTCATCGCATGGTCGCCCCTCTAGCGCTTGCGCCTTCTGCCTACTCACCGCAGCTGCTCTGTTCTGCCCCACCTCAGGCAGCCTACGCAACCAACCAGCGCCCGTACATGACCCGATCTCCGTCTCGAAGTCGCCGCATATTGCCTCCTATGCGCCGTTTCCCTACATCCGCTGACTAGGGAAACTAAGTTCTGCAGTTCCAGAGGCAAGAACTGCGTGCTCTTTGAATAGTTCATGGCCTCATCTTTCTGCCACGAACATTCTAGTCGTTTCTGTCGAAGGTATATCTGTGTGCGCGCTTGTCGACACGGGTGCTGCTGTGTCAGTGATTGATGAGAGACTGTTGCCTTCGCTTACGAAAAGTGACGATGTCATTTTCTGGTTTGGCGCTTGGCACTGCAACGGAAGATAGGATCACACCTTTGGCAGCATCCACAGCGCGGGTTTCATTGCAGACATTTTGTAATGTCGAATCCTTGGTCCTGCCGTCTTGATCCCACTACGGGATTCTCAGGTGGGGCTTCCTGTCCAAAAATAACGCCGTGATCAATTGCGCCCGCGCTGAGGTAGGATTTTCTGCATTGTGTGACGAACTGGTCGACGACCTTGATTTCGTGTGTCCGCAGAAGCTCACCGTCACTGAAGACGTCGACGTCGCTCCGGAGGCTTCAGCGCTTGTATCCCTCTCGTGTCCTGCCACGCCCGCCGCCACCGTTCTATTTACGCCGTCTTCTTCCTTTGTCCACCGCAAAAACCTGCCGCTGCCGTCTGCTATTCTCAATATTCACGGAGGTATCACTTCCCTACACGTGTGCTAATTAACTGAACTGCTTTTGCAGCCCAGTGTGCCGCCCACGTCGTTTCTTGGACGCTACCACCTGGACGCTATCATCTGGAAGCCATCGCCTGGACGCCATATCACCGGTAGCAACACTCTGCCTGTAACCGCCTGTAATAGCGCATGCAGAACCACCGACGACCACATTTCGGCAGCAGTGCACTATCGCTTCACATGTGCTAATTGAACTGCTTAAGCCTGTAAGAAACTTTGATACTGCGCTTTCCTCCTGATAACTGTGCACTGCTGCCAAATGGTACAAGTATTTCTCTGGTTTTATTCATATTGTGATCTGTGAAACATTTGCCTGTATAAACGGTGCCGGGAGAGGGGCGTGAAACTGCCAAAGGAATTGAAGACTTTTGACCAGAACTGAGGGCATTACTTAGAAGTATAAAAGGTGATCTGAATGATGTGACGCGGCTGAAAGATAACATTGAGGAGCTGATAAAAGAAAATCCTGAGCTGAAAGTGGAAAATGCAAAGGTTTCGCGTAAGATTGAAGAGTCAGAGCAGTATCAGCGCTCAAACAATATTAAAATCAAAGGTCAACCTCTTGATAGTGAACGGATAACTGTGATTAAGAAAATTGGTGGGATAATTGAAGAAGAGATCACAGATGCTGACATTGATATCTGCCACAGGGTTCCAACTGGTCGGTACAACGAATCCACTATATTCTTCCGGTTTGTCGGTTGGGCCAAGAGGAACGCCGTGCTAAGCAAGTCCACAAAGGTTAGGATGAACGCTAAGTAATTTGGTTTTGAGGTATCGGACACTGTCTACGTTAACGAGCACCTTTCTAGACACGGAAAACAACTCCTGGTGCGGCCACAGCAAAAAAAGGAAGTGGAATAGAAGTTTGTTGGGACAAACGGTGGCAAGATCATCCCAAAACAGGAGGAGCAGTCAACGGTTCTCAAGATCACTAGCAAATAAGATCTCAACAAAATGACTGTCGGAGGAGATTTAATTGCTGAAACCAAGGCTCAAATCCAGATAGCCTAAGCACGCAAATGTTTGCTCACAACGGTTGCAACAACCATGTGTTACCACTTCGCGCACTTTTGCGTGCGCTTCCAGACACCCTTAGAGCGTGTGGCGGTAGCGGTCTCGGTCACAGAGGAGATGCCCTCGACTCAGCGTGGCAAGCCCAGCCGGAGACCAGCTACCAAGTGACAAGGGGGTTGGTCATTCAGTGCCCAGCTTTCGCCGGTCACTAGCCAGATAATGGGTCGGAACTAAAGGTTCTAAAAACAAAACAATATTTATACAGCAGAGAGACGACACAAAGTATTTCACTATCACTTGTATGAACAGATACGAAGTGATTTAAAATTACAATGCACTCGTGCAAAGTAACAATAGAGAGAGATAAATATTCAACAAAATCTTTGCACCTATAGTGCACTAACACAGAGAGACACAAATAATGAAAACGCAATTGGTTCACCGGGCACTGCGACAGCCCGACGACGTGAGGAGCACGACGGGACCGATCCGCAGGTTGGCGCACGTTGCCTCGCTTGTCTGTGGCTGGTCGAGTGGTGTTCTCCCGGGAGTCGAGCGGGTGCGCTTCTCGAAAGACTAAACGGCGGCTCGGCCTAACAGACAGTGGTTGCAGACCCTCATTTGTAGGCGCAGATCGTGTCTGTTTGTTCTTCGCGCCAAGGCAGGCGCGCACATACACGCAGCATCAACTGCGCAAGCTCTTCCTTCTCGCGCCGGGCGCGCAACCCCATTTGTCGAGCGCGGAAGCCACCTTCTAGAACAATCTAGGTCATTCGCGCCACGCGGAGTCATGGGCGGAA
Source organism: Amblyomma americanum (assembly GCF_052857255.1). Classification (NCBI taxonomy): domain Eukaryota; kingdom Metazoa; phylum Arthropoda; class Arachnida; order Ixodida; family Ixodidae; genus Amblyomma; species Amblyomma americanum. The sequence goes on along the minus strand of NC_135505.1, from coordinate 63,188,596 downwards.
GAGCAAAGGGGAGAGAGTATCACTTCAGCCCGGACAAGGTTACCCCCTTTCCGTCGACAAGGAGCAGAAACTATTCCGACGTTCTAGAAAAATCGACTCCGCGCGCGGCCATGCCTCCCTCGGTGCCGCGCCGGCGAGCTGAGTTGCAGAAGTACGCGCAAAGCTACGCACTCTCCGTGGGTCCTTCCCCGCTGTGTTTGTTTTATTTTACCGCGCGCGGACGCGATTGCTTAGGCGCACCGCCGGTGTTTTTTCAAAAATGCGCCGAACTTTGTGACACCATGACACCTGCAGATTTAACGAATTATCCAAGGATGCCCACAAGCAATTCACCACATTTCACATTAACACGCGTAGTATATACGAAAGAAGCAAGATGATATAAGAGACTTATTGGAATCACTGGGTTTGGATTTGACAATCTGCTATTCTCGAAAACGAGGCTCTCAGAAGATGATAATCCTCTTTATTTTGAGAATTACGTATACAATGGGTTAGTGCGGTCTTGTGGCCAAGGAGGCGTGTGGCTGTCTACTTAAAGCAGCCAGCAAAGTATGAAGTAATTCTAAGAATTCTCAATAATAAACAGCCATTCCGAATGTATAATGGTTTGTCTAGATGCAGTTTTTGTCATTGCCATTTATAGGCCTCTAAGAGGTAACAAACTGCATTTCTTTGACTTCCTGGAAGACATGCTGTCTTTCCTAAGCAGTTCAGGTTTCCCGTTTGTGGTAATGGGTGACATAAACATCAACATGTTATCCGATGATGCTCCATGCAAAAACTCAATGAGCTCGTGGCATCATTTGCATGTGGAGATGTGATCATGAAACCTACAAGATTAACAGCACAAGCTGCAACTTTACTTGATCTTTGTGTCACGAATATGCCTGATAGTATCACTGGACTGCTATCGCTAGAGATAAGCTACCAGATTCAGACTTTCTGCTTCATCCCACACACACAGAGAAACCGTAAACTGCAAGAGAAACGTTGTTACCGCGCTATCAGCGACGGAGCGCTACAGAAGTTTCGTTCTCTTGTCGAGGACACTGACTGGAGTCCTGTACTACAAGAATGCAACCCATACAGCGCGAACAACTTTTTTTTTATAAATTGATCCTATGTTATGATGAAGCATTGCTGTTACGGAAAAATAGACATGTTAACAAAAAAATCCGTAAACCATTGGTTACTACTTCTCTGTTAAAAAAGATAACAAAGAAAAACAACATGTATCACGTTTATGTACAATCGCGGGACGTAAGCACGTTCACTGCTTTCAAGAAATGCAGAAAGGAAGTTAACAGCGAGGTTAGGAAAGCAAAGCTAACCTATTATGAAAAATTCTTCGCAAGAGTAAAAAACGATCCCAGAAAGATTTGGGCTGAGGTTAAAAACATTACTCGTGGAAACGCAAATCCACCTGTAACCGTTATAACGCCGTCAGGTTAGGTAAACAGGAAGGACCGCATCTACAGTGAACGATTATTTTCTGAATAGTTTCAAGATCATCAACATGAACGTAGATCACGCGGAATAACGTGCTACAGGAGCCTGGTGTTGTAAATTCTATACATTTAATACCAGTTACTCCAGTTGAAGTAGAATGATTGATAAGCGAGATAAAAAGCTATGTTGCTGCTGGTTTCGACGACATTAAACCTGTACCTATAAAATATGTCTCAGATATAATATCTCCAATTTTATCCCAAATTATCACCAGAATGTTTCAAGTTGGAGTTTTCTCTAAATGTTTAAAAATATTACGCGTTCGTCCGATCTTTAAAGGCGGTAATGAACAAGCAGTTATTAGCTACTGACCTATCTCTGTATTGCCCGTCATTGCCAAAGTGTTTGAAAGTGCTTTGAACAATAGGCGGGAAATTTTTTTCAATAATTATAATGTTGTAAATGACAAGCAATACGGATTTCGAAAGAAACGATTGTCAGAACTAGCATTACAAGACAATGATGCAAAGTGTTTGAAAGTGCTTTGAACAATAGGCGGGGAAATTTTTTTCAATAATTATAATGTTGTAAATGACAAGCAATACGGATTTCGATAGAAACGATTGTCAGAACTAGCATTACAAGACAATGTTGTAAATTATACACATTTAATCCCAGTTACTCCAGTTGAAGTGGAACGATTGATAAGCGAGATAAGAAACTATGCTGCTGCTGGTTGCAACGACATAAAGCCTGTACCTATAAAATATGTCGGATATATTATCTCCAATTTTATCCCATATTATCAACCGAATGTTTGAAGTTGGAGTTTTTTCTGAATGTTTAAAAATAGCACACGTTTGTCTGATTTTTAAAGGTGGTAACGAACAAGCAGTTATTAACTACAGACCTATATCTGTATTGCCCGTCATTTCCAAAGTGTCTGAAAGACATCAAACATGACATATTCAATAATTTCGAGTGCATAATTTATACACTTGGCTTATTTCTTGACATCAAGAAACCATTTGATTCTGTGTCTCACACCATTCTCTTATCTAAACTAAAGAAGTACGGGGTGCGTGCAAACGCTCTAGATTTAATGCACAGCTACTTATTCGATGTGTATCAATACGTCAGCGTTAATCAAGAATCTTCTTCATATGCCAGTGTAAAGAATGGTGTTCCCCAGGTGTCCATTCTCGGACCGCTGTTGTTTTTAGTCTATATAAATAATCTTTGCAGCATAACAAACTCTCCGAAAATAGTTATGTACGTAGCGGATACAAATATTTGTTTTTATCATGAGTTATTTACTTATTCAACTTCAATATGATGGTAATTATTATTTGAAGCTCCTTTCGGGCTGGCTTAACAAGAATAACTTGCAGCTGAATACAAACAAGACAAAGTACATGACATTCGCACCCATAAGAAAACCAATCACCACTAATATTGAGCTTAATTTCTATGGTGTCAGTCTAGATTGGGTTAAGGTACAATAATGTTTAGTTGTGTGGTTTCAGGACACCTTTTCACGGAAGGTTCACGTCTCTAAACTGGCGGCCGAGTTAAGTGAGGCAGTAGGTTATCTTTATAAACTAAGCCTATTGGTAAAACAATGTCTTAGAACCTGTCTTTATGATACGTTTTTCTACTCCAAAATGTCTTATTGCTCGCTAATCTGGGGAACAACCACACCCGGCAATTCGCATAGGCTGATTACTCTATAGAAACGAGTCCTGCGCATATTTGAAAACTACCACGGGCAACCACATTATTTACCCACAGATCCATTATTCAGAAAGTATTGCCAAATAAAGGCTAACTAATTATACTGTTATAGCGCCTTGCAACATGTTCAGAACCATAAACATTACAGCGCAGCAAACCCCGCTGCAGAGTACTGCTTCCGCACACATAGCAGAAAAATCTCTATAGTCAGAACAAACTACGGTAGGCAACACGTTGTAAGGTTTCTGGCGACAGCCGGTGGTCTGATTCAGCTGCGTATTCGGCCAGGACACCTGCAGCCGGGGTCCCTGCACGGCGATAGGCATCTTGTTTCCCACGCTCGGTCCTCGAGAGGTTTATTGGATTCGAGACTTAGGATTCCACTGCCGTTTGTAAACCTTGTTCGCGGAAGATCGTGCGGCCCGGAGGCAGTTAGCGACCGCCAGAACCAAGCAGGGTTGACTCACCCCTTCAACTACGCCTGCTCGCCGGCGTCTCGCCCATTCGGACTTCCCGGAAGACGTGTCCGGCTGGAGCGTGAGAACTGTCGTTCGGACGCGAAGACAACACTCTCTCTGGGGGGGGGGGGGCGATTGTCCAGCGGCACCCTCTCTCCGGCGAGGCCTGTGACGGGGCCGTGTGTGTGTGTGTGTGTGTGTGTGTGTGTGTGTGTGTGTGTGTGTGTGTGTGTGTGTGTGTGTGTGTGTGTGTGTGTGTGTGTGTGTGTGTGTGTGTGTGTGTGTGTGTGTGTGTGTGTGTGTGTGTGTGTGTGTGTGTGTGTGTGTGTGTGTGTGTGTGTGTGTGTGTGTGTGTGTGTGTGTGTGTGTGTGTGTGTGTGTGTGTGTGTGTGTGTGTGTGTGTGTGTGTGTGTGTGTGTGTGTGTGTGTGTGTGTGTGTGTGTGTGTGTGTGTGTGTGTGTGTGTGTGTGTGTGTGTGTGTGTGTGTGTGTGTGTGTGTGTGTGTGTGTGTGTGTGTGTGTGTGTGTGTGTGTGTGTGTGTGTGTGTGTGTGTGTGTGTGTGTGTGTGTGTGTGTGTGTGTGTGTGTGTGTGTGTGTGTGTGTGTGTGTGTGTGTGTGTGTGTGTGTGTGTGTGTGTGTGTGTGTGTGTGTGTGTGTGTGTGTGTGTGTGTGTGTGTGTGTGTGTGTGTGTGTGTGTGTGTGTGTGTGTGTGTGTGTGTGTGTGTGTGTGTGTGTGTGTGTGTGTGTGTGTGTGTGTGTGTGTGTGTGTGTGTGTGTGTGTGTGTGTGTGTGTGTGTGTGTGTGTGTGTGTGTGTGTAGGACAGCGCAAGTTAGGCCACGCTCAACCTGGCGAAGACATTCTCGGACCTGGGAAATCCTAGGGACCGGACCCTTTTTAAACCGGACGACGAGTGCCGTGAGGAGAGAATCCTCGATCATCCCCAGATCTTCTCAGATCCTCCGACCTTCCCCCATCACCCTCCAATGGGTTCCAAAATCTTGTAAATAATGTAAAATAAACCCCCTGTACAGTTTCCTTCATAACCAAGTCCGACAACGTCATTCGGAGAAGGGACCTGCGGCGCTGAAAGTCAGCTCACTCAAGGACCCCTCGTCCCCAACAACTGGTTGACAGCAGCTGGGATGGACCGTGCGAAATCGTGCTTTCTCAACCGGTAAGCGTTTCGGCATTTTGCTATAGCATTCGCCAGGCTTCAATTTTGAGAGAATAATCTAGAATCACTGGGAAGTATATGTCAATTGAGAAAGGCTAATCTCACGACATTTTGAAGATAGCATTGCCAAAGCGGAGAAGGCATTGTCATGGACCTTATGAAATTGTCAAAGACGGACTTGCTGCTGTTATGCGAGGAACTATCAATAGAAGTACAGAGCAAAATTACAAAACTTGAAATATGCAAGACAATTGAAAAGCACGTAGATGACGATCAGCTGGTAGAAACGTGGAATTTGGTACAGGAAGAAAAAAGAAAAAGGGAAGCGGAATGAGAAAAAGAGAAAGAACGGCAAAAGTGGAAAGCTGAAAAAGAAGAAAGAAATCTCAAGCGATTGCAGCTTGAAAGCGAAAATCGAAAAAAAGGCGACAGTTCAAGAGCCGGGTCTCCTGAAAGAGCAAGCGATGTACAATCATATAGAATGAACAGATTCATGCAGCCCTATGAAAGTGGAAGGGACATAGGATTGTACCTGGGAAACTTTGAGAGAACTTGCGAAAGGGAGAACTTTGCTCGCAGTACATGGCCGCAACGGCTTCTGACACTCTTGCCATGTGAAGTAGCTGAAGTCATAGCGAGACTTAGCACACAAGACGCAGCTGACTACGAAAAAGTCAAAGCCAGCCTGCTAAAAAGGTACCGGCTGTCAGCCGAAGCTTTCCGACAGCGCTTCAGGAACGCAGTGAAAAACGATAGCGAGGGCTATCCGGATTTCGCGTATGGACTAAAGACAAATCTGCTAGAGCGGCTAAGAGGAGCCGAGGTTTATGAAAGCCGAGACAAAATCATTGAGTGTTTTTGCCTTGAGCAATTTTACCGAAGCATTCCCCAAGTGGTGAAACTGTGGGTTCAAGACAGGGAAAAAGTCGACACAGTTGAAAGGGCCGCCGAGCTAGCAGAGGAGTACGTTTCGCGCAGAAGGTTGAGCACTGAAGAGGGTGCGTCACACGCTCGAAACGCGATGCGAGATAAAGGGCCTAGCAGAAAGACGCGAAGTGCTAGAAGTTCGGAGCGATCAGAGGCAACGAAGGTAGCGCCATAAAAGCGTGAAGAACAGGCAAAGAGACAGGGAGCAGACAAAACCGCGAAAAAAGAGTTTGAGGCTAGTAGGCCATTTCGTTGCTACAACTGCAATGGTGTCGGGCACTTTGCAGCCAAGTGTACAAAGCAACGTTTGGTGTTCTCGTGCGTCGAGGATAACGACGAGAATCTAGAGCTCCTTAAGCCATACCTGCACGAGCTGCACGTTAACGGGAAACCGTGCAGGGTGCTTCGTGATAGCGCCGCGACGATGGACGTTGTCCACCCGTCTTACGTGTCAGTGGACGATTTTACGGGAGAAGTCTCGTGGATAAAACAGGCAGTAGAAGAACACAGTGTATGCCTTCCCATAGCTAGAGTGATAATTTGTGGACCGTTTGGAGAGCTAATCACTGAGGCCGCAGTTTCGAAGGCCGTGCCACTTCAATATCCTTACCTCTTCTCGAATCGATCCTACCAATTGCTACGCGAGAGAGGCCAGAAACTCGAAAGCGGGGTGATACAAGCTTTGACGAGATCGAAAACTCGTCAGCTCGCATCTCAACTAAGTCTGATTTCCGACCCTCAGGTAGCCAGAGACGCACCAGCCAGCATATCGTTGCAGTCAAATGTGGAGGGAAGTGAACCAACGAGGAATGAAAGCCAGACAGCTGACCGAGCAGATGAGCGACCAGGGACTTCAACCACTAAGTCGGTAGAGGAATCAAAAAACGCTGAAGGATCCGTTTTATCTCCAACATCGCGTAGTTTTGATCGCCTTGTGCAGGTGAACAGGGAGTCCCTAACAAAAGAACAGAAGCAGGATCCCACTTTGGAAAGACTGCACCTTACAGCTAAAGAGGGCATCGCAAGGCGCAACATAACGATGCATGAGAAGGGAGGCTTACTATACCGACACTACCAGCACAGAAAAGGCAAAACATTTGATCAGCTGGTCGTGCCCGAAAAATACAGAGCGGACATTCTGAGTCTCTGACACGGAAATGGCTGGGCAGGACATCTGGGAATCAATAAAACAAAGGAGCGCCTATTAATGGAATATTATTGGCCGGGTTGTTTCAAAGATGCAGAACGCTACGTAAAATCATGCGATGCGTGCCAGCGCGTGGGCAAGCCGGGAGAGACATGGAAGGCTCCACTGAAGATTGTTCCATTGATCTCGGAACCTTTCCGCCTGCTTGTAATAGACACAGTAGGCCCTTTGCCTAACACGAAATCAGGCTATAAGTACTTGCTTACTATGCTATGTCCCGCCACAAAATGTCCCGAAGCAATTCCGTTGAAGGACTTGAGCTCCACAGAAATAGTTGACGCCCTTTTGTTAGTGTTCGCGAGAATAGGATTTCCGGCCGAAATCCAAGCCGATCAGGCGACGGTCTTTACAAGCGCCTTGACGACCACTTTCCTAGAAAGATGCGGAATAAAACTGTTGCACAGCTCGGTGTATCATCCGCAGTCCAACAGTGTAGAGAAATGGCATTCGGTGCTGAAGCGGTTGCTACGCGCTCCTTGTTATGAGCATAAAGCAGACTGGGAGGATTGTCTCCCGGCCACACTTTTCGCTTTACGAACAGTCCCCCACGAAGCTACGGGGTTTATGCCAGCAGAACTCGTGTACGGAAGAGCCCTCCGCTCTCCCCTCCGAATGCTGAGAGAAATGTGGGAAGGGACAGGAGAGAACCAGACAGTGGTTGAGTACGTGCTTAAGCTACTGGACCGCCTTAACAACACGAGGGAATTAGTAAATCGATATATGAAAGCTGCCCAGGAGGCCGCCAAGGTCTATTATGACAGAAACGCTCGCCTTCGAGGTTTCACCGCGGGCGATCGCGTGATGATCCTCCGGCCATCGAGAAAAAACAAGCTGGAAGTTCACTGGGATGGTCCAGTAGAAGTGTTGGAAAAACTTTCGGAGACGAATTACGCGCTAAGGGTTCCAGGCAGGGGAAAGCAGGTGAGAATCTATCATTGCAATCTGATGAAGCCGTTCGTGGAATGCAGCGGGATCGTCAATCTGACTCTAAATGAACCAGAAGAGCTGGCAAGCGAGAGTCAGGGTTGGAAGGGAGGTGCGGACGCTAGTGACAACGTGGAAAACATTCTGGCTCACTCCGTGAATGCAGATTTCCTAAGCGGGACACAGGTCGACACGCTAAAGCAGTTGAGCGAATTCGCTGACCTATTTAGCAGTCGCCCGGGAAAGACACACGTCCTGACACACGAAATAGAGCTCACCTCTGGTGAGCCGGTACGGTCGAAACCCTACAGGGTATCACCGCGGCAAAAAGAAATAATGGACGCGGAAATTCAGCGCATGTTGGAGTTAGGGGTTGTAGAGCCAGCGAAAAGTGACTATACCTCACCACTAATTCTTGTTGAGGCCCCAGGGAAAGATCGTCGTCCCTGCGTGGATTATAGAAAGCTTAATGCAATTACCAGGGATCAGCTATACCCGATTCCCAACATAGAGGAAAGGATAGAAAGGGTGAGCGGCGCGAAATTCATTTCCACCCTCTATCTCGTACGGGGATATTGGCAAGTTCCCCTCTCAGAAAGCGCGAGCAGGTATGCCGCTTTCATCTTCCCAGCGGGCACCTTTCGACCTTTAATGCTTAGTTTTGGGTTGAAGAATGCCCCCTACAGCTTCTCGAAACTCATGGACATCGTACTGAAGGACATGCAGTGTTTTGCACTCCCTTATGTAGACGATGTGGCAATTTATTTCGGAAACCTGGCAAGAGCATCTAGAACACCTAAAGACCGTGTTTTCCAGTTTACGACAGGCTGGACTGACACTGAAGGCAGAAAAGTAGATTTGGTTGCGCACAGGTGACGTGCTTGGGCCACGTTGTAGGCCAGGGAACTAGGAGCCCATCCGAGTTAAAGATTGCCCCGATCGCAGCATTTCCGCAACCACGGACGAAAACGGCCATTCGCTCATTTTTGGGATTAGTTGGGTACTACCAGCGATATATTCCTAACTACTCACAGCGGGCTAGTCCCTTAACTGACGCCTTGCGAAAGGGAGCACCTACTAACGTAAGTTGGGATAACCAAAAAGAAAACGCCTTCAAAAGCCTGAAGGAAGCAATCGTGTCCCGACCCTTGCTCAGGACCCCTGACTATGGGAAAGAGTTCATAGTCCAGTGTGATGCCAGTGATAGAGGGCTGGGTGCTGTCTTAAGCCACCCAGTTTTGTACATCAGCCGCAAACTGACCAGTAGAGAGGAAGCGTACAGCGCTTCCGAAAAAGAGTGCGCGTGTTTAGTTTGGGCAGTGCAGAAGTTTTCGTGTTACCTGTACGGAGCAAAGTTTGTATTTGAGACTGACCATTGTCCTTTAACGTGGCTGCGACAGATCGCCCCCAAAAATGGTCGCTTGCTCAGATGGAGTCTGGCTCTCCAACAGTACAATTTCTCGGTGCGTTATAAGAAGGGGAAACTGCACGGAAATGCTGATGGCTTGATCAGACTGATGTAAGCGGGAGAACTAAGAGGAATCTCCTCCTGTGTGTTTTTTTTTACTTTGTTCTGAGTAATCCGGCTATGGCAGTTTCAAAAGCCGATGTTTCGTGCCCAGTCGGCACAACATTAACCCAAATTTGAACACAATTTTTTTTAAAAGTGTATTGTTGTCAATGGAACAACCCTGGTGATTCTTTGGCGAAGTCCGAGCGCTTGCGGGTGGGGCAGTGCTTTGTTGTTTGGAACGTCCCACCTGCGCTTTCCTTTGTTGGTGGTGCTTTGGGTTCTGCCTTGGGGGCGATGATATTGCAATCCAGGGGACCAACACGGACGCCATCTCATCTCTTCCTGCCCAGCGGTCGTCAACGCTGGACATTCGAGATTTTTCGGGCCGCGGAGGATCTGTAAGGTTTCTGGCGACAGCCGGTGGTCTGATTCAGCTGCGTATTCGGCCAGGACACCTGCAGCCGGGGTCCCTGCACGGCGATAGGCATCTTGTTTCCCACGCTCGGTCCTCGAGAGGTTTATTGGATTCGAGACTTAGGATTCCACTGCCGTTTGTAAACCTTGTTCGCGGAAGATCGTGCGGCCCGGAGGCAGTTCGCGACCGCCAGAACCAAGCAGGGTTGACTCACCCCTTCAACTATGCCTGCTCGCCGGCGTCTCGCCCATTCGGACTTCCCGGAAGACGTGTCCGGCTGGAGCGTGAGAACTGTCGTTCGGACGCGAAGACAACACTCTCTCTGGTGGGGGGGGGGGCGATTGTCCAGCGGCACCCTCTCTCCGGCGAGGCATGTGACGGGGCCGTGTCCCTATGTGAAGTGGTGTGTGTGTGTGTGTGTGTGTGTGTGTGTGTGTGTGTGTGTGTGTGTGTGTGTGTGTGTGTGTGTGTGTGTGTGTGTGTGTGTGTGTGTGTGTGTGTGTGTGTGTGTGTGTGTGTGTGTGTGTGTGTGTGTGTGTGTGTGTGTGTGTGTGTGTGTGTGTGTGTGTGTGTGTGTGTGTGTGTGTGTGTGTGTGTGTGTGTGTGTGTGTGTGTGTGTGTGTGTGTGTGTGTGTGTGTGTGTGTGTGTGTGTGTGTGTGTGTGTGTGTGTGTGTGTGTGTGTGTGTGTGTGTGTGTGTGTGTGTGTGTGTGTGTGTGTGTGTGTGTGTGTGTGTGTGTGTGTGTGTGTGTGTGTGTGTGTGTGTGTGTGTGTGTGTGTGTGTGTGTGTGTGTGTGTGTGTGTGTGTGTGTGTGTGTGTGTGTGTGTGTGTGTGTGTGTGTGTGTGTGTGTGTGTGTGTGTGTGTGTGTGTGTGTGTGTGTGTGTGTGTGTGTGTGTGTGTGTGTGTGTGTGTGTGTGTGTGTGTGTGTGTGTGTGTGTGTGTGTGTGTGTGTGTGTGTGTGTGTGTGTGTGTGTGTGTGTGTATAGGAAAGCGCAAGTTAGGCCACGCTCAACCTGGCGAAGACATTCTCGGACCTGGGAAATCCTAGGGACCGGACCCTTTTTAAACCGGACGACGAGTGCCGTGAGGAGAGAATCCTCGATCATCCTCAGATCTTCTCAGATCCTCCGACCTTCCCCCATCAACCTCCAATGGGTTCCAAAATCTTGTAAATAATGTAAAATAAACCCCCTGTACAGTTTCCTTCATAACCAAGTCCGACAATGTCATTCGGAGAAGGGACCTGCGGCGCTGAAAGAGTCAGCTCACTCAAGGACCCCTCGTCCCAAACAACGTACAGTTCCAATTACCGTCTCTACTAAATCGCACTGAAAAACTACTTGATTTGAGCGAGCCCATTCCCAAAAAGTTCCTTAAGAATGTAATATTCTGAGAAAACATTGAATTGATTTGATTTATTTTCTTGTTTTTTGCTAGCATTTATGCCCTTTCAGTGCTGCTTGTTTTGTCCCTTTTGTCCCCTAAAGAGGTAATCAATTGTTCGCAATTGTAATTCTATATGTAGTACTTGATCTATTTGTAGTTCTATATGTAGTTCGTGTTTTTTTCTAGCGTTTATGACCTTTCAGTGTTACTTGTTTTATCCCTTTTGTCCCCTAAAAAAAAGTATCAATTGTGTGTTTCTGATGCCTGTCTGCTGACTGCATACGGAGCAGAGGCCTTTGTCAGGCTTCTTGCATTTTCCCTTTGCTCCGGTTTCTGTAAATCAGAATGTAACAAATAAACCGAAAAAAATGTTAACCTACAATCCCTCTCCTTGCCCGCTTACCCTGCTATGTGCCGAGTCTCCTGGTTCAATTCAACCTGCCCACCTTTCCTCTGACCTGGATGCCGGCTTGCCCTCCCGCAGTTTCTTCATCAACGCTCTTCATTCCGATTCGGCATCTGATCCATTGCCCGACGCCGCCTTCCAAGCCTCCATCGACGACGCTGTTCCTTCCGCCCACCGCACTCAGCTCTCAGCCCTTATCACACGTTCCTCTCCGATTTAGACGTCGCCCGCACTCCTCTAGGCCTGACTTCTGCCGTCACTCGTTGCATAGAGACTGGTTCTCACCCGCCTTTTTCAACAGCGGCCATATCGTGTGTCGGCGGCAGAGCGCCGCGTGATTAGCGAACAAGTTGAGGACATGCTGCACCATGGTGTCGTCCGTCTGTCTCACAGCTCTCTTGTTCTTCGTCGGTGGCACTTGTAAAGAAGAAAGATGATTCAATCCTATTTTGTGTCGACTACCGCCGCCTCAACAAAATTACCCCCAAGGACAAATACCCTCTTCCCCGCATCGACGACGCTCTTGATTGCCTGCAAGACGCTGCGTGGTTTTCTTCTCTTCTCCCACATTCCGGATGCTGACAAGTAAGGATGGCTGCGCCTGACAGAGAAAAGACAGCATTAGTTACACCCGAAGGCCTGTACAAGTTCAATGTGGTGCCGTTTGGTCTGTGCGACGCCCCGCCACAATCTAAAGGATGATGGATAACATCTTGCGGAAGCTAAAGTGGCAGACCGGCCCCTGCTACTTGCTCGACATAGTTCTTTTCCGCCGATTTCACCACGCACCTCGCACGCTTACGGCAGGTTTTGACTTGCCTGACTGAGGCCGGCCTGCAGCAAAATCTCAAGTAGCGATAGTTCGGAACTCGGAAGTTGACCCTCTTGGGGCTCGTCGTCTCCAAGAAAAGCGGTCTTCCTTACACAGCCATGCTCCGTGCTTTGGCGCAATTTCCTACACAGGTTTCCCTGAAGAAACTTCGAAGCTTCACAGTTCTGTATTCCTATTTTCGGCGCTTTGCACCTAAATTCGCGTAGATCATTGCGCCGCTGACGAAGCTACTTGGCGGAAACAATGACAGGTCTGGCTGCTCAGCCGAGTGCGACGATGCAGCGCTACCCTGAGCCATCTTTTCACTTCGCCGCCAATACTCCGGCACTATGACCCAACAGCACCTACAGAGGTCCATACGGATGCGAGTGGCGCTGGCCTCGGAGCTGTCTTGGCTCAGCGAAAAGATGGGTTTCAAGAATACCTATTCCGTATGCGAGTCGCGTGCTCAGCAGCGCTGAATCAAACTACTCCGTTAATGAAAAGTAATGTTTAGCTATTGAATGGGCGCTAACGAAATTCAGGCCTTATCTGTACGGCCGCCGGTTTGACGCCGTCACGGACGCCCATGCGCTCTGCTGGTCATCATCTATTAAAGATGCATCCGGTCGCCTCGCTCGATGAGCTTTTCGCCTTCAAGAGTTTGACATCCGTGTCATCTACCGTTCTGGACGTACGCACAGCGACGCCGATTCATTGTCTCGGTCTCTTATTCCCAGCGACGCTGCCTGCTGCTCTGCAACCGATCCCGTACTTTTGTCTCTTACCATCGCAGAAATACAGATTTCGACTCTATTTCATTGAAGAACCTGCGGAATAAATATGTAGAAGACTTAAATATCACCCTGTCTTGAATTTTGAACCTGTTGCGCATACATTTTGTTCTTTATTTTTCATTTTTTTTGCGGTTTTCTTTATTGCTGATGTCTTTGGATCATGTGTGTATGGGTAAACATATTTACGCTTCACCATGTAAACTAGTAATTTCATTACAATGCACTTTATTTTCATGTATGCTCATGTTTGACTTGTGTTTGTATACTCCTATTGCACAATTTTTTTTTATTCTTTATTTTCAACCACTGCAATATGTAGCTGCACACTGCTTGCCATGTATTGGGGCACAGGCCTTTGTCAAGCCTTCTTCTGGCTTTTTGCCCGTGCTCCAAACATCCCTGAGATGTTGAATAAAAATTGTATTATTATCGTATTCTTAAAAGACCCGTGGCTTGCGTCCCTCATAGACGCCGTGTCCTAATCACCAAAAGTTGCACCTTCTAGAACTTTACGCCGTCAATCTCTGTGCGCCGCACGAGCTGCTAAGTGACAGAGGCCATGTCTTCCTTTGCCATGTTGTTGCAGCTCTGCTTACCGAATGTAGCATCGTACATCGAACCACCACAGCCTATCATCCTCAAAGTAACGGGCTTACCGAGCGCTTAAATCGCGCTCTCGGAGACATGCTCACGATTTACGTCGGAGCCGATCACACGAACTGGGACGCTGTCCTTCCTTTCGTGACGCACGCGTACCACCCCGCCACGCTGTCAACCGCCGGCTTTACCCCTTCTTTCCTGCTGTATTGGCGCGAGCCGTCGTCCACGATGTACACAATCTTACCATATAATCCTGACACCTCCAACTGGACGGTCCTCTCCGAAGACGAAAAGCATGCAGAGGAATGCCACCAGTCAGCGCGTTCTTTAAACTCGGAATCCCAAGGCTGCCAAAAGCATCGCCACGATAACGATAACAGGCAACACGTTTTTCCGGTTGGATTCCTAGTTTGCCTCTGGATTCCAGGCAAACCACCAGGATTGTCAACATCCGAACAGAATACCACGGCCCTTATCGCATCGTCCAGCAAACGTCGCCTGTAAGCTACATTGTGGAGCCGCTCAACCCCTCTTCGAACTTGCGCCATCGCAGCCGAAAAACCGTCCACGTCAACCGCCTGAAGACCTACTACGACCCGCTCCTTTTGGCCTCGCCATAGGCCGCCAGGGTGGCTCCTCTTCGTTCCCGGGGCAGTTGTAGAGAACCAGGACGGCCGCGCCTGATGCCCCCTAGGCAGATCACTGACGAAGCGCTGATAAAGACGAAGCGCCGATGAAAGACAAAGCGCTGCCGCGCTGGACGAGATTGCTTCGGTTGGACTGCCCGTCTTCTCCACTGCCAGCCGTTCCGCTCGCCGTTTTGTGTAGTCCGCTGTGAACTCGTTCCTCTGTTCTATTCGTGCACAAACCCCCTTTCTATATATATATATATATATATATATATATATATATATATATATATATATATATATATATATATATATATATATATATATACACTTATGAAGGGAGCCAACAGTCACCGACACCAAGGTGCATAGGTGACAGTAATTTTTTTAATGCGTGGTGCTGACTAGTGGGATAATAGTACTTAGATTATTCTATCGCTTAAAGAAAATTACTCATAAATCAGCAGAAAACACCACCATGCCGCCGGTGGCATCCGAACCCACGACCTCCGAATATCGCGTCCGGTGCTCCACCAGCTGAACTACGGCGACGGCTGTCCAATTTGCTGCTCTTGTGGGTGCATCCATATGCACCTTGGTTTCGGTGACTGTTGGCTCCCTTCATTAGTTTGTCAACCCACAAGAGCAGCAATTTGGACAGCCGTCGCCCTAGCTCGGTTGGTAGCGCACCGTACGCGATATTCGGAGGTCGTGGGTTCGGATCCCACCGGCGGCATGGTTGTTTTTTCTGCTGCTTTATGAGCAATTTTCTTTAAGTGAGAGATTAATCCTAATACTATTATCCCACTAGTCGGGACAGCACATTAAAAAAATTAAACATTCCCCTATGCTCTTTGGTTTCAGTGACTGGTAGCTCCCTTCGTAAGTTTTTTCAAACGAGAACCTCATCTCGCTTTCCTTATATATATATATATATTAAAGAAGCCAACAGTCACCGAAACAAAGGTGCATAGGGGAATGTTTTTCTATTTTTTTAACATCTAGTGCCAATCAATTAGTTTTTAAAGAAAATTACTTATCAAGCAGCAGAAGAAACAACCATTCCGCCGATGGGATCTGAACCCACTACCTTCGAATATCGCGTCCGGTGCTCTTACCAACTGAGCTACGGCGAAGGCTGTCCAATCTGCTGCTTTCGTGGCTATTTATGTTTAGCGTGTAAGCGAACCTTGGCAGTGTTCACCAGCGCCACCCTCGTCCATAGCGGTGGACGTAGCACGTCCTGTAATACCGCAAGTGTGACGTAGAACGTGAACTAACAGCGAAGGCGGAAACTGTGCGAGAACCCTCTTATGCTACCTATGGCATCGAGACTGCCAGAACCGAGACCCCCGTTAAGCTATTAGCAGACAAGGCAAATGAAATGAGGGGCTCGTTTGACAAACATATTAAGGAAGCCAACAATCACCGAAACCAAGGTGCATAAGTTAATGTTTTTTCTATTATTTTTTTAAATATCTGGTGCCAATCAATTAGTTTTAAAGAATACTTATCAAGAAGCTGAAAAAACAACCATGCCGCCGGTGGGATCCGAACCCACGACCTCCAAATATCGCATCCGGTGCTCTTACCAACTGAGCTACGGCGACGGCTGTCCAATCTGCTGCTTTTGTGGCTATTTATGTTTCGCGAGTAAGCGAACCTTGAGAGTGTTCACTAGCGCCACCCTCGTCCATAGCGGTAGACGTAGCACGTCCTGTAAAACCGCAAGTGTGAGGTAGAACGTCAATACGTCTACGTATATATATATATATATATATATATATATATATATATATATATATATATATATATATATATATATATATATATATATATTACGAACGTAGGTTGCGTTTGCTCCGCAGAATAAAGATTTAAGAGAAGTGGGCACTTCTACAAAGACACTTTTATTTATCAACGTTCCGACCGCGGTGCGGTCTTCTTCAGGACTGTAGTGGTCTCGCGTCAGAAGGACGTTTTAAGTTGGTGAGCTCAAGAGGAGGGAGAAAGGAGTGTAACAAGGAAATAGAAACAACAGTTCAAAAAATGAAAAAAAAAGATAAAAAATAAAGATGGGGGTGCGGGGAGCAGACAGGGACAATATTGGGGGAGCACACAAAAAGATAGAAATACAAGAAAAAAAGGGGAAAACAAGTATAGTAAGGAAGGGTGGGGTACAAAAGGAGATGGCGAAACGAGAGAAAGGGAGAGGAAGACGGTGCGGGGGAGATGGGCAGCACGGCAACCACAGGCGTACGAAATTAAAACGTGCAAACAAAACACACAAGCAAAATGCACAAACACAAAGGGCGCCGCTGCAGATGCGTGTACAAAGAGGAGCCGCTGCGCAAATGACACTGGCAGTGACGAACAGGCCAAACCAGGCGCCTTTTGGGGGTCTCACTAATTTCCAGTGGGCCGAGGGCTAGAACGTTAAGGAAGGAGTGGGCTACGTTAACGAGCACATGTGTATGAACTTACGGGGTCTGGGTTTCACTGAACGGTGCACCCCTCCCCCTGGGCGGGTCGTTGAACCGACCTCGCCGGGAATACTTGTTTGTAGGGGAGGAGGGCTGGGCTAACTGTGTACAAAGATTTCAAATTGTCGGAAAATGTAAGGAAAGAACTTCAAAAGCTTATCAATACTGCACGAGGCAGGATAGTGTAAGTAAGGAGGGGTATGATTGCCTGGGATATACACAAGGAGTTATAAAAGGTATATCTGAGTTTTCCAATTAACGAGAAGTGTAGTATTATTCTGGTTTGGAGGTCGTGAATAAAACAAAGGGTACCAGGCTTTTCGTTAAGACCTTCCTGAATAGTATTAAACTTGTGGATAAAATAGGATTCACGTTGTTCACGTTCTCGCCTGTTTTTGAAGCCCCCTTGAATAATTGTTACTTTTAGTAGGTCAAATGGGTGTCCTTCCGCGTTTACATGCTTGGATAGGGGAAGGTTTGGGAGAGACTTGGCGTGTGCGCGGTGATTGTTAAATCGAATGCGGAATGCAGTGTTTGTCTGTCCTATTTATTGCTGGTTACACACAGTGCATTCAAGAAGGTAAATAATGTTTGATGAGTCGCAGTCAAAGTTACTGTTGATTGAATGCTGGAAAACTGACCTCGTAATAGTAGCGGAACACGTAGTCTGCATGTGCTTGCAAACTTTACAGCGACCTTTACCACAGGGCTGGCATCTATATTTTGGGGTTTTGTGTTCCTTGGAGTGGACTAGATGGTTCTGAATGTTTTTGGCACGCCTGTAAATCACGCGGGTTGCGCATGTAAATATTTTCGATAGTCGTTGACTTTGCTGGAGAATGTTAAAGTGCTTATTAAGAATTCTGTTTATGTTCGGTGCGTTACTGTTAAATGTGAGAAAAAGGTTTGTAGTGTAATCATTTCGGTTACCTATTCGGTGTCCCTGGAGTATTTGACTACGGTTAAGATTTGAAGCTCTGCTTATGGCGTCATCAATAAGGGAACGTGGATAGCGCTGTGTAAAGGGCACGTTGCGCAAGTTGTCAAACGAGCCCCTCACTTCATTTCCCATGTCTGCTAATAGCTTAACGGGGGTCTCGGTTCTGGCAGTCTTGATGCCATAGGTAGTATAAGAGGGCTCTCGCACAGTTTCCGCCCTCGCCGTTAGATGACGTTCTACGTCAAACTTGCGGTATTACAGGACGTGCTACGTCCACCGCTAAGGACGAGGGTGGCGCTGGTGAACACTCTCAAGGTTCGCTTACACGCAAAACATAAATACCCACGAAAGCAGCAGATTGGACAACCGTCGCCGTAGCTCAGTTGGTAAGAGCACCGGACGCGATATTCGGAGGTCGTGGGTTCGGATCCCACCGGCGGCATGGTTGTTTTTTCTGCTGCTTTATAAGTAATTTTCTTTAAAAAAACTAATTGATTGGCACTAGATATTAAAAAGATAATAAAAAATAGAAACATTCCCCTATGCACCTTGGTTTCGGTGACTGTTGGCATCCTTATTATATATATATATATATATATATATATATATATATATATATATATATATTGTTACGCCGCGGAGTTCGAGGAAGAAGAGGAGAGAGGCGCGCGCAGTCTGATTTGGGCTCTGGGCCGTCGGCGACCAGCTTTCTTCCACCGAGCTTTCACCTGTATTAAAGCCATTTCATCCCCTACATTTGGGGGAGGTGCTGGGTAGATACGTCCTGGATTCGCCAGTACATCGTCGCAGCCGCCGTGTAGCAGGTTTTCCACCTTTCTCGCCTCAACTGTTCCTCGCAATGCCTGCCACGCAAGTGACGCAGACCCGGGTACAGCGACCTGACCAAGAGACGGCCTTGCTCCATCAGCGAGAGCCGCGTACGTTCCACGGCGAGACCGAAGAGGACGTTGAAGAATGGCTTCGGCATTATGAAAGGTGCAGCAAGTACAATCGTTGGGACTCTACCGCCCGCCTGTATAATGTCGTTTTCTTCCTTGCTGGCACGGCTCTGACTTGGTTTGACAACCACGAGGAAATTCACACTACCTGGAGCCGATTTGTCGAAGAAATCAGTAAGTCCTTCGGAGACACTATTGCGAAGGAGGAACGCGCTGCGCAGCAACTTTCTCAGAGAGCTCAGCTGCCCGGCGAAACATGCACGCTGTACATCGAAGAAGTCTTGAAACTTTGCCGCACTGTCAACCGGCAAATGCTAGAAGATGATAAGGTCGGACACCTTCTCAAGGGGATTGCTGAGGACGTGTATCACTTCCTTATTTCACGCGACACCCTTGATACGGTTGCAGATGTCATAAAGCAGTGTCGTGCATTTGAGGCGCTTAAAGCACGCCGGATAGCGCCCAAGTTCGGCCGCCTCTCGAATGTCACAACCGTCGCCAGCATCGACGTCCCCGACCCCGAAGACATCGCTTCTATAGTCAGGAGGATCGTACGCGAGGAGTTGGCTGCTCAGCGGCCAAGTTCAAATTCTGATGTACATTACCAAGAGCCATCTAGGTCCGTGCCATCATGGGAACAGCCTACGCCATGGACTGCTGCCCCAAATGGCAATGGACCATGTTACACCACCGGCTCCGAGCGGACCCGTCAATCGACGTCGCACCCTTATTTCCAGCAGCGTCCGTCCCATCCTAGTGAAGTGCATCGTGGTGCGTCCCGTCGTGTGTCTGTCGCCTCTCCTCAACCTCCAACGGATCCTGATATGAGCTACCAGAGCCGCCAGCCGCCCATATGTTACGGCTGTGGATGCAGCGGACACATCTTCCGCTTTTGCCCGCGTCGACAACTTTCTCGACACCCTGCACAACGCGCACCACGTTTCAGGAATGACGCCCAGTGGGAGCGCCCACCCGCTAGCTTCTATCGGCCTCCTTCTCCCCCCCCCCCCCCCCCCCCGAGGTGCACGCAATGACTCCCCTGTCTCCGATCGCAGTATCACTCCGCCGCCGCAGCGGCAAGGCCGTTCACCATCCCCACGTCGCCGCTGCTTTCTCCACCGCTGGGAAACTAGGTGTTGTGACCGATGGAGGTAAGGTCGCCGGACGGTCAATTTCGAGAATACCTATGCCTATCATCATGTTAAAGTACAAAGTGTCAGTGTGTGTTGACAATGTTGAGACGGATGCTTTGGTTGATACTGTCAGTGTGTGTTGACAATGTTGAGACGGATGCTTTGGTTGATACTGGTGCCGCTGTGTCAGTTATGAGTCTTTCATTTAAGAACCGCCTTGGACTGAAAGTTATGTTTGTGTGGGACAGAACTGGTACGTTTTGTGGAGTTGGCGGTGAAACTCTAGTTCCGGTTGGCCTGTGCTCGGCTTCAGTTGTACTAGGTGACGAGTGCTACAGAACAGAATTGCTTGTGCTGAGACCTACCACACATGACGTTATTTTGGGTGTTGACTTTTTGCGCGAGTGTGGTGCAACGCTTGACTTTGGTAGCGGTGAGATTTCTTTGAAGTCGAACACTATTCCGGCATTAGTGGATAACCTGTCCCGTTATCATGAAGGAGTTCTCTCCCTGACAGAAGATGTGCTGCTGCCTCCGATGACGGCAACATTTGTGCCCGTGAAATCATCGGACCATTTCTTGTGGAGACACTCAATTGTCGTCGAGCCAGATGTTCAGAACGGGGCGAAGAAAAATGTGTTGGTGCCACGTGCCATCCTGGAGGCAGTGGGTGGTCATGCACACCTCTGGACTGTGAATGTGTCAGAAGAGCCTGCTCGTCTTCCTTCTGGTCTAGTACTCGCGAGATTTGAGAATCATGTGACCCCCACCAATGAAACTATTTCTCATTGCAGCGGCGCCGCGCAAGCAAAGTCTTAATATGGTGCTGCGCTTGAGCGCATGGTCAAAAAATCGCTCCCGTCTAGTGAACGCCACACCCTGAAAGACATTTCGACGGCTCATATCCAAGTATTCGACTTTGCCTCCAACGGATCTGGTAGCCATTTCCCTGCCTCTCGACTGCAGCATAAAATTGACACTGGAAGCGCACCCCCTATTCGCCAGAAACCTTATAGAGTATCTCCGGATGAGCGCAAGTTAATTAGAAGAACAGGTGGACGACATGCTGCAGAAAGGAGTTATCCGCGAGTATTCTAGTCCGTGGGCCGCAACTGTGATCCTAGTCCGGAAAAAAAGACAATTCTTGGCGATTTTGCGTTGACTACCGTCGTTTAAATGCGTTGACCAAGAAAGACGTGTACCCGCTACCTCGCATTGACGACGCCGTCGATTTTCTGCATTCCGCGTCATATTTCTCTTCCGTTGATTTGCGATCTGGCTATTGGCAAATTCCCCTGCATCCATCCGACCGTGAGAAGACAGCTTTCGTAACCCCAGATGGCTTGTACGAATTTAATGTGATGCCGTTTGGTTTGTGCAACGCCCCCGCGACATTCGAGCGCTTTATGGACTCTATCCTTCGCGGGTTAAAATGAGAAATATGCATGTGTTATCTGGATGATGTCATCATTTTCGATAAGACCTTCCAGGAGCACAATGCCAGACTGCGTGTTGTTCTCGAATGCATCGGCAAGGCGGGACTCATTTTGAACTCTAAGAAGTGCCATTTTGGGGGCCGGCAAGCTCTAGTTCTTGGCTTCCTCATCGACAAGGATGGCATCAGGCTCGATCCGCAGAAGATCGCTGCAGTCCGCGATTTCGAAACTCCACGCACCCTGAAAAGCCTTCAGAGCTCGTTGGGACTCTCTTCTTATTATTGTCGTTTCATTGCTGGCTTTGCGCAAATTGCCCACCCCCTCACATCTCTTCTGCATAAGGATTCGCAGTTTGTGTGAACCCCTGAGTGCGAGTCCTCGTTCCATTTCCTCAAACCTTCTCTCACTTCAGCACCCCTCCTGCGGCACTTCGACCCTTCTGCTGTGACGGAGGTTCACACTGACGCCAGCGGCGTCGGTCTTGGGGCAGTACTTGTCCAGCTGCATAGCGGGGCTGAGAACGTTGTTGCCTACGCCAGCCGCACGTTAACAAACTGTGAGCGTAAGTACACTGTCACCGAATTGGAGTGTCTCGCAGTTGTATTCGCTGCGCACAAGTTCCGACCCTACTTATGTGGACGCCACTTCACTATTGTCACAGACCATCATTCTCTCTGCTGGCTCATCGGACTTCGCGATCCATCTGGTCGTCTGGCGCGCTGGGCACTGCGCATGCAAGAATATAACTTTGCTGTCTCGTACAAAAGTGGCCGCCGTCACGCTGATGCAGACTGCTTGTCCCGCCACCCATTGCCGACTTCAGTCGCCGATGACTGTTTCGACGGGTGTTTAGCCTCGCTCGCGCCGACCTTCCCCAGTGAGGCGACCCTTCGGCGCGAGCAACGTCGCGACCACTCACTTCAGCCCTTTATAGCAGCGGCAGAAGGAGTAGATTCAACGCACTTTACTGTCAAAGATAGCATTTTGTTCAAGAAGATATATATGTATATATATATATATATATATATATATATTTATATATATATATATAGCAATGAAAGGAAGGGAAATGAGAGGCTCGTTTTAAAAAACACAGCCAACAGTTACTGCCGAGCCTCTATTCTTGCAGACGTGGCATAAACCTCCCTTCAGAAAAAGTATCGACCGTACGCGGTAGCAACAAAATAGAGAGAAGGAAAAGAAAACGGTATATCGTCA
The DNA here is from genome assembly GCF_052857255.1 of Amblyomma americanum. NCBI lineage: Eukaryota > Metazoa > Arthropoda > Arachnida > Ixodida > Ixodidae > Amblyomma > Amblyomma americanum. The sequence goes on along the minus strand of NC_135505.1, from coordinate 63,165,992 downwards.
AGGTCCGCTTTAAGGGTATCACACAATGAGTTAAGTGCCATATAAATAGAAGGTCATTCTCGCCTTTGGGTGTCCTTATTTTCCCCCTGGCGCAGTGGTGCAGCTGTTGAGCGATGCACCACAGCCCTGCGATGGTAATTAAAGTGCTTCCGGCGGTTAGCTTTGTGCGGCCCGGGCTGCTCTTTCCGAGCGAGCAGTCATTAATTTAACTGCCACCTGACACGGGGGGCAGTTTACTCACATTCTGGCGGGCAGATTGTGATGACAGCCTAAGAACACGTGACCTAGGTGACTCATCTGCCTCCTAGGTTGGTCTCTGGGAACCACCTGCTAGAGATATGCTCGCGACTTTTCGCTCATCACGCCGACGATGCATTTCCTGTGTAATGGGGCGTTTAACGCTGTCGCATTAAAAAAAAATTAGTACAGGTTTAACGTAGTTAATCAAAGCAAACAACCAAATGCAGATGTTTATTATCAATCAAAAGGGGCACTTAAGCGTGCGACGTGATACATTTAATGTATTAATGCCTGTATATGTAGAAATGGCTGGTATCTACTTAACAATCATAAATGGCGGCGAGTCCTCATACCACTACCAGTGCCCTGGCGCCGCTATTGAGAGATGCGCCGCTGCACTGCAACGTAGCTCTTTGTCACAACCACCGGTAGGGATTGTGTGACACATGTTGCTCTTCCCGAGCAATCTTTCGCGCAGCTTGTGCGACGCTCCTCCGATCTCACCCGAGTTAGTACCTGAGTTTGCCACCGTTACTTCCTTAGTTTATCCGAGTTAGTACCCGAGTAACTCGGGTAAGCTCAGGCTGTAACTCGGGTTGCTGGCAATGACACAAGATGGCACGTACGGCGACAATTTTCTTGTTCGGTGCTGGTGAGCGTATGAGTTCTTTCGCATTAGCAAAAGAAAACTGAGTACCGCGCGGTGATTAGCCACTAAATGCCCTGCGAAAAGTACGTCTTCATCCGCACATGGACTATATCAGGTCTCTGCTGACGGCGAGTAGTACTGGAAAGCCTGTCCGGAAGAACTTCGTAAGTGGCGTCACACAGCTGACGGAAAACTCTTTGTAGGGCTCACAGAACTGCTTTATTAGTTTTTCTAAAAGACCTCGGCGTCGAATGGGTACCCATGCCCACACTCTCTCGAATATATATTGCCGCAGTACGAATCGATCCGGTAGCGCCGTGCCGCAGCCGAATTGTTTTAGCTGGGACTTGCCATGTCTTGGGCATTAGTGGGGCTAGAGGTTTGTCATCTTCCTCGATCGGAGCCTCCTGCTGTCTTGCGCGCCCAGCACGTCTAATTAAACCTGCTCTGTATGCTTTAGTCGTTTATCGGTGACATGTTTGGTGGAGAAGCTCGGTAGCGCCCCACGCACTCTGACTGCGAAGACACTCTTGAGGCCTGTTCTCTGCACGTGGACTCAACACCCGTCCACAATGCGAGCCGGCGTCTGCGAGACCTACAACAGGAGTTAGGCCAACTGACAGCGCCGGTGAGGGCCACGACATCCACCACGGATAGCCGGACAACTGAGTTTTCCGGGAATGCTCCACTATTCGTCCTTCACGCACCTAGGTCCCCGCCACCTTCCCACGGGGACAGGTTCCAGGGCGTCGAAGACCGGCTGGCGGGTTTCAGTGAGTGGGATGGCGAGCGCAAATGGCGCAACGTCTGCTTTGTGCTGCTGGACTCGACCAAAGCGTGAATTAAGAACCCCGAAGCTTCCTTTACCACCTGGGTTGTTTTCCTTCGAGAGCTGTTAGCAACATTTACTACCAGTGAAAGAAAAGAAAAGGCTGAAATCGCCCTGCACTCCAGATAACAGGAGCCGAACGAGAGCATCGCGATGTTCATCGAGGACATGACGCACTGCTCAATCGGGCCAACCCTGCTATGCCGGAGGCAAAGAAGGTACGCCATTCAATGCACGGCGTGACAGAGCCGCTGTTTTCCGGAATGGTCCGTGAACCCCTATGAACAGTGTCCGACTTTACCAAAGAGGCAACGGATATGGACAGTTCTCTGCAGGAACGGGGCGCGCACTACGGACGTCAGGCTACTATACCAGCCGTTTCCCAGTACACGCTTACGTCGCTGCCCGCTGAGGAGCTTCGGGAGCTTGTAAGAAGCTTTGTGCATGAGGAACTAACAAAACTTCAATTTGAAGCTCCACAGGCCAGCGTCACTGCCGTAACAGACGTGGTCCTTGTCGAAATCCGACGAGTTGTGAAGCCGCCCCCAGCTCCACACCCGGCGCCCTCCATATAACGTGGAGCTACGCACAGCGAAGTCCTGCGCCAGCGATGCGAGCCTTTTCCGCCGTCGCTCCTGTGCCATCCCTGCAGTACCCAATCAGAGCAGGACGCTCCGTGCCGCAGGACTGCAGGCCCACCATGAGCAAAGCGCACGTGTAGCGGGGGCCAAACCATCGGCTGCTCTGTTACCACTGCGGAGAGCCCGCCGTATCCTCTGCCTCTGTCCCTGCCCCAGATTGGGGTTTTACCTGACGCACCTCGACCGTGCTACGGCGAACGACCACGGGATATCGAGCAGTACCTGGCTGATAGAGTGCAGTCCTCGACCTCGCAGCGAAGCCAGTCCCAATCGCCATCCCCAAGGCAGTTAGTTCTCTTTGCCCGGCCGCCCGTCGTCTTCTGGCCAGTTCAGAGGTACACCCCCACGTCAGGAAAACTGAAGACGGCGTCCTCCGCGCATAAGGCCGGAGCGATTGGACCGAGTAAAGAGCCTCCACCCGACGCTCCGACCAACGACGACCTGACCAGAAGACGTCGACAACGCGCTGCGACCGACTGGTTTCCGCCGAAATTCCGGAATTCGCCAACAGCCACGAGGTTACCGCACTCGTGGATGCCGGCGCCAATTTTTCTATGATGAGCAGACGGGTTCGCCACGGCCCTGAGGAGGGTTCTGACCCCTTCGTCTGGGCCGCAGATCCGGACAGGTGGTGGCCATGGGGTAACTCCGATCGGTGTCTGCACTCGCGAATCCAGATCCGCGCTGTTACTTTCCCTGGTTGCTTTGCTGTGTTCCCCGAGTGCTTAAAGGACCTCATACTCGGTTTGGATTTCCTTCAGAAGTGCAGTGCCGTTATCCACCTTCAGGAGCTAATCGTGTCGTTTTCCACCCAAGGCCTTGTCGACGACGATACCGAGTCACGCAGTGCTAAGTTATGCGTCTGTGACGACGACGTAATCATCCCGTCAAGAGCCAGCATTTTGGTTACCGTAGTGTGCGATAACAACCTCCGCACTTGTGGCATCGCTGAAACCAACATCTCGCTGCTCCTGGGTCTGCAAGTCTCTGTAGCTCGCGTAATTATTGAATTGAACAGTGGGTGAAACGAACTTCTGGTAACCAATTTTGGTTTTGAACCTCAATATTTGCCTGGCAAAAGAGCTATTGCGTATTTTGAAGAACTTAGCAAATTCGCGGGAACGCACGCGTTGTCCTAAATCTCCGCATCAGTGAGGCACCGACTACTCTCTTAAAAATCGACGCGAACCCGAACCTCCCGCTTATCAGAAAAGCTGTCTGGAGAGCATTATCGAATCTTTCCGCGACTGCTTTGGCTAGACCTCCAAGGTTAGGCAGACTCCGCTCACAAAGCACCGCATGATAGTTGATGCAAACAAGCGACCGTTAGGACAGCCGCCTTATCAGATCTCTTCGAAGGAACGTGACGCCATTCGCCGACAAGTTCAAGAAATGCTCCAAGACAACGTGATACAGCCGTCGACGATCCCGTGGGCATCGCCTGTTGCTCTAGTGGCGAAGAAAGATGAAACCCTACGGTTCTGTGTTGATTACAGGCGTCTAAACAGTCACAAAAAAAACGTTTATCCTCTGCCACGCATTAATGACTCCCTGGACCGGCGACGCCACGCCACTTGCTGCTCTTCGCTAGATTTACGCAGTAGCTATAGGAAAACTGTGGTGGACGAACGCGACCGGGAAAAGACCAGCTATAATAAACGATATGGTCAACGAGTTCCGGGTGCTCCCTTCAGGCCTGCGCTCGACTACTGCCACCTTCCAGCGGATGATGCAGACCGTGCTTGCCGATCTAAAATTGCAGTTCTGCCTATCGTACATGGGTGACGTTGTCATGTTCGCCGCGTTCGAAGAGCACCTTAGCTGCCTGCGCGCTGTGTTCGCAGCAATTCGTTCGGCCGGCCTTTCTCTCAAGCCCGAAAAGTATCACTTCCCTTTCCAGAACTTGAAGTTTCTGGGCCAGATCGAGAGCGCTAAGGCAGTTATTCCTGTCCTTAATAATACAGCAGCCGTCGCTGCTTTTCTCGGGTCAACCGAAAAGCGAAGTGCGCGTTGTGTTCTGTATCTCTGCGCCTATTATCGGCATTTTCTGCAGAAATTCTCCCAGATCGCTGAGACCCTGGCCCGCCTCACGAAAGATGCCGAACTGTTCTTCTGAGGCCAGGAGCAACAACAGGCCTTCGAAGATCTCCGCACTCGTCTCCAAAGCACGCCCGTCCTTGGCCACCTCGACGAGTCAGCAGACACTGAACTGCACACAGACGCCAGCAACATCGGCCTCCGTGTGGTTCTTGTGAAGTGGCAGGATGGTCTCAAACGCGTAATCGCATACGCGAGCCGTACCTTGTCACAATCTGAGGCAAACTATTCAACACCAAAAAAGAATGCCTGGCGATTGTTTGGGCAGTGACCAAACTTCGCCCGTATTTATACGGCCGCTCTTTTAGAGCCATCAGTGGTCGCCATTTGCTGCGTTGGCTGACGAACCTCAAAGGTCCCTCGGGACGGTTTGCACGCTGGAGCCTTTGCCTTCAAGAATTTGATGTCACCATGATTTAAAAGTCCGGTAGGAAGAACAGTGATACCGACTCTGTCTCGTGCTCCTATCAAGGGCAAACGAGCTTATCCCGACGACTATCCTGTTTTTCCTGGTGCCATCTCTACGTCCGTTCTCACACAACACCAAAGAGACGACAGTGCACTACGGCGGCCTATCATTTAATATCTTGAAGGAAACGCTGAGTCGCCCTCGCAAATCTTCTCACATTGACTGTCGCCATTCTGTTTGCGCGATCGCGCTCTGTATAGGTGAAACTTCAACCCGATTGAAGCCGTCTATCTGCTTCACTTACCAGCGGCCTTGCGCGCGTGCGATGATGACCCATCTTCTGGTGACCTGGCTTTTCCCGTACTTTGGCTCGGATACGCCAAAAGAATTACTGGCCCAGAGTTGCTGCAGTTTTCCATCGTTACGACAGAACTTTCCGCGAGTGCCAACGCCGCAAGACGTCGCCGACTAAGCCAGCCGGAAACTACCGCAGGCTATTGATTTGCCACGTTCTTTTCCATCAAGTCGGCATAGACTTACTCGGCCTATCTCCGGAGTACTCTCTGTGGTCGCCACCGACTACCTCAGTCGGTACTGTCAAACTAATGCTCTTCCCCGCGGCACCGCTGACGAAATTGTGAACTTTTTCGTTTAAAACATTGTGCTTCGTCACGGTGCACCCATCATCATTGTAACTGAAGGGGAACGACGTTCACCTCGATCCTTACGCAGGAGGTTATTGCCAGATATATTAAGGAGTCTAAATTAAAATTATGAAGGAAAGAGGTGTGAAGAAGACGACGTGGATTAACCGAAGAATAAAGAAGATGAAGAAGCAGCATTCGGTGAGGTGGAGAGAGATGATTGTTGGAGGAGCATTCGGTGAGGTGGAAAGAGACGGTTTGTGGAGAAGATAAAAAGGAGAAGACGACGACAAGGCTTACGTGGACTAATGCCAAGGCTATAAAAGGACGAGAGAGAGCGCGGCATGAGGGAGAACACAGAAGCAGAGGCTCCGGCTGGAAGAGAGCGACGCCGGCTACTGCTTCGGTTAGCTCGTGTTCTAAGGCTTCGCATCGTGGACTTCTTGCCGTTCCTGAGCCCGTTCCGGGGAGTAAACCGAGGACGCTACCACCGGCTACGGGCAGGGGCGTCTCCAGCGCTATTGTCACCCATTCGGGTGGTGCCCCCAACGCCAGCAACGCCGGTTTCACCTCCACGGGCGCTTGGATCGGGCGCTTGTACAACGCAGTCAGCGACACCGCCAGCGACGACAGCCCAAGCACGTCGAACGGCGCCTCAACGCCGGCTACTCGACCCATACAATGCCGCAGCCACACCGAACCAACCGTGAGCACGAACGCCGAACACTAAAAGTAGAACGCTAGTAGTAGACGCAGGTTGCAGTGTTCCCAGGTCGTGTGTATTTGTAGTCGGTGTTTGTGTTTGTTTTGTTAGTTTTGTGTTCTAGTGTGTGTGTCACGAAGGGTGCATTAAATGTGCGTCTGTGTGGGTACTCCTGTCGCCTAGTCCATTCTTTCAGTCCGAGTGTTCTCTGTGGAGACCCGTGACAAAGATTAGTGGGGAGCCTGTGCCAGGAATCATTTCCTTTTTCTTTTTGCTTTGTCTCGGATTTTTCGATCTCTCGACGGCCGAAAGCATGGATTTCGCAAAAACGTTAGAAATGGAGCTCAAGCTAGGGTTAACCAAGGAAGAGGCGATGGGTCTCTATGAGGAGGGGGAAAAGAGACAGTGAGAGGAAAGGGCGCAACACGCGCAGACGCTCGGGAAGCAGATGAAAGAGCTTGCGAGGCAGAAAAGCGAGAAGAGAAACGAGCTCGCGAGGTAGAAGAGCGAGAAGCTAGAAGAGCTCGCGAGGCAGAAGAACAGGAAAAAAGAAGGATAGAACGGGAGAAGGAGTTTATTTTGTGGAAACACGCGCATGTCTCGGGAGATTATGAGGAGATCACGGATAATGATCAGAGTTCCTTAGCGGATACAGAATCTCCTAGACCGGCTAGAGTTTGTCCAAGAAAGCTGACTGCTCCTTTTGATGACAAGTTGATTTAGACGCATATCTGCAGCGATTCGAGCGGATAGCTTTGGGGAAGGCTGGGAGCGCAGTGAATGGGCCATGGCATTGAGCATGTGTTTAGTCGGAGAAGCGCTGAATGTGTTTGGACTACATTCCATGGACTACAAGAAAGTCAAAAAGGCACTCCTCCAAAGTTTCTGGCTTACGGCAGAGGGTTTCGTGATAGGTTTCGCACCACGAAACTAGAGGATTCGGAAACCACTATGCAGTTCTCCTGCAGGCTGACCAACTATTTTGTTAGGTGGCTTGATATGTCAAACAGAAAAGAGTTTTGATGGGGTGCGTGACAACTGGTCACAGAGCAATTTTTGGCGTGTTGCAGCTCAAAGCTAGCGCTATTCCTGAAAGAAAGAAAGTTTTGTTCATTGGAAGAGTTCGCCGACACTGCAGACCAATTTCTCGAGGCTCAAGGGCTGAGAAACTTGAACAAGTCAAAGGAGGAAACCCAAAAGGTCCTAGAGACAGATGCGATCAAACCAAGAGTATATGGCGGTGCATCTAAGGCGCCAGTAAGGTGTTTTCGCTGCGGCAAGGTGCGATACCGTGCATTTGACTGTCGGACTAGTAGCGTTGCCCAAAAGACTCAGGCTGTGTGTCAAGGTTGTAAGAGGAGGGGTCATACTATGGATAAGTGCCTATACAAAAGTCAGGACCAAGCCACATGTGTTGTCGACTCTCGGGCAGAACTTGTCACACCACCTGAAGTTCCACAGCTGAAAGGAGAGCAAATGCCGCTGGGAAATGAGGCGGTGAGTGGAACACCCAAGTCAAAAGCAGCAATGCCGGTGGTGTTTGGGCAAGTAGAGGACTGTCTTATATTGGTTCTTAGATACAGCGGAATCAACACAGTTTTGGTTCGGAGAAGCCTGGTGAAGGACGAGGATCTTATAGGGTAAGCGTCGGCCGTCACGCTTGTAGATAGCGCAGTAAGGTACCTTCCCGAAGCCAGGATTCTATTTTTCACACCATATTATACTGAACAGGTAGCGGCAAAATGCGTAGAGCAACTCATCTACGATCACATCTTCGGAAACGTTACGGGTACAAGAAGTGACGAGGACCCCGATCCCGAGTGGAGGATGATCGACGTTGAAGAACACTCAAAAGAGGAAAGCCCATCGACAGCTCAGGCGGGTGATGGGGCACTCAGTTTCTCGTCAGCAGTGGAGACAATAGAACTAGCGACAGCCCGACCAACACAGCATCCGCTCTCTACTCCTGTTACGATGTGCCTGAGCGTAACACCAGGTGAAATTGCAATTAGGAAAAGAAAAGACCCGGGCTTGAAGGCCTGCTTCTATAGAGTGAGAGAAAAAAGGAAACGAAAGAAGAGTCGTACGTAATTCGAATATCAATTGGAAAAGGTCTTCTGCACAGGGAATGCATAGTTATTTTAGGAAAGCAGGTCCAACCGCTTGTGTTACCGAGAGATATGCGAGCGACCGTGCTCCACTTAGGACATGACGCCAGTATGGCCGGACACCAGGGTGTTCAAAAAACGGTGTCTAGGATCACCGAGGAGTTCTGGCCAGGTGTCCAGAGTGACGTTAAACGCTTTGTTTGTTCATGTGACGTGTGCCAGCGCACAGTTCCGAAGGGAAAAGTTGGTCCCGTACCCCTGGGCAAGATGCCAGCCATCGACGTACAGTTTCAGCGAGTGGCTATTGACAATGTGGGCCAATCTCTCCAGTATCCAACAAAGGCAATAGATATGTGTTTACTCTGGTTGACGTGGTCACTCGTTATCCTGGCGCTATTCCACTGAGAACTCTGGACAGTATCCAAGTGGCGGAGGGTCTTGTGGAAATGCTTTTGGGTTATTGGTTTCCGAGGGAAGTTTTGGGTCACCGGCGCTCGAACTTAAAATCAGAAGTAATGAAGGAGGTTAACCGCCTTTTGTCTGTAAGGCAGTTACTGACGAAGCCCTACCATCCCATGTGTAGAGCGGCTTGTAGAGCAGTTCAACGGCACCCTCAAAATAAAGATCAAGAAAATGTGCCAGGAGAGACCTACTGATTGGGATAGATATCTACCAGCTCATTTGTTCGCCTACCGCGAAGTACCGCAAAACGAGTCTTTGCTTCTCGCCCTTCGAGATGTTGTATGGGAGAACCGTTACAGGTCCACTTAGAATACTCAAACAACTTTGGGCTAATAAGGGCATTGCATCAGAACTCAAGACAACATACACATACGTTCTTGAGTTGCTGGACAAGTTAGAAGAAACCTGCAGGCTGGCACATCAAAGCTTGGACAGGGCGCTCGAACGATATAATGAATACTATGACAAGAAAACCGCTCACAGAAATCTGAATCCGAGAGACCGGATTTTATCCTGCTACCCGCGGATTATATTAAGTTACTGATGCAGTGGAACGACCCTTACCTTGTGACGCAGAAGAAAAATCACATGAATTAAGTGTTATTGATAAATAACACCATGAAGGTTTTCCATGCAAGCATGTTGAAAAATTACGAAGATAGACATTCCGTACAGTGCATTGCCAAGGTAGCATGCTCAGTAGTAGCCGAGGAGAGAGATGATGTTTCCGAGGTGCCCACGTGCAGTGGGAAGAAAGCTCTAGGATGGGGTAAGGTGCTAATAAACTCCAATTTGAATGAAGACCGAAGATCACAGATAAAGGCCCTACACCAAACCGAAAGGGATGTGTTTTCGGATGTGTCAGGCAAAACGAATGTCATATTCTGCAAAATAGGTCTGTCCACAGATAGACCAATCAGCGTGAATCAATACCCACTAACTTTAGCATTTCAGGAGTCAATTGAAAAGAAGGTGCGGGATATAGTGGAGCTTGCTGTTCTTGAGAGGCCGTGGTACGCATACAATGCGCCTCTTGTGGTTGTCGAAAATTTCGATGGTATTAACCAATTTTTGTAGATTTTCGTCGGCTAAATGACATCATAGTACCCGATGCCGAACCTATAGCAAGAGCGGATGTGGAGTTCGCTAAGGTGGCTCACAAATGGCTTTTTTCTGAATTTGACATAGCTAAAAGGTATTGGCAAATACCAAAGGAAGATTCATCTAAAGAGAAGACTGCCTTTTCGTGCTGGGTGGGTTACTTTCACTTTGAAGACAGCATCTGCAATATTCACGAAGCTGATGAGGAAGGTTTGTATGGGCTCCACAATATAGAACACTAAATTGATGACATCCTTGTGGCAACAGATACTAGGGAAGAGCATGTAATTACGCTGGAAAACCTATTTGATAGAATTCAGCAAGCCAGGTTGATCATAAAGCCGGCAAAATGTCAGGTGGGCTTTGAAGCCATTTCTTTTCTCGGACACAAGCTGGGGATGGGCCGCATCGCGACTAAAGCCGACATCTTGGACAAAATACAGCAGGCCCAGACACCGACGACCAAGAAAGAGGTACAGTCGTTGTTGAGTTTAATGGGATACTACAGGGACTTCAATCCCGATTATGCCAACATAGCCAACCCGCTTGTCGAACTAAAAAGGGGACAAACAATAAGCTGAATTGGACTGCTGAATATTAAAAAGCATTCATGATGTTAAAAGAGCATATGGCAAAACCGCCCATTCTCCTTGCTCCGAATCCGGATAAAGAATTTTTGCATCGCACTGATGCATCAGACCGAGCTTTAGGAGTCCTAATTTGCAAGAAGAGATTCGCGTGCCACATCCGTATTTGTTGCAAGCAAGATATTATCGGCTAGTGAACGCAACTACTCCACTGTTGAAAAGGAATGTTTGGCCGTGGTGTGGGCGGCGAAGAAATTCTACGCTATTCTTTAGGAGAGATTTCAGAATTCAAACGGATTAACAGCCGCTTGAATACTTACCCAAGGCCAAAATGAACAATAGTAAAGTCATGAGATGGAGTTTGGCCTTCCAGAACTACTGATTTCAGTGAAATATATATATATAAAGGCAGAGAGAACGTTGGAGCAGACTTCATGAGTAGAGCCAACTGAAAAGCGCTAGGAATTTCTTGGATGTGTCTTGTTGTTGTTGTTGATGTTGTTGTTATGTGATTATACAAGGAAGTCTGTTGTGGACATCAGCATGGTTATTAAGCACTCTGTACGGACCACAGCAGTGGTGTGTTAATTTTCCCAAAATGCAGTTTGGTGTGCCGTGTTAGTGGTGTGCTTTTGGTGTGTGCAGGACATCCGCGGTGTGTTGTGTGCTAGGTCCAGAATCGCCACACAAGATAGTCGATCGATAGTCTTGGCGTTAGTCCACGTAAGCCTTGTCGTCGTCTTTTTCTTCTTTTCTCCATCAATCATCTCTTTCCATCTCAACGAATGCTTTTACAGCAATCATCTCGCTCCACCTCACCAAATGCTTCTTCTTCACCTTCTTTGTTCTTCGGTTAATCCACGTTGTCTTCTTCACATCTTTTCCTTCATAATTTTATTTTAGCCAGCCGGACTACCGCAGGCTACTGATACGTCACGAATCCCCTTCCACCAAGTCGACATGGACTTATTCGGCCCATTTCCTGAGTCCTCGCTGGGTAACCGCTACATTGGTGTCGCCACCGACTACCTCAGTCGGTACTGTCAAACTAATGCTCTTCTCCGTGGCACCGCTGATGAATTCTACGCTTATCTTTATGGGTGACATTCCAGAATTCAAACCGATGATCAGCCCCTTGAATACTTACCCACGGCCAAAATGAACAATAGTAAAGCCATGAGACGAACTTTTTCGTTTAAAATACTGTGCTTCGTCACGGTGAATAGTCATCGTTGCAACTGACAGGGAAACGACGTTGAACTCGGCCCATACGCAGATTATGCGCCTAAGCGGCACCAGTCACCGCAAAACAACCGCTTACCACACTCAAACGAACGGACTCACCAAACACCTCAGCAATATGATCGCCGACAT